>NW_020173022.1:778727-803209 GCF_003031525.2 Neophocaena asiaeorientalis asiaeorientalis | reverse complement strand
GGGGGGGGGGGGGGGGGGGTGTGTGCGGCATTTTCGAGTTTTTGTGCTGTTACTGCAAATATTCCTACTGAGAAAACTGGAGGGAGGAAGGATAACCCGTGGACCTGGCTCCCTTTCTTCTTCCCTTACCCAGCATGTCCAGTAATGGGCAAATCTTTAAGATGTCCACGTCCCAGGCCTGGAACTTCAGGCTCCAATGGCCCTGTCCCAACTGACTCAACCCCCCACACCCAACAGCATCCCAGGCAAAATTGACCTCAGGAAATGGCCTCTCCAGATGTTGTTTACAGCTTAACAGGAAACTTGCCACCTCTTCAGAAGTCTTTGAATTTTATGAGTTTTCATTGCCATGAAATGGAAGTTCTATATCTAGTTAAAGAAATTGCAGTCATCCCTGTACAAGTTGAGAAATTAGGAGGGAAGAGTTATCTGGTGCCTTTCCCTGACCCCTAAAATAATAAACAGAGAAGACCCAATATCTGACACTTGACCAGCCACATAGATCATTTAAGAGAAACCCTGCCAGTTCTTAAAAGCTGAGGCCCACTGCTCACCAGTGTGGTCCTCTTCTCCTGACTGTTTGGTTCCTCCCAGCACACAAGGAAACTAGCTGCACATTTGTTACAGGTTTTACTGCAATGACTGAGAAGTTCAGCACAGCCATGTACATGGACAGAGGGGCTGAGCAGTTGGTGGAGATCCTCAACCACTATATAAGTGCAATAGTGGAGAGTAAGTGTCCCCATAGGTTTCTGGCTTAAGCATATTTCAATTCATTGTTTTTCTGTATTTGGTGGTTATAAACTGATAAAGTACTGTTGCTTAGCATTCTTCATTGTCTCCATGAAATGTGTATGAAACTAGTCTTTTTGAAATATAGTACAGTACAAATGAAGGAATGCAATCAAACCTCATTAACACAGACTATTTGAGGGATTAGTTTTGCATTAGTTACAAAACTAATTTAGAGACTACTTTTAAAAGAACTGTAGTAGTAATTCTTTTAGTTATATTCAGTAACTCCAAAAAGCTAGCATCAGTATAACGCAAACACAGTCATTAAGAGAATATGGTATGAATACATGAGTGATTTACAATCAACTTGTCAGTAATTTGTGTCCTAATAATGGATGCTGAAGTACTTCCAGCTGACTGAAACTTTGGTCTCCTTTTCAACCTCTGCCTACCAACTTGTTTGCATTATTAATTCGAACTATTCATGAAGAAAAGGATTTATTCTATGAAGGTAAATCTTAGGTCTAGTCCATTATCAGGCTCTGAGTTCCCTAGTAATATCTTAATATCACCCACTAAATAAAATTTGATTGCCATTAAAAGCAGAAACTGTATCTAATTCCTTTTTGCATTACACTCAGCACAACGGTGCTCAACAAATTTGTGATGATGCAGAAATAAGAGGAAAAATGTCCATTTATGTCAGAAAGCCTAAATAAACAAAATGCAAGTTGGTAATAAACAAAACCCAAGTTGACCATAGTTGTGGTTTTTTTCTGATTTTCAGTTCTTATGGAGTCCCGTCACTCATGTACTCACCCATGCTCACTCAAGCCCCTGCTCATAACATACATAGATCAGTGAAGAACGTCCCATTATCATGGGAGTAGGATAGCTGTCCTTAAGCCTCCTCAGCAATCCCACCGTCTTCGTTCCTATCTTTTCCCATTCACAAAAACAGAGCAGGTACATAATCTAGTTCACTGTTCTCATTCTGCAGTTGAGGAAACAGACTCAAATGGGTTTAAATGCCTTGTCTGAGATGACATCTTTAGTATAAACCTATTCTCTGAATTGCTCTTCTCTTGACCTAATTTCTATCCCACTGTTGAAGAGTAGATTCTTTCAATTAGCTTTAAGAAATCAAAGTTATTCTGTACACCTGAAACTTACATAATTTAAAAGAAAGAAAGAAACCAGAGTTTGATTTTACCTTCTTTTTTTTTTTTTCTCAGAAGTGTTGATTTTTGGAGGAGACATCTTAAAATTTGCAGGTATGGGGGCTTACCGACATAGCAGGGGTAAGAGAGGAATGCCGAGGGGCTTGTGCTCTGACAAAGGAGACATCTCAGAGAAAACAGTGGCCAGCAGACCGGGTGGAGAAATGTTTGAAGCATAATTCTGTACAGATTTCATACAAAATAGACTGGCCCCCCAGGGCAGGTCAGGACCTCCGGTGTGTCTTCCTTTTCAAGGTGATGCTCTGCTAGCCCTGTGGAAGGTGGAGCGGAGGCAACTGAAAAGCATCATCACGGTGGTAATTAAATGTAGCCTGGAGATCCATGGATTGTTTGAGACCCAGGAGTCTGAAGAAGGCCTGGATGTCCGAGTCAAGATAGGTAAGCTCTTGAGAAAGAAGAGATGCTATAGCAGTTTGGATATAGGTCCTGACTCCTGAGGCATCTCCCCCCTAAAGAGAAAACAGTAGAACACTGTGACGCAGGTCCACCATCTTGTCTTGAACTTTGGATTAGGTTAACCAGAATGTGAATTTTGGTTCCCTCACTTATCAGTTAAGAGAACTAGTATCTACCCCATAGACTCTTACAAAAAAGTAAATTTAAGTGGTTAGTATAGTACCCGGGACATAGTCACCACTCCACAAAATAGTCTTTATCGTTACTATTGCTGTTATTATGATTAGGTCTTGCTTTTGTCAACAATATGTATCATTAAGCACAACAGGGAGCAGCTTGTGATTACATGGATTCAGCAATGTCGTAAGTCTGGTCCTCCCCCGCTTCATAAGAATCACGTGCAAGAAAAGCTTAAAAGTTCAACCTGCGACACAGCTCCACTTAATAGAGGCCTTCTTAAATTCACACGTACAATAACAATCACACGTATTTCCAGTTGTGTTGCAGACATTACACTATGTCATTTCCACTTCGCCACAGTCCTCAGGTACAGGCATCAAAGGATTTCACAGGTGGGGAATGAGATTCTGAGAAGTGTAAATGATGAGTTACAGCTGATGCTGTTGGTGTTCGCTTTTGCCTAACTAAACTTTGTAACCTTTATAATCCTCCAGTATCATAGATGATGAGAAGATCAGAGGTTATCCAATTAACTGCTTCTCAGTTTTCTTTAGGTTATTCAGAATTTCCAAATTAGTTAAATCTTCTGTTGAAAAAATAATCAAAGTTGTTGTAATACTGAATCTTATTTTTCCAAGTTAACACCTAGAGATTTTTGACATATTATCCTTCTTGGAAAATGATGGGGACCCTTCATGTGTATGCTGATTGGCTGTTAGAGAAGTGAAGTGGTTCCAGTACTTTTTCTTTCTTTTAATTTAATTTTATTTATTTAAAAAAATTTTAAATTGAAGTATAGTTAATTTACAATGCCATGCCAATCTCTGCTTTACCGCAAAGTGACTCACTTATACACATACATTCTTTTTTTATATGCTTTTCCATTATGGTTTATCACAGGATATTCAATATAGTTCCCTGTGCTATACAGTAGGACCTTGTTGTTTATTCATCCTATATATAATAGTTTACATCTGCTAATCCCAAACTCCCAGTCCTTCCCTTGGCAACCACAAGTCTGTTCTCTATGTCTATGAGTCTGTTTCTGTTTTGTAGATAGGTTCACTTGTGCCATATTTTAGATTCCACATATAAGTGATATCATATGGTATTTGTCTTTCCACTAGTATGGTAATCTCTAGTTGCATCCATGTTACTGCAAATGGCATTATTTCGTTCTTTTTTATGGCTGGGTAGTATTCCATTGTATATACGTACCACATCTTCTTTATCCATTCATCTGTCGGTGGACATTTAGGTTGTTTCCATGTTTTGGCTATTGTGAATCGTGCTGCTATGAATATAGGGATGCATGTGTCTTTTTGAATTATAGTTTTGTCCAGGTATATGCCCAGGAGTGGGATTGCTGGGTCATATGATAATTCTATTTTTAGTTTTCTGAGGAACCTCCACAGTGTTTTCCATAGTGGCTGAACCAACTTACATTCCCACCAACAGTGTAGGAGTTCCCTTTCCTCCACACCCTCTCCAGCATTTGTTATTTGTAGACTTATTAATGATGGCCATTTTGACTGGTGTGAGATGATACCTCATTGTAGTTTCGATTTGCATTTCTCTAATAATTCGTGATGTTGAGCATCTTTTCATGCGCCTACTGGCCATCTGTATGTCTTCTTTGGAAAAATGTCTCTTAAGGTCTTCTCCCCATTTTTAGATTGGGTTGTTTTTTTGTTGTTGAGTTGTATGAACCATTTGTATATTTTGGAGATTAAGCCTTAGTCTGTCACATCATTTGCAAATATTTTCTCCCATTCTGTAGGTCATCTTTTCTGTTTTTTGTTTGTTTTTATGGTTTCCTTTGCTTTGCAAAAGCTTGTAAGTTTGATTAGGTCCCATTTGTTTATTTTTGTTTTTATTCTATTGCAGTAACTTTTCTTTTAATGAGCCTAAGCATCAGTATGCTTCAGAGGGAAAACAAACCATATGTATATATCAGGGGAAATCAGCTTTGACAAATCAGCATGGCAGAGAGCGAAGATAAAAAACAAATTTTGGTGCTTCCCTGGTGGCGCAGTGGTTGAGAGTCCACCTGCCGATGCAGGGGACACGGGTTCATGCCCTGGTCTGGGAGGATTGCACATGCCGCGGAGCGGCTGGGCCCGTGAGCCACGGCCGCTGAGCCTACGCGTCTGGAGCCTGTGCTCTGCGACGTGAGAGGCCCGCATACCGCAAAAAAAAACCCACCAAATTTTGATTATGTTAATTATAGTCATTTAAAAGAACTGTGTATCACTTACAGTTCATGTATACATACATTTCGTATACATGTCATATTTTACAACATTCTCTCTTCTGTTGCTTTGGTACCAAAACCTTCAGCTCCCAACTTGAAAACAACTGGAGGACACATTCTTGGGATAGAACTTGACGGTCAAAATGCCTGTTCCTTTCCCCTACCTTTTCTTCTCTGGCTGTTGCCTGAAATTTCACCCTAAGTGCTTCTTTTCAGCTAGAGCCTCAATCTCTGATAAAATGCAAATTGTTCCCAAACAGAAATCATTAAAACTGTCCTCTGTATAAATAAGAAGTGTAAATAAGTCAAAGTATAAATAAATTGAATAAAAGATAAAATAAATTTGGGGACTGATAGGGCCAGATATCTAGGGAGCTAAATGTCATAGAAAGGTGAAAACAAGTAGGTAACTTGCTAGCTTTGGGAGAAAAGGAGTTTGGGAAGGGCCAGGCCCAGAATAGACTGCTCTGATTTCCATGTAAAATTTTAGAAACTAGATTTTGCTCTGGGATGCTCAAGATTCTGATTTGTCCAAGAACCCATGCTGCTGGGGACCAAGCCAGAACTTCTCATGCAAATCCATTGCTTGCCTTCTTGCCAGGCCTGGCTGCCGGCCACATCACCATGTTGGTCTTTGGAGATGAAACTCGAAACTACTTTCTAGTGACTGGTCAGGCGGTGGATGACGTGCGCCTGGCGCAGAACATGGCGCAGATGAATGATGTCATTCTATCACCAAACTGCTGGCAGCTCTGTGACCGGAGCATGATTGAAATTGAGAGGATTCCAGATCAGAGAGCAGTAAAGGTAGGTGTGATCCTGTCACTTGCAGAAAATTCTGCCATTCTGTGCCAGGGGCCTCCTGTCAGAAAAGCCACTGGGAAGCCACTGGTTCCATGAAGCTTCCAGGCTGGACTCGGATGGGGTCAATCTGGGTTAGATTAAAAAGTATTGGTCCAGGGACTTCCCTGGTGGCACAGTGGTTAAGAATCCACCTGCCAATGCAGGGGACATGGGTTCGAGCCCTTGTCCAGGAAGATCCCACATGCCACAGAGCAGCTAAGCCCATGAGCCACAACTACTGAGCCTGCATGCCACAACTACTGAAGCCCGGGCGCCTAGAGTCCGTGCTCCACAACAAGAGAAGCTACCGCAATGAGAAGCCCGCGCACCACAATGAAGAGTAGCCCCCGCTCCCTGAAATTAGAGGAAAGCCTGCACGCAGCAACGAGGACCCAACACAGCCAAATAAATAAATAAGTAAAGTATTGGTCCAGAACACCTCCTCTGGGAGGAACCAAGGCTGGTGAGTTCAAGAGGAAATGATCAGGCTTCTCCGTGGTAATTAAGGATGTGGAATTTGGGTATGGAGGCCTTTGGGAGGACCAGTGCCCTTGCTTAATGAAAGGAAGAGTCTCCTGGCTATTCCCTAGGAGCACAGGGTTGTAGTTTTGACGGCTGCCATTGGCCTTCAGGTTCTCTGCTCAATACTCTCCTAACTCAGGGTGAGGAATCACCGAGGGTGAGGATTGGAGGTGAGCAGGGGCAGCAAAGATTAGTGAAGGAAGAGACTTTTCCTGTGGCCCTGCCTAGTAGAAGGCACTGTAGTTAAGTTGAAGACCAACTATAAGCAGAACTGTCCTTGGGATGTAGCCAATTAGAGAAAGGGGGCAGAGCTGCACTGCTGGATGAGCCAAGAATGAGACTGCTTGGCAGATGGAAAGAAGAGATGGTGAACACATGGAATTGCAGGCAAAGTTGAGAGCCCCCTCGCCCCCCCACACACAGTGTACTAGGTATGCATCAGTCTACAACCCTCACAGCCCTCCCCTACTCACTCTCCCAGTAATACACATCCCAGCTGCATGACCTAGCTGGGTGATAGCAATGCCCCCCATTCCCCCATCTTCTTCAATCGTTCCTTATACCTTTAAAAATTGTTTTTAATTTTTAATTAATTTTAGACTCACAAGAAAGTTCAAAAATAATATGAGTGTTTCCATATATCCCTTACCCCGCTTCCCCAAATGTTAGCATTCTTCATAACCAGAGTGCAATAGTCAAAACCTGAAAATTAACATTGGTGCAATACTGCTCACTAATTAAAGGCCTTATTTGGATTTCACCTGTTTTCCCACTAAAGTCCTCAGTGGAATGTTCCAGGATTCTATCCGTGATCTCACACCACATTTTGTTATTTTTACCTAGCCTCCTGCAATCTCTAAAACAGTTTTTTAGTTTTTCCTTGTCTTTTATGACCTTGACATGTAAGAAGAGCATTAATCAGTTATTTTAGTGTATGTCCCTCTGTCTGGTTTTGCCTGATAGTTTCTCATTATTGGACTAAGGTTATCCATTTGGGGGGGCAAGAATGTCACAGAAATGAGGTTGTGCCATTCTCCATGTATCATATATTGGGGTTCATGGTTTGATATGAATCTTATTACTGGTGCTGTTCCTGATACCTTTTGGGGCATTAGCACACTTTGTCTTTTTACGCTTGTAAGAAAGAAATGATGTACAGTTTAACCAGGCTTTATTTGAATTAAAATATTATAAAAGAATAAGAAAAAGAAGAAGAAAGTTCTAAGACTGGAAAAGTATACAGGTCAGCCCCTTGGAATGGCCCTCTGTGTATATACCAAAGATTGAGATTTTAATGACCAATCGGAGATATTTTTAACGTAGTCACATGCAAATAAATCTCTTCATTGTTTAAGTATGCTAGTCTCTGTTTATCATGTCCTGGATATTCAAAAGCATACACCCTGCCCTTTCTGTTGAGAAATTACATTCAAAGGACCAGACAGCCCTCAGAATAACCAAAAACTTCTCTTTTTTTCTTTTTCAATTTAGGTTAATTTCTTAAAACCACCCCCTTCTTTTAACTTTGATGAATTTTTCACAAGGTGTATGGCTTTCATGGATTATTATCCTTCAAGTGACCACAAAAGTAAGTACCCTCTATAGACAAAAGCCTTTGCCTCTACAGTTGGTCAGTAGGGTCTTATACCAATGCCAGGGGCTCCATTACAAGTGATTGGCCTCCTCAGTACAGCTCCCAGTCCCAGCAGCACACAAAAGGGACCTCCTTCCCATTCCCCACAACCTTCCTCGGGTCCTCTACCTCTCCCTTGGCAATGACTCCTTCCCTCGTCGTCCAAACATTTGTAAGTCTTCTCCATGATAAAAGAAAAAAATAAAACTTCTATGAACCCTACTTTTCCCTTCTAACCTTCACCACCAAACTTCTCAGAATAGTAATCTGTATGTCTCTGCCTCTTCTTCTATCCTCTCATTTATTTATTCACCTAATAAGCATTGATTACATGCACCTCGGAGGTGAGGGGGCATGTGTTCACCTACTTGTCAGTCTTGAGCCCCTGACATCTAGCTTCTGTCCACTTCTTCTGTCTACTGAGACTGTTTATGTCAAGGTCACTAATAACCATCAACTTACCAAACCAACTGACCTCTCTTCAGGCCTCATACTAGGTGCTTGGCTTTAGATTACTCTCTTTTTCTGGATACTACCTTCTCCTCTTTCCTTGCTTTCAAGAATATTCTTTCCTAGTTTTGCTTTTACCCCTCAAACTACCCATTTTCAGTGCCCTTTCTATTCCTTAAATGTTGATGATTTCAGGGATCTGTCCTTGACTGTCTGGTCTTCTCTACCCACATTTTGTGGAACCATTCATCTATGCTGGATTTCCCCATGACTCCACAGGGCTGGGACTAGGGTGAGGAAAGCAGGACAATTTAGGTGATACAAAACAAACTTTAACACTTCATGAAGTAGACAGTCTTCTGCAAAATGGTGCAGAGGGCAGGAAGCTTTTATAGGGTAAAGCATAAAGGAAGAGACAAATAAAAAATATCTGATTGGGTGGGGTCATATAGTTAGTCTTGTGTGGGGTGAGAAGGCCCAGAGTTGGCTTGGCATTTAGGGATTGGCTGACTGGATTATTGCATTTCTGGTTAAGAGGAGCATTTACAGGGAAACAAACGTTATCTAAGTCTTGGTTTGCTGACATGGCACCCTGGGCAGGGAACAGCTCCATCTTGGGCCTAGAAATTTATTTCAACATTGTCTAAATTCTATGCTACTTATCTTTCCCTAAAAACTGTTTCTTCATCCAAACTAGAAACTTCAGAAACATCTTTGAATCATTTTTCTTTCTCATCATTTATGTGTAGGTCTTGAATATTTTGAACATCACAAATAGTAGACTGTAATTTTACAAAATTGCAGCAGGTAATGGGGTGGGAGGGACACTGAGGGGAACTGCAGGAAAATTGACCAGGAAAGGCCAAGAACCCAAAAGCTCCAAGGATGGAGAAAGTCTAGTGACACTCCTTGAGTTGTATCCCATCCCAACTCCTAGATCTTAATGATGCCTTCAATAAAGAGCTTCTTCTGGCCTTATTTTGGTCACTGCAATAGTGCAGTGCAATTCTGGTGCTAATTACCTGGAGTTAGCACAGATAGGTGGAGTCCTCCATAAGACTCTCCTTATTTCAGACACCAGCTGCAAGCTCTGAGATCACCAGGCCACCTGCACTTCTGACCAATTGGCTACAGATCCAAGGGTTCCCACAATGCTCTCAGGTTCAATAAATAATTCACTATAACTCACAGAACTCAGGAAAGTGCTATGCTTATAATGATGGCTTTATTGTAAAGGATACAAATGAAGACCAGTGTTGTATTTATCTCTAGACACATAGGGTGAGGTCTGGGAGAGTCCCAAACATGAAGCTTCTGTATCCTCAGGACACATCACTCTCCCTGCACATCAAGGTATGATTACCAACCAGGGAAGCTCACCCAAGCTTTTGGGGGTTCAGAGATTTTATTGGCATTTAATTAAGTAGGCATGTTGATTGAATCATTGGCCTTGCAATTGAACTAAATCTCCAGTCCCCATTCCCTCTTCAGAAGTCCTGGAGGTCAGGCTCTAATCACCTGGCTCGAAGCCCCAACCCTCTTATCATGTGCTTGGTCTTTCCAGATAGACCCCTATCCTGAATCATCTCATTAGCATAAATTCAGGTGTGGTCCAAAGGGCCCACAGTGAATAACAGAGACAATCCTATGAACTGGGAAATCCCAACAGTTTAGAAGTTACTCTCAGGTACCAGAAACGAAAGCCAGCCAAATTCTTTATAAGTTTTGTCCCCATAACCATCGCCACCGTAATGGTCTAGACCTTTACAACTCCTGCTCTCTTCCTGAGCAGCTCTTTGCCTTTTTCCACAGTCTATTTAGTGTCATTTCTTGTTAATCTCCAATATTCACATGGGGCTCCAGGCAGGCTAGAGTAACATACTGTGCTCATTCTTGACTTTAACCAACTTGGTTCCCCCTGCTAGGAATGCCCTCCTCAATCCTTCTAGTAAAAAGCTGTAAGTCATTCAAGATTGAGTAAAATCCCTAGTTCTCCTTTGAACCCTTTTCAGATTAAACCAGTTTGTCCAGGCCTCTGCTTCCTCTGAATCTCTCTGGTCTTTATAATCTTTTAGCCCATTTGGCCTCTTTTCTATTTAAATTTTCTAAAAATATTATACTTGAGTGTCCATAAGTCAGTGCCTCCAGGAAAAAGTCCAAGTTTCCTAATGACTTTTTTCCCCACACAGTGCCTAGCATGGTGTTTTAAATATACTAGGTTTTGAATATATTCCATAAAGACTTTAAAATTAAATTTTCTTCTTAATTTGTATCCCTTTCAGACTCCGTTGTTATTTTTCAACTATTTTTTTTCACATTATCATTATTTTACTCCCTGCTAAAAGCCTATCATCCTTCCTTTCTCCCTCACTTTTTGATTTCTTCAAGCTCGTTCTTACCACCTCCTATCAGTCTATTTTAGAGTATGGAACTATCAACCATTACAGTAACGAGAACCATAGAGATAATGAAACCCCAGTGCTTATTTTCCCTGGACAAGGAAGTAGGAGTCAACCAGGGCAGTGAAGCGACTTGCCCAGAGTCACACAGTGAGTTGGTATCAAACCTGAGATCAGAAGCCAGTGTCCTGAATCTTACTTGTGCTGCTCTTTCAACTCTGTCATCCCCTACATTCTGTCACCATTGTCCTCCATTGGCGTTCCCTCATCTCTCCATTCCCATCACCTGTGGCAAGACTTTTAGGCCAAGTATGGAGGTGAAAGTCTCCTTAAGTTCTGAACCGTGATGACAATTAGAACAGGGTTTTGAGCTACACGCAACTGAATTTTGGGGAATCTGCAACTTCTGAGAACTTCTCATTGGATTTCCCTTGGCCCTATTTGACCACTAGGTAGCCCAGAGTGTTCTGACTGAACAGTGACGACCACTGCCCAAGGGAATGGGGACTGGGAGGTGCCTCTCTCTAGCACTGCAGAGCCAAGCCTCCCTTTCTGAGCCTGCCCCTCCTTCTGCCCTCTTAGACCTCCTGAGGCTTGCTTGCATGCTGGAGTCCGATCCTGAACTGGAGCTGTCCCTACAAAAGTATGTGATGGAAAGCATATCGAAACAGGTATTTTCATATTTTAATTTATTGGCTTTTGGCGTGTCAGGGATCTTGGACAGCTGTTAAGATCAAGAAAACCAGTAGCTTGTAAAATGTTTCATTGAAGTAAAAGGAGGTGGGGCTGACATTCTCCATGCCTAGGTGACTGAAAAGTTTATTGTTCACGTCGGGATACTTTTAAGAGTTAAAGGGGCATTATTCATAATTACACTGTGACAACAGGCGTAAACTAGGACTGTGTTGCCTTACACAACTGGGCAAACTGAACCTGTCCCAAGCATATAAGAACATATGGTTACCCTTTCTATAGGCCACATAGCAGAAAGACGCCAAGTGGATGATACTGTTTCTCTTAAGTCACTTGAATTGGATCTTAAGCTTTGAAAGTTAATACAGATAATTAGAACTCTCAGAACTACCTCCAGCCCCCAAAGTTTTCCCTTTGCACCATTTCCTTAGATCTAGGTTCTCTCAAATGCATTAATCTGTGCAAATTATAACTGTTTCTGAGCACTCACCATATGCCAGACACTCTACTCTTTCTTTCTTTTTATAGCCTACATATATCTGAACTACATTTATAGCCAAGTGGTTCACCTTTTTTTTTTTTAATATTTATTTTTTTGGTTGCACCGGGTCTTAGTTGGGGCAGGTGGGCTACTTAGTTGTGGCATGCGAACTCTTAGTTGCAGCATGCACATGGGATCTAATTCCCTGACCAGGGATTGAACCCAGGGCCCCTGCGTTGGGAGCTCAGAGTCCTATCCACTGCACCACCAGGGAAGTCCCTCTACCCTTTCATATATTTATTCTTCACAATCCTTGGCAGATATTTTTATCCCTTATGTGTGAGAAAACTGAGACCCAGAGGATGCCATGAACTTTCCTGAGGTTGTAAAGTAGCAAATGTGCCTAGGATTTGAACTCTGTTCTCTCTGAACCCTACATTTTTTGCACAGGCTATACACTGCCTCTAATATATGGCTGTTTTAATTCTTAATCCCATCAAAATGCAGTTGTGCCCTAGAGGAAGTCTTTGTAGGACAAGCCTGATCAGTGGGCAGCTGCCTTCACAGTATGGGTTGAAGAGCTGTCAGAATGCACCCCTCCACATTCTGCTCAATTTAGAAACAACTCCCTTTAGTGGCTGCAATTGTTCGACTCTTCAAGGTTTTTGAAGCTCAAGAGAGCCACCCCCTCTTCCCCTCCCTCCCTCTAAGAGATATAACACATTATGCCTCTTCAGCTGTTACCAGCTGAGAGCAAGGTCTACAGGAATGGGATATGTGAGACTCCGTGAGTCACTGTGAAAATTGTGGGTAGGAATGACGAACACCAGCTGAAGATATAACAGCTAAGGGAGCTGAAAGGAGGCAAAAGAGAAACCTTTTACAGCTTTACCAAGGCCTGTCCCTGCACTTCAAGAACAGAGATGTGGGGACTTCCCTGGTGGCGTAGTGGTTAAGAACCCGCCTGCCAATGCAGGGGACACGGGTTCGATTCCTGGTCTGGGAAGATCCCACATGCCGCGGAGCAACTAAGCCTGTGTACCATAACTACTGAACCTGTGCTCTAGAGCCCGTGAGCCACAACTACTGAGCACGCGTGCTACAACTACTGAAGCCCGGACGCCTAGAGCCTGTGCTCTGCAGCAAAGAGAAGCCACCACAATGAGAAACGTGTGCACTGCAGCAAAGAGTAACCCTTGCTGCAACTAGAGAAAGCCCGAGCGCAACAATGAAAACCCAATGCAGCCAAAAATAAATAAATAAAATAAAATTTTAAAATAATAATAATAAAAAAATAAAAAGCACCCCTAAAAATTCAAGGTAAAACAAAACAGAGTTGTAGGCATATAATAGAAAGATATGTTTTAAAAAAAAGAAAAAGAACAGAGATGTGGTTGCATTTTCCAAACCAAAACTCAGAACACATGGCCTGACAGAATAAATTTTAAATTAATTAATTACTTTAACATTTAAAATTATGTATTTAATATTAATTATTGATATTTAAGAAATTCATTTGAAAACTCAGAAAGTTATCATATTGTTGAGTTAGAAAATATTAAATTAAATTTTATGAAAAGTCTCAAATTACATGAAACCAGGACTGTCTCAGCCTGCAAGATTCCCTATACACAATTGACTGCAAGATTCCCTATACACAATTTCCTCTTTCATCCAGAAGTTGTGTTTCACATAGCCAATGGAGAATTTGACACTTTTGTGCTATTTGGGGGAGAAAAAAATGCAGTGATTCTCCCCCATTGGTTTGCTATGCAGTTAATTTAACAAAATTCAGGGCTGATGATATAAGCAGGGATAATTTGGGAACACCCTCCTTTCCTTTCCCTGTGCAGGAGGATGTTATAAATGGAATGTTGGACTAGAAGTCTGTAGATTTGCATTTTTGTTTGCTACTGTTTCCCCATGTGACTTGGGAAAATTATGTTATTTCACCATCTCTCAGTTATATAATTAGTAAAGTGGGCATAATAATGCTGACTTTATTTCATTTGAGGATAAAATAGGGTAGAATATGAAAATATTCTCTGAAAACATAAGGTTGAATTACATAGCATGCTATTCTTATTCCTACATTGTAAGGGAGCCAAAAGAGCAGCAGTCCTTTTTTTATTGTGACGGCTCATATCGGCATGAGGGAGCTAGCAGTTGGGGCAAGCGAGTGGTGTCTGGCCAAAAATGAGCAGGTGTGTAGGTTTCCATTGGAAGAGATTTTTTTTTTTTTTTTGCAGTTTTGTTTTCTTTTGTTTGTTTGTTTTTTGCGGTACGCGGGCCTCTCACTGTTGTGGCCTCTCCCGTTGCGGAGCACAGGCTCCGGATGCGCAGGCTCAGCGGCCATGGCTCACGGGCCCAGCCACTCCGCGGCATGTGGGATCTTTCCGGACTGGGACACGAACCCGTGTCCCCTGCATCGGCAGGCGAACTCTCAACCACTGCGCCACCAGGGAAGCCGTGGAAGAGATTTTGATAGGCCATTCCGTTTCCATCTTTTTTACTTTGGGTTGCCTCTTCTGTGTTGTACCTCCCAACTTTGATAACTTCAGCTTCCCTAGAGAATCTCAAAAGGCTAGTTCTATCCCAGTGATAATTTTGGGTGTAAGGGTGATATTGGGAGGAAAGATCCACTGCCAAGGACACATGTTAAGGAAAGCTTCCCTCTAAATTGCAGATTGATGACAAACAGCTTCGGGGTTATTTGTCTGAGCTTCGCCCAGTGACGATCGTGTTTGTGAACCTGATGTTTAAGGACCAAGACAAAGCAGAAGTCATAGGCTCAGCCATCCAGGATGCCTGCGTGCACATTAATTCTGTCCTGAGGGTCTTCCGAGGCCAAATCAACAAAGTCTTCATGTTTGACAAGGTAAATTTCCCACTAAAGGTGTGGGAACCTGCCAGTAATTTAAGGTTAGCATTCATGTCTATGGACATGGGGGAGAGGGAGGGAATAGACACCTTTAACCTAGAACTATCAGTCTTTATCATAGTTATAAGTACAGCTTACATGGTGGATATGGCACTCACTACGTGCCAGGCATTGTTCTCCACACTTTACATATTTTACTCATTTCTCCTCATGACTACTCCAAGAGGTAGGTACTGCTCTTATTGTCCCCAATTTACAGATGAGGAGGTTTAGGTAGAGATGAGGCTACTGAGACAAGATGAGATTAAATGGTGGACTGGGATTCAAACCCAGGTAATGTGCCTTCTTCGTCTGTGCTCTTAACCCCTGTGTTCAACTAGCTTTCACTATACATACGTATATCTGCAACCCAGGGTATAATGCATCTCCCAGAGATTTTAGGTCAGGTTTCTAGTAACCGTCATACCCCAGAAGCTGTAATTTCCGATAATCTCCACCTGCCGTAGGTACACTTCCAGTTCCCCTTTCAGTTTCTTAATCAGTTGGGGTGGGTGGGTGGTGGGTGTCACATCTAGCTCTCAGTGTTTTCAATCTGCTCTTAATCAATTCAGAGAAAAATGATGTGATAAATTATCACAGAAGTGCTCATGAGAATTGACTCCCCGGGCTTCCCTGGTGGCGCAGTGGTTGAGAGTCCGCCTGCCGATGCAGGGGACACGGGTTCGTGTCCCGGTCCGGGAAGATCCCACATGCCGCGGAGTGGCTGGGCCCGTGAGCCATGGCCGCTGGGCCTGCGCTTCTGGAGCCCGTGCTCCGCAACGGGAGAGGCCACAACAGTGAGAGGCCCGCATACCGCAAAAAAAAAGAAAAAAAAAGAATTGACTCCCCGTCTCCGGTGTTTCTGTATCTTAAGAGCAGGGCACTCAATTACTACCCCACAGTCATTCATTCACTAATTCAATAAGCACTTATTGAGCATTTCATAGCCACTGAAAGCTAGGGCTGCAAAGATGGGTAACTCACACAAGTTGTCCCAGAACCAGGCAAAAAGAACAAATTCTTTGTAGGAAAAATAAACTCTGTGCTTCTGAGGGAGTGGGGCCCTCCAGCACAGTGTGCTCTAGTACTTTCTTCCATATTCATTCAGGAGTATCATCAGAAAAGAGCATAGAACCTAAGAGAACAGTCTTCGGTGTCTAACAGACACTCCAGACAATTCCTGGAGAGACAGTTCCTGGCTCCAACAATTCTCAGCTGTGTGACTTTAGCAAGTCATTGAACTTCTCTGAGACTTGGTTTGTTCCTGAATAAAAATAGGGATATTATTTAAATGGGGATAGTATTTGCCTCAAATGATTGTTGGAAGTTTTAAAAAATATATGTGTGAAGCACTTGTTGCAATGCCAGTTCACGTCAGCACTCAGCAGATGAGAGGTGCTAGTCTCACTGCCAGCGTGAGACCTTCCCAAGCCACTAGGCAGAATTTCCAGGCAAAGCAGACCCACTAGTGGCCCCAAAGGGGCTGCGCTCTAGTCTCTTCACAGACCTGGATTCAGGGCTCCCCTCGCACATCACAACAGAACCCAGCGCCAATTAGGATTTGATTCTTGGTCAGCTTCTTTTTGGAGAGGGTTGAAGAAATTGAGGCATTTTACTGTTCTTTTGCATTTTATCAGGATATAACATACATAGACTCAAATTTTTAACTCATTGGGCTTTATTCATTATGCCCTTTTCTTACAGAAAACAGTGTCTGAGATCATTTTTTTTTTTCCCGGTACGCGGGCCTCTCACTGTTGTGGCCTCTCCCGTTGCGGAGCACAGGCTCTGGATGCGCAGGCTCAGCAGCCATGGCTCACAGGCCCAGCCACTCCACGGCATGTGGGATCCTCCCAGACCGGGGCACGAACCCGTGTCCCCTGCATCGGCAGGCGGACTCCCAATCACCGCGCCACCAGAGAAGCCCTGAGATCATTTTTTAAGGGACTGGTAGTAAAAGTGCCAAGTTTTAGAGCTTACTCTCTGCTTGAGAGAGTTAAATTTTTGTGAGAAAAACCACTCCCAGCTTAAGCCTTTATCCTTAAGAAAAATGAATAATAACAATATCTGAAAAGAACTTTAGAGTTTATAAGGTATATGTGTATATATGTGTGAATATGTATATATAATATATTAATATTTTCAGTAATCAAACCAACCTCAGCAAGTCTAGGTTATACCCATTTTCAGATTCATAAACTGAAGTTCATAGAGTGTAATTGACTTGTCCAGGTTTCTACACTTGGGAAGTGGCCTGAGAACACAGATTTTCTGATTCCAGAGCTGGTACCTTTTGCTCTGTGCTGCTTCTTGGCCTGAAACTTAGTACCTTGCAGCCAAGACCTTGGCCGCAGGCGAGAGTAGAGGAGGGTGAACACAAATAGCTCAGTACAACCCACTATCTCTGGAGTAAAAACAAGCCCCTCTCAGGTTCAAGCCCTACTGTTGATGATGCACCAGAAGTTACATGAAGTTTGCTAAAAATAAAATGGGTGTGAGAGAACTCATGATGAAATTTGTTTCAGAGAGTGAAAATTGCTGCCCACCCTCCACTGGGCCTTCTAGCTGGTCCAGTTTAAAGCTGACTGTCTGCCAGCTGTGTTTGCTGATTCTCTCCCTCACAGGGCTGCTCCTTTCTCTGTGTCTTTGGTTTTCCTGGGGAAAAGGCACCTGATGAGATCACTCATGCCTTGGAAAGTGCTGTGGATATATTTGACTTCTGCTCTCACGTCCACAAGATCCAGTGAGTGTTTCCAGACCCTGATTCCGTCTGGTCCCTGACCCTGCTGTAGGGTATGGGGAGATAGGACAAGTGTCAGGGAAGAGGAAGACAGGAGAAGGCTGTCCTTGCCTGGGTGCCCTTATGTCTGCATTCATCACTCACCTAATGTACAGGTAGGGTGAGCAAACCCAGCCCTGATGCAGTCAGACGGGGGATGGTCAAGGCCAGGTGGAGAAAGGATACTCCTAAAAAGTCCAAATGTACCAGAGAGAGTCTAACTGAGTTGTCTCTCTCTACTCTGGCTTACTTTCTGGTAGAGGTCGCGCTCCCAACTATGTTGGAGACCTGAGTTGATTTTTAATAACTAGGAGATAACGTAAGTCCTTGGGTTGGAAATTTATATATTGATTTGGTCTCAAGATGATCCACTGAGCAAAACTGTCAAGATACTGTTTACCAATCCTCAACCCCAGCTGTCCAAGAGCTCAGTGCCCTCAGGCTCCCCCAGACTGAGCACCCCAGTGACCCTACTTGCGGCCCACTCTGGTCTACTCTAACAGGTACCACCCCTTGCCCTAAATATTCCACCTTCTCAGCCTCTAGTCATCTGTATGCATTAGCCAAGTTAGCTTTTGATGCCACACACTGAGTTACTTCCTTTCAAAACAATGACCTTGTTCTTTCTAGCAATCACAAAAGATAGTTAAAATTGTTTACTCAAAGTCATTCTATATTGAAAGTCCATTTGGGGTGATGAGCTTATTTTACAGAAAAATAGCTCAGATGAATACTTAAAAATAGCAGAAAAGTGAACTGAGTTATCACTTCTAAGAACTTAGCTCTCAGTCACAAACTGCCCCTCCTTTACATCTCCAGGCCACGTACAATTGCCCTAACCTAACTACAAAGGGAAGAGAGTTATTTCTTGAAGATCCTTTCCCACCCCTCCCCCATCCCATTCATCACCTTGTCCCCACCCTCCCTGCCTTCTTTGTCCTCATTGTCTTTGTCTCTTTCCTCACAACTCTCTTTCTGCCCGGAGCCAGCACTGTTTCCATCGGCGTGGCCAGCGGGATTGTCTTCTGCGGAATCGTTGGACACTCTGTGAGGCACGAGTACACAGGTGTGCTGGGCTAACTTATCTCCATCTTCCTTTCAGCAAACACTGTGCCTTGCCACTGGGCTTGGTGGGAGGAAGGACAAAAATAAGTGAGACGTGGGCCCTGCATTCAGAAAGTTTACAGTCTTCCAGACGGAACCAAGCCATATAGCTTTGCCCCTTGACAGCTCAATGATCGCAAATATGCATTTCTGGGGCTATGATTGAGTATAAGAAATATGCAGTCATTGGAGGGGAGCCATGGGGGGCCATAATCTCATGGGACGATGGACCCTTATGTTAATTTTCTGTTCACATTAAACGGTTACTCCTCTTAATTCCTGGGATAGGTTAGGACTGCTGCTTTTTTTTTTTTTTTTTAATTTATTTATTTTTGGCTGCTTTGGGTCTTCTTTGCTGCGCACGGGCTTTCTCTAGTTGCGGCGAGCGGGGGCTACTCTTCGTTGTGGTGCGCAGGCTTCTCATTGCGGTGGCTTCTCTTGTTGCGGAGCACGGGCTCTAGGTGCGCAGACTCAGTAGCTCTGGCTCGCGGGCTCTAGAGCGCAGGCTCAGTAGTTGTGGTGCATAGGCTTAGTTGCTCCATGGCATGTGGGATCTTCCTGGACCGGGGCTCGAACCCCTGTCCCCTGAATTGGCAGGGGGATTCTTAACCACTGCGCCACCAGAGAAGCCACAGGACTGCTTCTTAAAAATTATGAATATTGGCATTACTGATAAATAGTACTAATCTCAAAAGGAAATAGTAAGTAGGTGTTATCTCAAGATTTCACTGCTTTTTCCTCTTCAATCCTATTACGGTTTTATATGTTCAGAAATAATACATCTAAAATACTGAGTACATATAAAACTGAAATAGTTATGTCTGAAATGATACGACGTCTGAGATTTTCTTCAAAATAATACAGGGTGGAGAGTGGATGGGAATGGAGATGGAGTGGGATTGGCCACGGGTTAATGGTTTTGGGGACTGGGTGATGGGTATATAGATTCATGATACCATGCTTTATTGTACGGTCAAATTTCCCCATAATAAACTGTTTTTAAAAAATGAATATCTTAATCAGGAATATTCAAGTTTATGTCAAATTTCAACATTTAATACCTAATTAGTAGTATTATTAACTGAGGACTTACTAGCAGCCCAGCACTTCTCGAAGTTCTTTACGTGTATTAACTCATTAATCTTCATAAACTACCCTCTGAGAGAGGTACTATTATCAACCCCATTTTACAGATTAGAAAACTGAGGCATGGAAGAGTTCAAGTATTTTGCCCAAGTAATTTACGTATAGTAGTTAGAGGTAGAGCTGAGATCCAAACCTGCATAACCTGGTTTCAGACTCTTTGCACTACAGTGTATTACCTCTTACAATATCCCCTAAACCAATCCTACACACACACTCCTTCCAGCCCCATTTACTCACTCTTAAAAAATTAAATGAAGGCTCATACGCAGGAACATGCAGACCCAATTGGAGATCACTGTTCCAGGCCCAAGCTTCTGCTTATCTCTCTTGTAGCAGAAGACCAAGTATACCTCATCTGAGGGCCCTCAGGCCCTGTCCAGCATCCCACTTAACAGAATCTTCTCCATATTCAGGGTCCTGCTATCCCTGAGCAGATCATCCCCTTAGCCTCCCAGGTGGCTAAATGAGTTAACTCCCTATGTATTTTAAAATAGCCATTGGCTGAATCTGGGTAGTTGAAGGTGAGATTGCTGTGTCATCCATGAGAGGCAGAGGGAGTAAAGGGTAACAATGCCGTTTGGGGACAGTATGCCTCAGATTACACTCAGTTCAATGGCTGTTTTCTCCCAGCTCTTTGCCTTTCTCTCTCCTTCTTATTATAGTCATTGGTCAAAAAGTCAACATAGCTGCCAGGATGATGATGTACTACCCAGGAATCGTGACCTGTGACTCCGTCACCTACAATGGCAGCAACCTACCAGCCTACTTTTTTAAAGAGCTTCCAAAGAAAGTCATGAAAGGTGTTGCAGATTCTGGACCAGTGTATCAGTGTTTGGGCCTTAATGAGAAAGTGTGAGTGTGGGGCATTGATCTTGCAGTACTCTTTAGTAAAGAAGTAGGACAATTATGATAGCAAAACAACAGGTCACCCATTTCAGATTCAAAGACAGCTCATGAAATTAAAATCTATTCCTTCCCAGACCAAGGCCCAGATTTCAAATTCCTTCATCTTCCTCTATCCTGCTGATAGTATAGTACGGTGGAAGATCCCATTCTACCCTCAGTTCTGAGACTATGAGGGTAATTCTTCAAAGGTTGTGTAAAGAGAACAGAGAATCCCCTCATTCGAGTTTCTGTTTGGACCCAGATGGACCCAATCACCAACCATTAACTATTGATCACATCAACTGTGTGTCCAGGCATTAACAGGGATTGCTCCTCCTCTAAGTGTTTAGTGAAATGCGTTCCCTCAAAGCCCAACTTGCTCTCGCATTGGGGCTTAAAACCCCTCAGTATCTTCCAATCATTTTCATGATAATTTTCAAAGTCCTTGCAATGGCATACAAAGTAACCACCTGCTTTTCCTACCTCATCTCCTCCTGTGCCCTTTCCTCTGGGTGGGGGTCCAGGGGGCGTTCTAAGGGGATTATCTTCCCTTTCACTCATTCCATCCTCAGTCTCCTAGGAAAACCACAGTCAGTTTTGTTTTTTTAACATCTTTATTGGAGTATAATTGCTTTACATTGGTGTGTTAGTTTCTGCTGTATAACAAAGTGAATCAGCTATATGTATACATATATCCCCATATCCCCCTCCCTCTTGCGTCTCCCTCCCACCCTCCCTATCCCACCCCTCTAGGTGGTCACAAATCACCGAGCTGATCTCCCTGTGCTATGCGGCTGCTTCCCACTAGCTATCTATTTTACATTTGGTAGTGTATATATGTCAATGCTACTCTCTCACTTCATCCCAGCTTACCCTCCCCACTCCCCATGTCCTCAAGTCCATTCTCTACGTCTGTGTCTTTATTCCTGTCCTGCCTCTAGGTTCATCAGAACCATTTTCTTTTCTTTTTAGATTCCATATGAACTTTGTAGTGAGGTGGATGGACCTAGAGTCTGTCATACAGAGTGAAGTAAGTCAGAAAGAGAAAAACAAATACCGTACGCTAACACAGTCAGTTTTTGAAATCCAGCTCAAGGATGTCCTCCTCTCTGAAGCTGCCTTTGGAAGCTACCCAACCCCAGCTCAGACAGTTTAGCTGTCTCCTCCTCTGTGTAACTCTACAGCACATTAGAACATTCATTACAATCACAGACTCGATGTGCCTTTTCACCTACTACACTGGGAACTTTTTGAGGATAGTGATTACTTCTTGTTCATTCTTATATCCCCAATGCTTGGTAGGCATCAGTAATGATGAATAAATGAATGAACAGCATGGAAAGCTCTATATGGTAGTGCTTGGTGGATGGAAAGTGAAAGGGTATTATTCTTTATACTAGCAAGCTAGAATCTAGGTCTTAAAGGGTCAGATAACAGAATCGGGGCTATAATTGGTTCAAGGAGTCTTTATTATTCATCTTTGTATTCCCAGGGCTCAGCACTGTTCTTGGCATGTGTAGATCATCAATAAAATGCTGTTCGAATAAATGAATGAATAACAATTTTTGTGAGCCCTTATTAAATATTAGGCCCTTTACCTCAATATCAACTATATGAGGTAGAAACAAACTATTATTAACTCTATTTTATAAATTTAAAAACTGAGACTCTGAGATGTTAAATGACTTGTCCATAGTCATAAATCTAGTAAATAATTGAGCCAAGGTTCAAAGTGCCACAGTAATGCTGCATTATAGTCAACCACAAAACCTCAGTTGTATACAACAGTAAGTTTTTACTTATCTCATGAATATGTGGGGTTCAGCTGATCTTGACGGATTTGGATGATCTTGTCTAGGCTTGTTCACATGCCTGGGGTTCAACAGGGTGTTGGCTGATCCAGGATGACCTCAGGTGGGATAACTGGGAATTTTGGCTGACATAACTGGGACAGTTTGACTCTATGTGTCTCATACTGGGCTAACCCAGGCATGTAGTCATGGCAATATCAGAAGATCAAGAGGGAGCAAGCATTTTTCAAGCCTCTATGTCATGTTTGCTAACATCCCATTGGCCAAAACATTCACAAGTCTGAGCCCAGAGTGGGAGGACACTGCAAATGTACAGTACATAGCAAAGGACATAGATACAAGTAGAGATGAAGACATGGCGCCATTAATGCAGTCAGTCTACCACAGAAACTATCTACTGTTTCTGAAACTACCAGGACTATCTGATCCCAAAGCCTGCCCTCTTTATGGTTTCTCTGTACCATCTCTGCAAATAAGAGACTATAGAAATACACATACAAATATGAACAGGGCCTGGTTCCTGTCCTGAAATCTAATGGGGAAGACAACATACACAAAATTAGGTGTATATTACCTAGGAAACTTTGGTATGTGCTATAACAGAGGCATAACAAGGTAGTATAATAGTATAAACAAGGGAATGAGCCATTTGTCTAAAAAGGCCCCTTCAAGAGATGATATTATGCAGTGGGCAAACATATGCCCCTGGCCTCGTTTTAGATACTGACTGTCACTATCCTCTGTCACCACTAGCCGTGGGATCTTGTTCAAGTTAAATTCTCTGTACTTCAATCTTCGCATTTGTAAAATGGACATAATAATAATAATACCTTCTTAATAAGGTTTTTGTCAGGAGTAAAGAAAATGATACATGTACAGCCCTTGAAACTGCCAGGCACGTAGCATGTGTTCCACAAAGGTGAACTATCATTGTTTGAGCAGTTGGTAGAATCCTCCCATGCTGTGAGACAATATGACACATCTAACTGTATTGGGTCCCATACTGAGTGTCTGGTTTCCCTAGAAAAGGGTCAGTTCTACCAATGCAGACTCAACAAGCATTTTTTGAACAATGTACCAGGTGCTGTGGTAAAGGCAGCTACATAAGTTGTTTGGAGACTCTATTACCAGGTAAGAACTTCTCCTTTCCCTTCCTCTTGGCATCTGCACCTCTTGATAACCTTGATAACAGGGGATAGATTCCTGTTAGAGACTGAAAAGGAGGCTTTCTGGGAACTAAGAACTAGTCCCTCTGGCTCTCAGTATTTCCCTGTTTTGATGCTAACATCTTTTCTTTTCTTCTCTTCAGCATGTTTGGGATGGCATACCTCATCTGCAACAGAAATGAGGGTTACCCTTTGCTAGGTAGGTAGTGAGCCTTGATTTTTAAACCTCTTTATTGAACTATAACAAAACATACAGAAGAGTACACCAATGATAAGTCTTCAGCTTAATGAATTATCACAAAATGAATGTATAATTACCATCCAGGCCAAGAAACAGAAAAATAACAGTACTCTGGAAACCCTCACATGCTTTATCCCTCTCCCTTTACCCAAAGATTTCTAACACCCTAAATTACTTAGGCCTGTTCTTAAAATTTATATGAATGAAATCATATATTGTGTAATTACATAAGCCTTCTTTTGTTTTTTTTGAATGAATGGGGTCTTCATTTCTTTTTTTTTTCTTTTTTTTTTACATTTTTATTGGAGTACAGTTGCCCTACAATGGTGTGCTAGCTTCTGCTTCATAACAAAGTGAATCAGCTATACACACACGTATGTTCCCATATCTCTTCCCTCCCTCCCATCCTCCCTTGTTTCTGGCCTTATATTTAGGTCTTTAATCCATTCTGAATTTATTTTTGTGTGTGGTGTTAGGTAGTGATCTAATCTCATACTTTTACAAGTACCTGTCCAGTTTCCCCAGCACCACTTATTGAAGAGGCTGTCCTTTCTCCACTGTACATTCCTCCCTCCTTTATCAAAGATAAGGTGACCATATGTG
>NW_020173022.1:765563-778556 GCF_003031525.2 Neophocaena asiaeorientalis asiaeorientalis | reverse complement strand
CCCATCTAGAGTATTTTTAATTTCATTTATTGTGTTGTTCATCGTTGTTTGTTTCATCTTTAGTTCTTCTAGGTCCTTGTTAAATGTTTCTTGCATTCTTTCCATTCTACTTCCAAGATTTTGGATCATCTTTACTATCATTATTCTGAATTGTTTTTCAGGTAGACTGCCTATTTCCTCTTCATTTGTTAGGTCTGGTGGGTTTTTATCTTGCTCCTTCATCTGCTGTGTGTTTTTCTGTCTTCTCATTTTGCTTATCTTACTGTGTTTGGCATCTCCGTTTTGCAGGCTGAAGGCTCGTAGTTCCCGTCGTTTTTGGTGTCTCTCCCCAGTGGCTAAGGTTGGTTCTAGCAGCTGCTTCCGGGACTCTGGCTCACTCAGGCCGGGGGCGGGGGAGGGAGGGGCACGGAGTGCGGGGCCAGCCTGCGGCAGTAGAGGTCGGCGTGATGTTGCACCAACCTGAGGCGCTCCGTGCGTTCTCCCAGGGGAGTTGTCCCTCAATCCCGGGACCCTGGCAGTGGCGGGCTGCACAGGCTCCTCAGAAGGGGGGTGTGGATAGTGACCTGTGCTCGCACACAGGCTTCTTGGTGGCGGCAGCAACAGCCTTAGCGTCTTATGCCGGTCTCTGGGGTCCGCGCTTTTAGCCGCGGCTCGCGCCCGTCTCTGGAGCTCCTTTAAGCAGCGCTCTTAATCTTTTCCAGGTACGTGGGGAGTTTCTTGCCTTTTGGGAGATCTGAGGTCTTCTGCCAGTGTTCAGTAGGTGTTCTGTAGGAGTTGTTCCACGTGTAGATGTATTTCTGGTGTATCTGTGGGGAGGAAGGTGATCTCCGCGTCTCACTCTTCTGCCATCTTCCCGGAAGCCTCTCGGGTCTTCAACATTACATTATGAAATTCATCCATATTGTTGGATGTAGCTATAATTCATCCATTTTCATTGCTGTGTAGTACAGTTGGCCCTCTGTATCTGCAGGGTGTGCGTCCATGGATTCAAACAACTACAAATCAAAAAAAAATTTTTTTTTTAATTCCAGAAAATTCCCAAAAGCAAAACTTGAATTTGCTGCACACCGGCAACTATTTACATAGCATTTACATTGTATTTGCTATTATAATGAACCTAGAGATGAGTTAAAGTATACAGGAGGATGTGTTTAGGTTATATGCAAATACTACACCATTTTATATAAGGGACTTGAGCATCCGCAGATTTTGATATCCCCAGGGGTCCTGGAACCAATCTCCTGTGGATACAGAGGGATGACTATATTAACTTTTATAAATATATAACAATGTATTCATTCTGCTTTTGTACAACATTTGAGTTGTTTCCAGTTTGGGTTCTTATGAATAATACTGCCATAAAGATTTTTGTACAGGTCTTATGGTGAACATATGTATGCATTTCTGCTGTTGAGTATATATATAGGAGTGATACTGTTGGGGCAAAGGGTACAATTTTGGTAGATAGTTTTCTCAGTCTTTATAATTTTAATAATTCTGTTGGGTTTATAGTGGTATCTCACCATGGTTTCCATCTGTATTTCCCTGATGTGGTTGAGTGCCTTTTCCAAATATTTATTGGCCATTTGGAAATCATCTTTTATAAAGTATCCGTACAATCTTTTGTCTATTTTTCAATTGGATTGTATTTTTTTATAGATCTGTTGGAATTATTTATATATTCTGAAAATGGGTCCATTTGTTTTTACTGTATGTAACTTTTCCCATTCTGTGCTTGTCTTTTTACTCTATTAGTGATGTATTTAATGAACACAACTTTTGATTTTAATGAAATCCAATTTATCAGTCTTTTTCTTTATAATTAGTGCTTTTGTATACTGTTTGAGAAATCTTTCCTCACCCAAAAGTCATGAAGATATTTTTCTAGATTCTCTTCCAGAAATTTTGTTTTACCTTTTACATTTAGAGCTATGATCCATCCGGCAGTGATGTTTTTGTGATTCTTGGTGAGAGAGACCCTATCATAAGAAAGCTAACTCAAGACTATGCAGGGAAGTAGACATAAAATGAGGTAGAGAAGAGACCCACATGAAGATTGGCCTGTGGATTCTGAAGGCAGCCATTTCAAGTAACACTTGTAATTTCCTTCTGTTAGACTTGAACATCCCTAAAAGTATCATTATAAATTAAATCTCGGTCATAACTGTGTTAGGGCAATTGAGAGGAAGCTCTGTCCCGCACCTTGGGGGAGTATTAGGACAGAATCTTGATGTCAGCAGAGCATAAAAGAAGGCAAGAGTTCCAGAACTTCAAAGAGCACTTGATCCAGCAGCAATGCCTAACTTTCAGTGTATTCAGGTCGTTTTCAGAGTCTGCAGGCACATCACTTTTTATAAGTCCAGATCCCCAAACTCTTGAAGGCTAGAAAGGAGAAGGAATGCCCACTGTCACCTTCCTCTGAGGCCTAACTTCATCCTAGGATATGCTTGTTGTGATAATGATTGACAGTAAATGGAAGTCCTAACCCCCTTTCTACAAAATTGAGGACTCACTATGACAGACATATTAGAATACATTGCTACAATATGCATATATTTCTCAGTCTGGTCTAGTTGCCTTTGTTTGTTTGTTTGTTTGTTTTCTGTGTGTGTGTTTTGTTTTGTTTTGTTTGTCGGCTGCTGCTGAGCGGCTTGTGAGACCTTAGTTCCCTGAACAGGGATTGAACCCAGGCCCTCAGCATTGAAAGCTCAGAGTCCTAACCACTGGACTGCCAGGGAATTCTCTGTACTTGACTTTTTGCCCTGATTTCACCAGTATAAGGTAAAGATCAGGCCCACATATCTTTCCTTAAAGCTATAACCAAAAACAGACTGTCAGAGGTTAGGAGTATGGGAAACACCCTTCTTTTACAAGAGTGCCTGTAAGTGAAATTGTATATGCTAACTGATAACAAAACTAAAATGAACAAAAAGTGTTCTTTTAGCATCAAAAATGCATACAACAGTCTCAGGTATTAGGACCTTGTTCAAATGGAAACAAGGTATGCATACTTCAAGGCAAGTTGAGTTAACCTCATTTTAGAATCCAACTAAAAAGACAATCAGTAAGTCCTTACCTGTATGTGTTCTATACAAATAGAACATAAAACAGCTAGAAGAGTCTGCTCTGCAGCCTTCTGGGCCTTATCTTCTAAGTTCCTGTGTAAACTTTAGGCCAAAGAACAATACTACACATCTCACAAAATTGAAATTCAAATGCGTTTTCAGAAAGGAAATGTTGCACCTAAAAGAAGCAATATGGTCTGCAGAGTAATTCTCACTAAATCTTACCCAGAAATTTACATTACCAAATAAACACTCAGCTTCTTTGTATAAAACATCTAAGCTTAGAGTAGTGGTCTTGGTTTTCAATAGACTTTAGCTAACACCTAGGTATGTATTTACTCTATCAGTGGATAACAGAATGGACCCTCCACAGTGATCTGTCCAGCAAAGAAGGAAGAGTCAACCCTGATTTGGTCTCCAGCTCTTTTGACAGAAATTACCGTTCTGCCAACTCCTTCCCGCCCACCCAGGTTTCAAAGATTGTAGGTTGAGTTTCAGATTTCAGTCAGGGCATCCTGTTACACATATTTAAAAACACATAAGAAAAATAAGAGTGATAGGGTTGTAACCCAAGATGACTTTTATTTTCTTCTTTTCCTTTTTTAAGTTTTCTATATTTTCTACAGTGAGCATGCATTAGTTTTATAATAAGGAAAAAAACCTATAATTTATTTTTACTAAGAATTTAGGTTGTTCTTATGATAGAATTAATCTATATATGAGTTTTTTAAAGCAAATTGAATTTTTTTTATCACCGTTAATACTTTTAGTAGCCCTGAGATAAGTATAATTTCTCATTTACAAAGAGCAAGTTTTCCTTCACAGAATCGGAAATAAAAAATTTTCATCCATATTGTTCAACATGGGAGCCCTAAGTTTATTAAGCTGATTTCCTAATGTAATAATCTATAGTTACTTCTAGTGTGTTACAGAAAAAGGAAAAGAAAACAAGCATTAGGGTCAGATAGCCCTGGTTTAATTCCTGGTTGTATAATTTAAGCAAATCTCAGTTTTCTACACTAAAGTTAAATGGACATCATAATGAGCATTATAAGAATCCTTTCCCTCACAGCTTGTGGGAATCAAAAAAAAAACCAAACCAAACCAAAACAAAACTGTAAAACCACACTGTTAACTGGAAAGTTCTAGAGAAAGATTTTTTAAAATTTTAAAGTGCACAGGACCTCAAGAAACTCCATGAGCAATGCCATGGAAATTCCAAGGGTATTCTTAGAAGCTGTATCACTATGTGCTTTTTTATGTTTCTAGACTATTTTATGTTGATTGGGTTTGCTCCCTTTTTAAAAAATGAAAATAACAGGACGCAATAAGGAGATCAAATACTTCATGTGTACTATGAACGAATTTTTGATATCTAACTGCAGCCGAGTCCTGATGTACGAAGGATTATCGGGATATGGGAAAAGCCAGATACTAGTGGAAATTGAGTACCTGGCCCAAGGTGAGAACCACAGGTGAGTGTCTTGCAATGACCATTTTTTTGTGAATCCAGAGAATCCTGACATCTTTAAGAGTTTCATTTGTTTCAGTGTTCCTCTCCTTTATATAAGTTGCCTTATGTAAACTATCTATCAGTTATTATTGGGTGTCATGCCCCTTGTGCTAGATAAGTAATTAATGATAAACATATCAAACTGAGAAAATGGAAGATGGGCTGACCCCTGGAGATCCTGATTTAATGCCAGGACGGACTTGGACATTGATATAAGTTTCCTAATGCACAGTTTGAGAACAACTGGTATAAATGTTGAGGATAGATTGGGTCTGCAGAACAAATACGTAAGTTTATCCATGTGGCCGACAGGGAATCACTAGTTCAAACCACTGAGCCCTAAGAGTATGGTTAGAGAATGAAAGGCCTCTGGATTTTCCTTCGGAAGGCAGAGCTGATGCACTTACCTCATGCTGTTTGTCTCTTTTCATATAAGGAATGTCATGAGGGCTCTCTTTGGGACAACCCATCTCATGGAGGTGGACGGTATGGTATTCAATAACAGTGATGATGACCAAGACAATGGTAATGGTGTCTCACAGCCTTTCACCATCTAACCTAAAGGCTTTAAGGGGAAAATTCTTATTAATCTTATTTTTAGCTATGTTTCTACTCTTTTTTAATGCCAGGCCTGAGAAAGACTAGTTTTAAAATATCTTTAACATTGATGAAAGGATAATTCAAAATCGCCAGAAGACACTCATTTATTCCATCACTTACTGAGTACCTACTATGTTCCAGGAACTAAGTGCTATATTAGTTTTCTAGAGCTACCATGACAAAGCATCACAAGCTAGGTGGCTTAAGCAACAGAAGTATATTGTCTCAGTGTACAGGAGGGTAGAAGTCCAAGATCCAGGTGGCGTAAAGTTGGTTCCTTCCATCAGCTATGAGGGACAGTCTGTTCTGTGCCTCTTTCCTAGCTTCTGGTGGCTTGCTGGCAGCCATTGGTGTTCATTGGCTTGTAGAAGCATCACCCCAGTCTCTGCCTCCATCTTCACATGATGTTCTCCATGTGTGCTGTCTGTGTCCAAAAATTTCCCTCTTCTTTTTTTTTTCCCACTGCGTGGCTTGCGGGATCTTAGTTCCCCGACCAGGGATTGAACCTGGGCCACACCAGTGAAAGCACCGAGTCCTAACCACTGGACCGCCAGGGAATCCCCCAAATTTCCCCTTCCTATAAAGAGACAGTCATATTGGATTAGGGGCCCACCCTATTCCAGTATGGCCTCGACTTACCTAGTTACATCTGCAATGACCCTATTCCCAAATAAGGTCACATTCTGAGGGCTAAGACTTCAGCATATGAATTAGTGGGGGGAGGGGTGCATAAATCAATCCATAGCAAGTTGCAAAGCCTTGAAGACGAATAATATCTGATCCCTACCCTCAAGGAGTTCTCACAAAAGAGAAGGAAAGAGAGATGACAGTAAAAATAGAATGTGGTGAGGACAGTGATGGAAGCACGCAATAGAGTACTGTAAAAGCTACGAGAAAGAGGCGTATGTCATCCAACCTGAGGGCGTCAGGGAAGATTTCCAGGAGGTTACTCCTGAGCTGAGATTTACAAATGAACAGGAAACCAGGGATTAGGAGGGACTGTGAGAAGTGATGACACTCCAGGCCGAGGAAAGCAAAGGCATAAAGAGAAGAAACAGTTGGATGTGCAGGGAACACTCACCGGTTTGTTGTTGGTGGAGGGTAGACTGCTGGGCAGAGAGTGGCAAGAAATGACCATGAGGACTTGGAAAGGCTTATATGTCACGTGAAGGAGTCTAGACTTAACCTAGACTTGCATCTACCTAGGTGCTTCAGGCTTCCATAAAGGTGATGCATTCAGAGAGTCTTGGCGCTAGACAGGGGTAGTAGTATGCTGTTAGGGAGTATAGGTGAGAGTGTGAGGGCCTGAACCCAGGCATTGGCGGTAGGGCTAGAGAAGAGGGGATAGCTAGGATACATTTACAGAGCTTAGAAACATAGTGGAATAAGGGAGAGTATCTGAAGCACAAATAAAGAACAGCTTCCAGATAGCTTGGGAAATCTGTCATTACAACTGAATATGAGGAGTCAGGGCTTTCCTTCAACCTTTATTGTTTTCAAAAAGTACATTTTAAAACTCTGATTCCTGACTTTCTTATAAACAGGACTATTGCTATTGCGTTGACTAAGATCAGCTTCCATCAGAATTTTTATACCATCCAGATACTCATGGCCAATGTACTAGGTCTGGATACTTGCAAACATTATAAAGAACGACAGACCAACCTTCAAAATAAAGTCAAGTCACTGCTGGATGAAAAGTTCCATTGTCTTCTTAATGACATTTTCCATGTGCAGGTAACTAGCTAGTGTTAGACTCCCGTTAGAAATAGTGAAGGGGCAGATGTGGCCACTCTTCCCTGATGCTTTATGACTTTGCATCTCTTTGGCCTTTATTATCCTCTTGTTTTCTCATCTGCAGCGTCCAGGTGGTGAGGAAATGACTCCCAATCCTTGAATGAGCCACCTTCCTGAGATATATTGGTACCAGACTCAAGAAAACCCAAATAGCCACCTGCTGATTCATTTCTTTTCTCACCTTCCCATCATAGCTATGCTATACTAGCTAGTCCAGGGCACGAAATCACTCTGCTCCCACAGGTGACTGCCAATGCAAAGACAAGAATGTGCCCTGTTCTGTCCTGTATCTATTAGATTCAATGACATAGAGTACCAGAGCTGGAAGGGATGTTATGGATTACCGAGCACATGAGGATTTTAAGGCACAGAACAGTAAAGTGAATTGCCAGAGTCATACAACTAGTAGTTCCCCCTGCTATTTACGCATACTCAATATTCTCATAATTCTTTATACAGTTCCCTATTTCACGAGAGGTTTCCAGGATGAGCACCACGAGAAAGCAGAAGCAGTTGGAAGCGTTGTTTATGAAGATCTTGGAGCAAGTAAGAGCATCCTATAGGTCAAATAATGGGGAGGGGGAAACTGGATGTCTCACCGCAAAACCAGGTGACCTCAAGGGTTTAGACTCCAATGGCAAGAAGCTTTGAAGTATGTGAAAGCTTTAACCCAAAGTGTTTCATTTTCCTCCATCCTTCCAAACCTCAAGCTAAGAGTCTGTTCAGAATTTAGCTGTGCTTAAAAGGAGTCCTTTAACATTACTCCTGGGAGTTTGGCCTCGCCTTAAAACCAGTCCTCTTTTTCTCTCCCTCTGTATGAGATGCAGTCTATCAAACTGGTTATGTATATAGGCTCTGTAATCAGTCTACCAAGGTTTGAGCCCTTAGGCCTATCACTTGCTACCTGGGTAACCTTGATCAAGTGACTCAACCTGTCCATGCTTTTACTTTACCTTCTATAAAATGAGGAAATAATAGTACCTAGCTCACAGGGTTGTAAGGTTTAAATGACTAGATTATGTGTAAAACGTAGAATAGTGCCTCTTTCATTGGAAACACTCAACCAATGTTAACTTTTGCTCTCTGAATAATATCATGACTGTCCATTATATGTTGATGATCACCAACTTTATATCCCATTCCTCAGCTCTCGTATAAGCACCAAAACCATATTTCCAAGAACTGTATATTCCACTTGGATATGGGGACTCACAGTCAATTCAGTGTCTAATACTAAATTCATTCTTTTTCCTACTTTAGTGCCCTATCTCCCTCATCTTGATCCTGACCCTTGATTTAGTCAATAGCAAATTCATTCACACATCATTTGAAGTTATCTTTGCTCAGTTGACAAGTCCTACCATGTCTACCTCAGACTGACTCTGGAATCTCCCCGTCCTCTGTTCCCTACTGTAGTTCAGCCTCTTTCTCTTCCTGGACTATTTTCCATAGCTTTCCAACTAATCTCTGTGCCTCATACCTCTCCACTCCAATTCATCCTCCATACAACTGTCAAAGTGTATGCAAATCGCTCCAACCTGTGCTTTATACTATCCAAGTAATTCTCAATACTAATGAGATAAAAGCCAAAAGACTTTTTTTTTTTAACCTGGAGAAATGCTACTCATCATTCAGTGTCACCTCTTCAGTGAGGACTCCCCCAAATCACAAGGCATGACTAATTCCTCTTCTGCTGTGTTTCTGTAACACTTTGAACATATTTCTTACTGTATTTTCCATACTGTATTGCAATTTGCTACTTATATATGTGTCTCTCCCCCTCAGGAGGTTGTGAGCTTCTTAAGGAAGGGGAGCCTCTTTCTCATTTTTGTATCACTATTGACCAGCAGTGTCTGGCACATAATAAATAAACAATTCAAGTTTGTGGCATTGTGTAAGTTTATAATACAACTTCCTTCTTCTCCACTGCAGGCAAATAAGGCTATATCAGTAGTTTCTAAATGTCAGGCTTTGGACTGTTTGCATCACAAGTATCCAGGAAGCTTCATAAAATATATGGATTTGTGAATTCTACCCCAAATTGAAAAGGGCTTCGTTGGGGCCTAGGAATCTGTTTAGTTGTTTGTTTTTGTTTTGAAACTTCTCAGTTGGTTCTGATCCACAACCTAGTTGGAAACCATGAGTAAAGCTGCGCTTTGACTCTGTGCTATGACCACAATCTTTGGATCATTTACTATCAGTATGACCTTGGGCAAGTGGCTTAACTTCTCTGTGCCTAAACAGGAGAGGCCACAACAGTGAGAGGCCCGTGTACCGAAAAAAGAAAAAAAAAAAGGTTCTTGTTAGCTATCTATTTTATATATAGTAGTGTGTATATGTCAATCCCAACCTCCCAGTTTATCCCTCCCCCCACCTTTCCCCCTTTGTAACCATAAGTTTGTGTTCTACATCTGTGATTCTGTTTCTGTTTTGTAAATAGGTTCATTTGTACCTTTTTTAAAGATTCCACATGCAAGTGATATCACATGATATTTGTCTTTCTCTGTCTGACTTACTTCACTTAGTGTGATAATCTTTTTTTTTTTTTTTTTTGGGGTACACGGGCCTCTCACTGCCGTGGCCTCTCCTGTTGCAGAGCACAGGCTCCGGACGCGCAGGCTCAGCGGCCATGGCTCACGGGCCCAGCCGCTCCGCGGCATGTGGGATCTTCCCGGACTGGGGCACGCACCTGCGTCCCCTGCATCGGCAGGCGGACTCCCAACCACTGCGCCACCAGGGAAGCCCAGTGTGATAATCTTTAGGTCCATCCATGTCACTGTAAACAGCATTATTTCGTTCTTTTTTATGGCTGAGTAATATTTCAGTCTCCTCATTTTAAATGTGAAGAAGCTGATGCCCTTGATGTACTGTTGAATTCATGTAGGTTTTTTGGTTCCTGCTTTACTCTCCCCAATTCACAAATAATTCACTGACAAGGCTATTCTATGACTAAAACTCACATTTCTAACTGCCCCGTAGTTTTATTTATTTATTTATTTGGGTGCATTGGGTCTTTGTTGCTGCACAGAGGCTTTCTCAAGTTGTGGTGAGTGGGGGCTACTCTTTGTTGCGATTTGCGGTCTTCTTATTGCGGTGGCTTCTCTTACTGTGGAGCACGGGCTCTAGGTGTGCAGGCTTTAGCAGTTGTGGCTTGCAGGCTTAGTAGCTGTGGCTTGTGGGCTCTAGAGCACAGGCTCAGTAGTTGTGGTGCATGGGCTTAGTTGCTCTGTGGCATGTGGGATCTCCCTGGACCAGGGCTCGAATCTGTGTCCCCTGCATTGGCAGACAGACTCTCAACCACTGTGCCACCAAGGAATTCCCTGCCCTGTAGTTTTAAAGATATTAGTCAAATACAAAACAAAACAAAACAATGGGATGCTAACCCCTATTCATTAAAATGTTCTCAGGGTCAGTGAAGAACTAACGATCTGGTGACAGAATGGGGCTGTAAGAGGGGACTTACATATATGTGATAAGGCAGGCTATAATACTTTATAATGATCATCTTCTGAAATTTGAAGTTTGAATGTAGCCTTTGCTGCTCTAGTTTATAAAAACATGCAGAGGGAAAGAATGGCTTAACCCAATCTCTTCCCAGAGGGAAACAAAAGAAGCCAAGAGCAGTCTGGAGCAGTAAGAGTGGGGAAGGTTTTCTCCATTTAGACATCTTACGCTATGGAAACGCAGGGCCCGCTATACAGGGGCTCACACTAAATGTAAGCTCTATATTTTGTCTAATACTCTATCCCCAGTGCTTCAAACAGTACCTGACCCTAACAGATACACAATAAATGCTTAATGAGTAAATAAATAATTCAGACTTGTTAGGGAAAGGTACTCTACACAAGAAGAGGGACACACGATCTCTTTTTAAGGGTAACATGTGCCGCAGTTCAAGCTAGAACAGCATAAACGGCCGGCAGGGCAAGGACCAGGTGAGTATCGCTCAGCAGCCGCCTCCAGCACCTAGCCCAGTGGGTGCTTGGTAAGTATGTGTTGAATCGATGTTGGTTGAATAAATGTCAGATAGGTATTTCCAGGAGACCTTCAGTTTTCAATAGATTAGAATGACTTGAAGTAAACCTCAGTAATTTTTATGTAATGGCTGTTCAAGTTGACTAAAACCCCATCTGTCCTATATATTTCCATTATCTTTACACAAAGATTTGACCAAGTAAGAGTCTATGCCAGCCAGTTCTGTCCCAATTGCCACAGATTCCAATTAGCAGAATCTAACTTAACGCAAAGTTATTAGAAAGAACAGATTTAACTTAGCTTCACAAAATTCGGTGGATACACATGCATACCCATACATGTGTATAAAAAACTGAAGTCACGGGAGTTCCCTAGTGGTCTAGTTAGGATTTGGCGCTTTCGCTGCCATGGCCTGGGTTCAATCCCTGGTCGGGGAACTGAGATCCCGCAAGCTGCTCGGTGAGGCCAAAAAATCAAACAAAAACAAAAAAAACCCTGAAGTCCTACAGCATTTTTCTTTCTGTTTCTCCACCTTGTCCAGACAGTGAAAGAGGAAAGGATTATTTTCATCATCGATGAAGGCCAGTTTATCGATTCAGCCTCCTGGACATTTATGGAGAAGCTTATCCGGTCTGTTCCCATCTTCATCATCATGTCCCTGTCTCCCTTCGTCGACATACCCTGTGCAGCTGCCAGTGCCATAATGAAGAACAGGAACACCACCTATGTCATCCTTGGAGCCGTGCAGCCTCAGGACACCCTCAACAAGGTCTGCCTAGACCTCAACGTCAGGGGCATCCCCAAAGAACTAGACACGTGAGTAAACTATTTCTATCCTGAGGCCTTGACATCTGCACTCATTCTCCAGGTCCAGACTTCATCAGATTCCTTAAGATGTGTCTGAAAGCGGCCATTTCAGGATTCTTGCTGGTCCCGCCTTTCAGAGGGCGGGACAGCATGCTGAACATGCTTGATAGGATGGATGCTACTCACTTTTCCTTGTTATGGTCCCTGTTACACCGTCTCAGACGTTGCTTAGGACATCAGTTTTGTTTCCCTTTCATCATGCTGGCTGTGGGTACACTCACTCTAACCCACAGTGACTAAGGGCACTGTCATGGGCAAGTAACATGAAAGGCAAACTGGTAAGCCTTAAGAACCACAGCCCACAGCTGAGCAAGGTCTTAGTCGCGGGCAATAACGTGGTCTGGTACTGGTGTTCCCTGTCATGGTGGATGGTGACGTCAGTGCTCTCTGAGCTTCTCAGTGACTCCTCTCCTGGGGTCTTGACAGCAGTCCCCTTAACAGCATGGACAATGCCTCTTCCTTATCTGGCTGTTTACAAGCCACCTTGGTATCTGTATCTGTTCTTTCTGATGAGGTTGCTTCGCTTCTGGAAGAGAAATGTCTTGGACAAAGTCTCATTTAAAATAACTCCAGGCATGAATTTATTTTTTTTTTCAAATTGTATTTTTATTTATTTATTTATTTAAGGCTGTGTTGGGTCTTCGTTTCTATGCGAGTGCTCTCTCCAGTTGCAGTAAGTGGGGGCCACGCTTCATTGCGGTGCGCGGGCCTCTCACTGTTGCGGCCTCTCTCGCTGTGGAGCACAAGCTCCAGACATGCAGGCTCAGCGGCCATGGCTCATGGGCCTAGTTGCTCCGCGGCATGTGGGACCCTCCCCGACCAGGGCTTGAACCCGTGTCCCCCACATTGGCAGGCAGACTCTCAACCACTGCGCCACCAGGGAAGCCCGCAGGCATGAATTTTGTGTGTTCTTTCCCTTTGTCTCTCTGTCTCTCCCTCTTTCTCTCTGTATGTATGTATTTATTTATTTATTATGTATGTATTTATTATATATGTATACATTTATTATATATGCCTTTACTTTTTGATCTAGCCTTCCCAATTCTAGGAACCTATCTCAAAGATATACTGACAGGGAACTATGCTCAATATTTTGTAATAACCTATAAGGGAAAAGAATCTGAAAAAGAATATATATATATATTTATATATATATATATATATATACATATATAT
>NW_020173022.1:684975-765539 GCF_003031525.2 Neophocaena asiaeorientalis asiaeorientalis | reverse complement strand
AAAATTTTAAAATATATATAGTGACAAAAATATGAAGTGACATATGGGCACAGTTTTTATTGAGGCGTTATTTGTACTAGTAAAAGACTGAAAGCAATCCAAATGTCCATCTCTAAGAGGATAGTCAGAATAAACTAGGATGCATCCACACGATTGAGCCCTATGTAGCTATAAAGAGAAATAAGAAAGATCTACTGATATGACGGGATGACCAGGATACATTGTTGAGTGAAAAAACAAGGGGTTGCCTAGTGTGCAGTATATATAACTTGCTGTCTTTTGTCTAAGGAAGAGAGTGAAATAACGTGTGTGCATTTTCTATAGTTTTAAAAAGAAACGTTGAAAAGATAAACCAGAAACTAATTTAAATGCTTACTTATAAGGTGAGGAAGGGAAGCAAGACTGAGGATGTACCTTATTACATAGTTTTGACTGCTGAAATATTTAAATGGTTTATTATGTAATTTTAAAAATGAAAGAAAGGGCTTCCCTGGTGGCGCAGTGGTTGAGAGTCCGCCTGCCGATGCAGGGGACACGGGTTCGTGCCCCGGTCCGGGAAGATCCCACATGCCGCGGAGTGGCTGGGCCCGTGAGCCATGGCCGCTGAGCCTGCACGCGTCCGGAGCCTGTGCTCCGCAACGGGAGAGGCCACAACAGTGAGAGGCCCGCATACAGCAAAAAAAAAAGAAAGAAAAAAGAAAAAGCAATCCCTAAAAATGAAAAACAAACTAAAACAAATGGAGAAAGAGAAGTGATTATTTTCAGGTGATTGAGAAAACGCAAATATTTTTACTTCTTTAAAGATGGTTCTTTGATATAAATAGATTGCATTGTTTTCACTACAGGTACCTGGTCGAGGGAAGCTGTGGGATTCCATTTTACTGTGAAGAATTGCTTAAAAACCTGGACCATCACAGGGTACTCGTTTTCCAAACAGTAGAGTCTGAGGAGAAGACAAATGTGACCTGGAATAACCTGTTCAGTAAGTCCCATAATGATGGTACTTTCTCCCTGTCTCCTTCTGCAGAGAGGGTGGCAAGGGTGGGCTTTTCCATAGGCTGCTTCCTATACGGGTCAGAGGCTTTGGGGAGGCAAAGAACGTTGGACTTGATATCCCAGATTGTGAGAGAACTTAACATTGCCCGGGACTCACTGAACTGGGAGAAAGAATGTAGACGTGTAATAGAAATGAAAGAACACTGGAGAATCTTAAAGCCCAGAATCAGAACTGATGGGGGATGTAGATGTTATCTGGGAAAAAGGATAACTTGTTTTCCAGAGGTAAAATTATTAGCTCAAAGTGAATTGTCAACAAGGTTCTCATGCTACAGAGACATACAGAAGGATGAACTTTGATATGATGTCACAAAGAGGGCAGTTGGAATTTTTAAGAAAATAGTTTTAGTGAAGGGAGAAGGGTAGGGGTTGGGGAATGGGGTAAAGATGCAAGCTGGGATGTAGAGGATTAAGGTTAACGTGAATGATAAGAAAATATCTGTGATGGATATACTAGTTGTTTAGGGAGATGGCAGTGATGAGAAGAAAAAAATCATACTCTAGCAAAAATAAAAAGAAAGAGAGAAAGAAAGGAAGAAAGAAACTATGTTTTGACACAAAGGAGACCATGAAGGTTTAAGAGATAGCATCTCTTCCATGAAAAGAGAGAGTATAAAGATGTAATCATCTCTGGGCTTTCTATCATCTCACACTGGTCAGAATGGCCATCATCAAAACATCCACAAACAATAAATGCTGGAGAGGGTGTGGAGAAAAGGGAACCCTGTTGCACTGTTGGTGGGAATGTAAGGTGATACAGCCACTATGGAGAACAGTATGGAGTTTCCTTAAAAAACTACAAATAGAACTACCATATGACCCAGCAGTCCCACTACTGGGCATATACCCTGAGAAAACCATAATTCAAAAAGAGTCATGTACTAAAATGTTCATTGCAGCTCTATTTACAATAGCCAGGACACAGAAGCAACCTAAGTGTCCATCAACAGATGAATGGATAAAGAAGATGTGGCACATATATACAATGCAATATTACTCAGCCATAAAAAGAAATGAAATTGAGTTATTTGTAGTGAGGTGGATGGACTTAGAGACTGTCATACAGAGTGAAGTAAGTCAGAAAGAGAAAAATAAATACCGTATGCTAACCCATATATATGGAATCTAAAAAAAAAATGGTCCTGAAGAACCTAGGGGCAAGATGGGAATAAAGACACAGACCTACTAGAGAATGGACTTGAGGATACGGGGAGGGGGAAGGGTAAGCTGGGACGAAGTGAGAGAGTGGCATGGACATATACACACTACCAAATGTAAAATAGATAGCTAGTGGGAAGCAGCCACGTAGCACAGGGAGATCAGCTCGGTGCTTTGTGACCACCTAGAGGGGTGGGATAGGGAGGGGGGGAGGGAGGGAGATGCAAGAGGGAAGAGATATGGGGACATATGTATATGTATAACTGATTCACTTTGTTATAAAGCAGAAACTAATACACCATTGTAAAGCAATTATACTCCTATAAAGATGTTTAAAAAAAAGATGTAATCAAAAGAAAAATTTGGCCTTGAAGTTAGGAGTCCAGAGTTTCAGTTCCACATATGCCATTTAATAGCTAGTATTTTGGGATTAGTCACAACGTTTATGGCCAGGTACCTGCTATAAAATGGCAGGGGGGTAAAGGCAACTCAAATCCTTTCTTATTTATTCATTCAACAAACATCTACTGAGCACCTTCTCTCTGTCTGACACCACAGGAAGCATTCTGGGGACCTCTTGGAGTATAAATGAAGTGACTGAATACAATAATACTTTGCTGTCTCATTGATTTGTTTTTAATTAAACTTTCTGAGGTGATTATAAATTTACAGGCCATTGTAAAAAATAATATAGAGAGATTCTGTGTACCCTTTACCTAGTTTTCCCCAGTAGTAACATCAGCAAAACTACAGTATAATATCACAACCAGGTCCAATAAAGATGTTAAATATATATATATATCACAACCAGGATATTAATATTGATAAGGTCAAGATACAGAACATTTCCGTCACCATGAGGATCCCTTATATGGCCCTATGATAGCCACCCCCCACTTCTCTCCTACCCCTACTTCCTTCTTAACCCCTGGTAATTGCTAATCAGCTTTCCATTTCTATAATTTTGTAATTTAAAGAATTTTTATAAGTGGAAAAATATTGTATATGTAATCTTTTGAGATTTGTTTTTCACTCAGTGTAACTCTCTGGAGATTATCTAGGTTGTGTGTATCAATAGTTTGGTCTTATTAGCTGCTGAGTGGTGTTCCATGGTATGGACATACCTCCATTCATCTGTTGGAGGACATCTGGGCTGTTCACAAAAAAAAAAGAAAAAGAATGTTAAAGAACATTACTGAGTCAGTTGACAAAACTGGATTATGGACAGTAAATTATTGTATCAATGTTAAATTTTCTGAACATGATAAGTATATTCTACTTACTTAAGAGAATGTTGTTATTCTTGGGGAATTCAGAGTAAAGTATTTGGGGATTAAAGGGCATGAATTATGCAACTTAACACTCAAATGAAATGCTTCAGAAAAAATAAGTACATATAGAGAGAACAAAGGCTATAAAAAATGGAGCAAAATGTTAACAGTAGATGAATTGGAATAAAGACTATATAGTGTTATTCTTATAACTTTTCATAAATTTGAAACTTACCAAATAAAACAATTTTTGAAAAACCAAACAACTTTTAGTGGTTTCCCATTGAGTTTACAATGAAATCCAAACTCCTTACCTTGGACTGGAGATCCCTGAGGGAGCTTCCTTCCACCCCCTCTGTGGCCTCACCAATACTCTGAAATGTGCTCCAGCCACATTTCTGCTCCTCCAGTACCCGAGCTCCTTTCTGCTCCCTCTCCTCTGGCATTTCACATACCTGCTCCCTCTCTCCCTTAGCTCAGGTGTTACCTCCTCACAGCCACTTTCTCTGACCATGCCCTGCTTAAGGAAGGCCTTCCTCTCTGCACTTTCCTGTTAGTCTCTATCACCAGGTTTATTTCTTTCACAAAACTGACTCACATTAGGAGATTATCTTATTAAGTCACTTTTCCTGTATTATGATTAGTTGCCTAAATATCTGTCTCCATAAATGTTAAGATCCTTGAGGGCTAGAAGCATGCATTAGCCACATTTATAGCCTTCCCAGGTTATGGTGAATAAAAAGTCTGTACTGTGTTGATATGAACTCTCCAGCCCTTACTGTCTGTGCCTACTCACGTGGCACTTGTTTACTGTCTGGTCGTCTGGCTCTCTGTGTATATACCTTATCTTTCCAGGAGGTCAGGAACTTAGTACGTTCACCCTCATATTTCCACATCACCTATTTCAGTGTCTTGCAACTCAACTGTTAATGAGTGACTGGAGGGACAAATAAGTAATGCATTTTGGAGTACCGGGAGAAAAATGACTAGGCAAGCTCACTATTCAAACTTCACCTTTTTTTTTTTTTGGTATCATATGGTATATTTACTATCCTATTTCATTCAGCTGAAGACTTTCCAAACTCAGTATTCCTTAACAATTGTACCATAATGGCTATGTAATATTTAAGGTAATCACTGTGTTATGGCTGGATATTTAGGCTATGTACAATATTTTAATGTTTAAGGAGACTATGAGCATCTGTTTCCAACATATTTTTTCTGGATCACTGTAATCATATGAGTTTCTAATATGAAAAATTACCTTGCTGAAAGTTATAATCTTAAGGATTTTGGTTAAATTGTTGTGTTTTTTTAAACATCTTTCTTGGAGTATAATTGCTTTACAATGGTGTGTTAGTTTCCGCTGTATAACAAAGTGAATCATCTATGCATGTACATTTATCCCCATTTCTCCTCTCTCTTGTGTCTCCCTCCCACCCTCCCTATCCCAGCCTCTAGGTGGATACAAAGCACCGAGCTGATCTCCCTGTACCATGAGGCTGCTTCCCACTAGCTATTTCACATTTGGTAGTGTGTATATCTCCATGCCACTCCTCACTTCATCCCAGCTTACCCTTCCCCCTCCCCGTGTCCTCAAGTCCATTCTCTACATCTGCATCTTTATTCCTGTCCTTCCCCTAAGTTTTTCAGAGCCATTTTGTTTTTAGATTCCGTATATATGTGTTAGCATATGGTATTTGTTTTTCTCTTTCTGACTTACTTCACTCTGTATGACAGACTCTAGGTCCATCACCTCACCGCAAATAACTCAATTTCATTTCTTTTTATGGCTGAGTAATACTCCATTGTATATATGTGGCACATCTTCTTTATCCATTCATCATTTGACGGGCACTTAGATTGCTTCCATATCCTGGCTATTGTAAATAGTGCTGCAGTGAACATTGTGGTGCATGACTCTTTTTGAATTATGGTTTTCTCAGGGTATATGTTTTAGGTGTAAGGTTAGGTTGTTTATTTGAGATGCTTCTTGTTTCTTGAGGTTGGATGGTATTGCTATAAACTTCCCTCTTAGAACTGTTTTTGCTGCATCCCATAGGTTTTGGGTCATCGTGTTTTCATTGTCATTTGTTTGTAGATATTTTTTGATTTCCACTTTGATTTATTCAGTGATCTCTTGGTTATTTAGTATTGTACTTTCAGTTAGCAACCATGTGTTTGTATTTTTTACAGATTTTTTTCCTGTAATTGATATCTAGTCTCATAGCCTTGTGGTTGGAAAAGATACTTGATACAATTTCAATTTTCTTAAATTTACCAAGGCTTGATTTGTGACTGAAGATATGATGTATCCTGGAGAATGTTCCATGAGCACTTGAGAAGAAAGTGTATTCTGTTGTTTTTGGATGGATTGTCCTATAAATATCAATTAAGTCCATCTTGTTTAATGTATCATTTAAAGCTTGTGTTTCCTTATTTATTTTCATTTTGGATGATCTGTCCATTGGTGAAAGTGGGGTGTTAAAGTCCCCGACCATGAATGTGTTACTGTTGATTTCCCCTTTTATGGCAGTTCACATTTGCCTTATGTATTGAGGTGCTTCTATGTTGGGTGCATAAATATTTACAACTGTTATATCTTCTTCTTGGATTGATCCTTTGATCATTATGTAGTGTCCTTCTTTGTCTCTTGTAATACTCTTTAAAGTCTATTTTGTCTGGTACGAGAATTGCTACGCCAACTTTCTTTTGATTTCCTTTTGCCTGGAATATCTTTTTCCATCCCCTCACTTTAAGTCTGTATGTGTCCCTAGGTCTGAAGTGGGTCTCTTGTAGACAGCATATATATGGGTCTTGTTTTTGTGTCCATTCAGCCAGTGTATGTCTTTTCGTTGGAGCATTTAATCCATTTACATTTAAGGTAATTATCCATATGTATGTTCCTATTACCATTTTCTTAATTGTTTTGTGTTTTTTATTGTAAGTCTTTACCTTCTCTTGTGTTTCCTACCTAGAGAAGTTCCTTTACCATTTGTTGTAAAGCTGGTTTGGAGGTGCTGAATTCTCTTAGGTTTTGCTTGTCTGTAAAGCTTTTAATTTCTCCGTCGAGTCTGAATGAGGTCCTTGCTAGGTAGAGTAATCTTGGTTGTTGGTTTTTCCCTTTCATCACTTTAAATATGTCCTGCCACTCCCTTCTGGCTTGCAAAGTTTCTGCTGACAGATCTGCTGTTAACCTTATGGTGATTCCTTTGTATGTTATTTGTTGCTTTTCCCTTGCTCCTTTTAATATTTTTCCTTTGTATTTAATTTTTGATAGCTTGATTAATATGTGTCTTGGCATGTTTCTCCTTGGATTTTTCCTATATGGGACTCTCTGTGCTTCTTGGACTTGATTGACTATTTCCTTTCCCATATTAGGGAAATTTTCAGCTACAATCTCTTCAAATATTTTCTCAGTCCCTTTTTTTTCTCTTCTTCTTCTGGGGCCCCTATAATTAGAATGTCTGTGCATTTATTGTTGTCCCAGAGGTCTCTGAGACTGTCTCAATTCTTTTCAGTCTTTTTTCTTTATTATGCTCGGTGATAGTTATTTCCAATACTTTATCTTCCAGGTCACTTATCCGTTCTTCTGCCTCAGTTATACTGCTATTGATTCCTTCCAGAGAATTTTTAATTTCATTTATTGTGTTGTTCATCATTGTTTGTTTGCTCTTTAGTTCTCCTAGGACTTTGTTAAACGTTTCTTGTATTTTCTCCATTCTATTTCCAACATTTTGGATCATCTTTACTATCATTATTCTGAATTCTTTTTCAGGTAGGCTGCCTATTTCCTCTTCATTTGTTTGGTCTGGTGGGTTTTTATCTTGCTCCTTCATCTGCTGTGTATTTCTCTGTCTTCTTATTTTGATTAACTTACTGTGTTTGGGGTCTCCTTTTCGCAGGCTGCATGTTCATAGTTCCTGTTGTTTTTGGTGTCTGCCCCCAGTGGGTAAGTTTGGTTCAGTGAGTTGTGTAGGCTTTCTGGTGAAGGGGACTAGTGCCTGTGTTCTGGTGGATGAAGCTGGATCTTGTCTTTCTGGTGGGCAGGACCACATCCGATGGTGCATTTTGGGGTGTCTGTGAACTTATATTTTCACGCAGCCTCTCTGCTAATGGGTGGGGTTATGTTCCTGTCTTGCTAGTTGTTTGGCATAGGATGTCCAGCACTGTAGCTTGCTGGTCGTTGAGTGAAGCTGGGTGCTGGTGTTGAGATGGAGATCTCTGGGAGATTTTCGCCGTTTGATATTATGTGGAGGTGGGAGGTCTCTTGTGGACCAGTGTCCTGAAGTTGGCTCTCCCACCTCAGAGGCACAGCACTGACTCCAGGCTGCAGCACCAAGAGCCTTTCATCCACACAGCTCCTTAATTTGGGATGATTCTTTGTCTATTCAGGTATTCCACAGATGCAGGGTACATCATGTTGATCGTGGAGATTTAATCCGCTGTTTCTGAAGCTGCTGGGAGAGATTTCCCTTTCTCTTCTTTGTTCTCACAGCTCCTGGGTTTCAGCTTTGGATTTGACCCCTCCTCTGCGTGTAGATCGCCTGAGGGCATCTCTTCCCCGCTCAGACAGGACGGGGTTAAAGCAGCAGCTGATTCAGGGGCACCGGCTCACTTAGGCCGGGGTCTGGGGATGGGGGGGGTGGGCACGGAGTGCGGGGCGGGCCTGCGGCGGCAGAGGCCGGCGTGACGTTGCGCCAGCCTGAGGTGCGCTGTGTGTTCTCCCAGGGAAGTTGTCCCTGGATCACGGGACCCTGGCAGTGGGGGGCTGCACAGGCTCCCGGGAGGGGAGGTGTGGATAGTGACCTGTGCTCGCACACAGGCTTCTTGGTGGCTGCAGCAGCAGCCTTAGCGTTTCATACCTGTCTCTGGTGTCTGCGCTGATAGCCACAGCTCGCACCTGTCTCTAGAGCTCGTTTAGGCGGTGTTCTGAATCCCCTCTCCTCGCACACCCTTTTGGAAAGTCTGAGGTCTTCTGCCAGCATTCAGTAGGTGTTCTGTAGGGGTTGTTCCACATATAGATGTATTTCTTATGTATTTGTCGGGGGGAAGGTGATCTCCACGTCTTACTCCGCCATCGTGAAATCTTCACCATTTTTAATATCTCTTTCTGACAATAACCACATCTTAAGTAGAGTACAGTCTTCCACAGAATGTGTTTGCCTCCGAGTGTGGGTATTTCAGTGTGCATACAGGTATATATATAAGTATATAATATAAGCTATATTTGTAAAACTGCATGTCTTATGGAAGACATCCTGTAGTTATTATCAATCCTTTTTCCTTGGGGGGGAGGGGAGGAAAAACATGTTTTGAGTAAATTTTGATTTTCATATATCAGTTTTACTTAAAACACAGTATTCCAGAATACTTTACAAGCCAGCACACATCTCTGCCTGCTCTTTCTCATGTGAGACCCATCTCGAAGTTTATTGGAAAATCCAGACAATAATAGGACAATGACTCTCAACTTTTCTTCCCTTTTACCTCTCTGTAGAGAATTTTGCTAAGCCAACAGAGGACTTAAAAAAATTTACTTTGGGTCTTGAGGAGGGAAATGAAGAAGTCTGTAACCTCGCTAGTGGTGTCAGATTGAAAAACTTGTCACTGCCAGCATCATTAAAAGGTAAAGAAAATTTGACCTGGTGTTCATTTTCCAGGACCTAGATTCCCCTCTTGCTTTCTCTAGGATGCCTCCAACAAAGGAGAGAGGAAGATAGAAGACTGGCTTTGTTTTTATTGTGTGTTGCCCAGGCAATGGGAAGGTTCCATTACAAGCTTGGCTTTTCTGCTTCTAATCAGGAGCCACCTTCCCCCTGTGCATACGCTGGAGTCTGATTTGAACAAAGTTTTATTCAACTGCATAAAAGAATGAGGTATAGTACATTTTCAATTAAACAGAAATCAAATAGTGAGAGAGAAGAACTAACAGTGATACTTTTCCTGCTATCTACTTCCATAAGAAATGACAAACAAGTGAATTTATATCAGGGATGTACTGTTATTCATTTCAAGAAAAATGAATTTCAAGCAATGTTTTAGCATGCATTCAGCTCCAATCCACGCCATCTATAAAATGTTCAACTTCAAATGTTTAGTACAAGGATGAGACCTCAAGTTCTCTATCTCCAAAAGAGCATCATTTGTGTTTCATTCACTATGTCTACTGAAATAGCAAGGTGGATTAGCTTGGTTTCTTTTAATCAATATTTTTTTTATTGAAGTATAGTTGCTTTACAATGTTGTGTTAATTTCTGCTGTACAGCCAAATGATTCAGTTATACATACTTATATATATATATATATATGTATTCTTTTTTTTTTTTTGGCCACACCATGCAGCTTGTGGGATCTCAGTTCCCTGACCCGGGATTGAACCCAGGCCATGGCAGTGAAAACCTGTAATCCTAACCACTAAGCGACCAGGGAATTCCCACATTCTTTTTTTTTTTTAATATTTTTTTCTATCATGGTTTATTATAGGATACTGAATATAGTTCTCTGTGCTATACAGTAGCCTTTGTTTATCTGTTCTACATATAAAAGCTTACATCTGCTAACCCTACTTATATCTGGACTAGCTTGGTTTCTACAATGTTCTGTGGACATATTGAGAAGTTCATATTTTGTCCCTGAGGAGGGTGGTGTAATAGAAGGACATCCTGGTCAAGATGTCCAAGAAGCCATGTGAGCTATGATACCCGAACTTAGATGAGAAGGTGGAATTGGAGCTAGGAGCTCTCTGACACTTGGTCATGAGCATAGAGATGGTAATGGGTTGTCACAAGAATAACTGAATCCCTGAGGCAGATAGAGAGAAAGCTTATTGCTGGGAAGTTCCAGGAGAAAGGGCAGCCAGTGAAGAAGACAGAGAATGAGCAGCTGGAGAAGTGAACACAGAACACGGATGGCAGGCCCTTCTCCTTCTGACCACTTCTCAGCATGACCTCTGCTCTCCTCACACACCCTTGTCACACTTTAACACAAAATCAGAACACCTTGAAATCAATCTTATTGTCATGGCCAATGGGACATGCATATTTTTAGGTCATAGCATCTCCATCTTTTGTACTCCCGACACAAGTGCTATCTGTGAAATAGGTACTAAGCAAATACTTCTTTTGGCCTAGCTCAGCTGGGTGTAGTTCTATTGAACAGGAACTAGAGAACAGGACAGTTGTCCATCTCTAGAACGTATTTGATAAAGACAGATGACTAGTTCCCTATTGTGTGGCTTTCCACCTGCAGAAATCTCTCTGGTCCAGCTGGATAGCATGAGCCTGTCCCGCCAGATGTTGGTGAGATGTGCAGCCATCATTGGCCTGACCTTCACTACGGAACTGTTGTATGAGATTCTCCCTTGTTGGAACATGAAGATGATGATCAATGCCCTGGCAACCCTCGTGAAATCCAACGTCTTTGATTGTTTCCGTAATGGCAAGGAGCTACGAATAGCCCTAAAACAGAACGTGGCCTCGTTTGAGGTGAACTATCGTTCCCTCTCTCTGCAACCCCCCTCTGAAGGAATGGGTAAGTAGAGCCTGGAAGTGACCCATATTTCCTTTAGTTTAAGGCACATCTTGCTAAAAGAACTGATCTGTATTTTGTAGCAGGGGCTGACTTGTTGCCCACTGCCTTTCTGTCCTCTCTAGCCCATGGCGAAGAGGAAGAGCTCCGTGAGCTGGAAAGTGAGGTGATTGAGTGCCGCATCATTCGATTCTGCAGCCCGATGATGCAGAAAACAGCCTATGAGCTGTGGCTGAAAGACCAGAAGAAAGCCATGCACCTGAAATGTGCCCGCTTTCTGGAAGAAAACGCCCACAGGTGTGACCACTGCCGAAGTGGAGACTTCGTCCCCTTTCACCACTTTGCAGTGGACATCCGGCTCAACACTTTGGACTTGGATACCATTAGGAAGATGGCTAAGTCCCATGGATTTCAAAGTAAACTTTCTTCGTTCCTCATTAGTCCTAACTATAACTGGGGAATGTGGAGACAAGACCTAGAAGAAGTGGGTCTGGACCATGAGGATTTCAAGTCCTCTGCAGGCTCGGGCACCATGAATGATGAGACGTGAGCAGTGTAGGTCAGCAGGGCAGGAAGTTGGGGAGTATACATGTAGCTGAGTTGGCAGAACCAATCTCACTGTGAGACTGTCAGGGAGGATTCGGGGATAAGGACTCTGGCAAAATGAGGTGTGACCAGAGCCCAAATTAAAATGTCCAAAGGAATAAAACAGACCCAGCTTCCTTCGCACCAAGGGATGGAATCCAAGGAGGGTAGCGGGTAGGGAGCGGGGTCTGACATGAACTGGGGGGGGAGAGCAAGATCCGAGAGGGAGTGGTGTTTCTTGGCAGATAAAATGTTGTTGCTCTGTCTAGTTTGAAACAAGGTTCCAGTGGAAAAAAATGTATGAGTGTCAGTGCTAGGAAGATGTCTTCCTTGGAATCAGTTAGATGACACAGAAGACCTCACACCTAATGAGGCCAGAGTGGCCTGTGGCTGCACCAGGATCAACCTGCCCTCCCAGAGTTTGGGAGAGGATGTGTGAGGGTTTCCTATAAATCGGATATAACTCACCTGGGAGAAAAAGCCAGCCTGGCATCATTTTAAGTTGCTCCCAAGAGTACCCCTAGGAGTGTGAGAAGACCCCCTAGTAGTGGGCTGCTAGAATAAAACAGGCACCTAGAGGGCAAGTGATGGAGAGCTGAAAAGGATGCATGACTGGATCAAGGGATCTTCAGTGAAGGATCCCAACACAGGGCCATAGTCAAAGAACCAATGAAAGCATTAATAGGAGAGAGTCAACTGACAGAGATAAGAGAAAAGGGAAAGAAAACAGTTAAGTCCCCTATATAGGAACCTTCAAGTTGCGAACTTTCAAAGATGTGAACATGCGTTCGCATGTCCAGTCATGGAAGTTAGTTCATGTGTCTGGTGTACATTGTCAGGTGCATGCATCCTCTACAAGTGGTGGTGCTTTTGCGTACTTTACTGTACAGTACTGTATAGAGTACAGTAGTACAGTATCTTTATTACAAGCCCAGGATGTCCAGAAACAAGCGTAAAAGCAGCGGTGATGTAGCTGGTACTACTGTACTTTTCAAGGTACTGTACTGTGAGATTAAAAATGCTTTGCTTTTGTGTTTGTCCAGTTATTTCAGGTTCTCCAATGTTCCTTAACCGTTTGACTCTGGAGCATGTGTTACCAGATATCTCTGAGTCATACCTACTTATGTCCTTTCAACAGAACCTCCACCTGAGTGAGGCCAGGGTTTAACTATTTCCCTTATAATTTTTCACCTATTTAAAAGAGTATCAACTAGACATCTTTAAATAAAGACATTTTTTAGATTTCCTGAAAGTTTTACCATAAAAGCAATAGTCCCATGACCTACTGCCCTGCATATGTATGTTCAATATTTCTTCTCAGGGGCAAACATCTTTAACTTAGCTGTTCCCTCTAGTCATTACTTCCATATACTAAGTGGTATGTTAATGCTGCTTTTTTTTTTTTTTTTTTTTTTTTTTTTCCGGTACGCGGGCCTCTCACTGTTGTGGCCTCTCCCGTTGCGGAGCACAGGCTCCGGACGTGAAGGCTTAGCAGCCATGGCTCACGGTCCTAGCCGCTCCACGGCATGTGAGATCTTCCCGGACCGGGGCACAAACCCGTGTCCCCTGCATCGGCAGGCGGACTCTCAACCACTGCGCCACCAGGGAAGCCCAATGCTGCTTTTTTAAAAATCAAATTTGACATCATCTTTTTTAGTCTTGCTATGGTAGGTAAGGATTTAACTCTATTAAGCCACTCTTGGGCACCTCTCCTCCAATATTGTTATAGAATTATCATTAGATAAATCAATCAAGTATTTACATTATTAAGACTATGAAAATGCTGTCCATTAGAGAACTAAGTAGTAATACACTGTGAATAGATTTCTTTTTTTTTAATTTTTAAATTTAATTTTATTTATTGTTTATACAGCAGATTCTTATTAGTCATTAATTTTATACACATCAGTGTATACATGTCAATCCCAATCGCCCAATTCATCACACCACCATCCCCACCCACCTACGGCTTTCCCCCCTTGGTGTCCATACGTTTGTTCTCTACATCTGTGTCTCAACTTCTGCCCTGCAAACCGGTTCACCGGAACCATTTTTCTAGGTTCCACATACATGCGTTAATATACAATATTTGTTTTTCTCTTTCTGACTTACTTCACTCTGTATGACACTCTCTAGATCCATTCATGTCTCAACAAATGACCCAATTTCGTTCCTTTTTATGGCTGAGTAATATTCCATTGTATATATGTACCACAACTTCTTTATCCATTCATCTGTCGATGGGTGTTAGGTTGCTGCCGTGACCTGGCTATTGTAAAAAGTGCTGCAATGAACATTGGGGTGCATGCATCTTTTTGAATTATAGTTTTCTCTGGGTATATGCCCAGTAGTGGGATTGTTGGGTCATATGGTAGTTCTATTTTTAGTTTTCTAAGGAACCTCCATACTGTTCTCCATAGTGGCTGTATCAATTTACATTCCCACCAACAGTGCAAGAGGGGTCCCTTTTCTCCACACCCTCTCCAGCACTTGTTGTTTGTAGATTTTCTGATGATACCCATTCTAACTAGTGTGAGGTGATACCTCATTGTAGTTTTGATTTGCATTTCTCTAATAATTGTGATGTTGAGCAGCTTTTCATGTACTTCTTGGCCATGTGGATGTCTTCTTTGGAGAAATGTCTATTTAGGTCTTCTGCCCATTTTTGGATTGGATTGTTTGTTTCTTTAATATTGAGCTACATGAGCTGTTTATATATTTTGGAGATTAATCCTTTGTCCGCTGATTTGTTTGCAAATATTTTCTCCCATTCAGAGTGTTGTCTTTTCATCTTGTTTATGGTTTCCTTTGCTGTGTAAAAGCTTTGAAGTTTCATTAGGTCCCATTTGTTTATTTTTGTTTTTATTTCCATTACTCTAGGAGATAGATTAAAAAATACCTTGCTGTGATTTATGTCAAAGAGTGTTCTTCCTATGTTTTCCTCTAAGAGATTTATAGTGTCTGGTCTTACATTTAGGTCTCAAATCTATTTTGAGTTTATTTTTGTGTATGGTGTTAGGGAGTGTTCTAACTTCATTCTTTTACATGTAGCTGTCCAGTTTTCCCAGCACCACTTATTGAAGAGACTGTCTTTTCTCCATTGCATATCCTTGCTTCCTTTGTCATAGACTATTTGACCGTAGGTGTGTGGGTTTATCTCTGGGATTTCTATCTTGTTCCATTGATCTATGTTTCTGTTTTTGTGCCAGTACCATATTGTCCTGATTATTGTAGCTTTGTAGTATAGTCTGAAGTCAAGGAGTCTGATTCTTCCTGGTCCATTTTTTTCTCTCAAGGCTGCTTTGGCTATTCAGCATCTTTTGTGTTTCGATACAAATTTTAAAAGTTTTTGTTCTAGTTCCATAAAAAATGCCATTGGTAATTTGATAGGGATTGCATTGAATCTGTAGATTGCTTTGGGTAGTAGAGTCATTTTCACAGTATTGATTCTTCCAATCCAAGAACATGGCATATGTCTGTGAGTCGCCCACCGAGCAGTTATGGGATTTGATTTTACTGTGATTGCGCCCCTCCTACTGTCTCATTGTGGCTCCTCCTTGTCTTTGGATGGTGGGGTATGTTTTCAGCTGAGTTCCAGTGTCTTCCTGTCGATGATTGTCCAGCAGTTAGTTGTGATTCTGGTGTTCTCACAAGAGAGAGTGAGAGCATGTCCTTCTACTCCGCCATCTTGGTTCCTCTTCGTGAATAGATTTCTTAACAGAAGTTTATTTTTGCTAGAGTTTCTAGGAAACTTTTTTTTTGCCATGTCTTCTTTATAATATCCTGCTTCAATCTTGGCTGGACAGTCTGTCCATTACCCCTGAATCTCCCAAAGAGTGAGGTATGCTTTTATTTTAATAATTATTTTTATTTTATTTTATTTTATTTTTGGCTGCATTGGGTCTTCGTTGCTGCATGCAGGCCTTCTCTAGTTGCGGCGAGTGGGTCTACTCTTTGTTGCAGTGCATTGGTTTCTCATTGTGGTGGCTTCTCTTGTTGCGGAGCACTGGCTCTAAAGCGCAGGCTCAGTAGTTGTGGCTCACGGGCTTAGTTGCTCTACGGCGTGTGGGATCTTCCTGGACCAGGGCTCAAACCCGTGTCCCCTGCATTGGCAGGCAGATTCTTAACCACTGTGCCACCAGGGAAATCCATGAGGTATGCTTTTAAGAAATGCTGGAGGGGCTTCCCTCGTGGCGCAGTGGTTGAGAGTCCGCCTGCCGATGCAGGGGACACGGGTTCGTGCCCCAGTCCAGGAAGATCCCACATGCTGCGGAGTGGTTAGGCCTGTGAGCCATGGCCGCTGAGCCTGCGCGTCCGGAGCCTGTGCTCTGCAACAGGAGAGGCCACAACAGTGAGAGGCCCACATACCGCAAGCAAAAAAAGGTTGGAGAAGGACATATCATAAGAGGTTCAAGGACACAGCATTAGCTATGAATCAGATAGTGAGGAAGTTGATTTTCTTTTCAATTCTCTATCAATCCTCATGTCCTTCCTAAAAACTTATTATCTGACTCTTGATCCATTCCAAGGATCAACAGTCCATGGGCTCCCTCCTGGGCTCTTTCGTTCCACTTGCTCCATCTAATTCTTCAGGGAGCACTCCTCTCATTCCTTGATCTTCTTGACATGTGCTGAAATCTCATTTAATGTTTCATTTACTCATTCATCAAATATTTATTGGGTTTCTGATATGTGTCAGACAGTGCTCTAGGCACCTTAGATGCATCAGGGAACAAAACAGCATTCTATTGGGGGGAAGCAGACAATGGAGAGAAAACATTAACAAAGAAGTAAATTCTGTAGTATGTATAAGTGATCCCAAGGAGAAAACCAGAAAAGAATGTTGGGTAGGGCAAGGGAGATTAGGAATGCAGAGTCATTAGGGTAGCCCTCAGTGAGAGGTAAGATTCATGGAAAGGCAAAGGAAGTGAGGGATTTTATTGTATGGATGGCTGGGGAGGAGCATTCTAGGCAGAGGGGAGGGCCAGGGTAATGGCCCTAAGATAGGAATTGACCCCTTCCATTCTGTATATTGTGAGTTTATGCTTTTAAAAATTATTTTATTCTTGTTTTAATGGGGTAAAATGTGCTGGACCTGGAGGTCAGGAGATAAATAAAAGAGGTCAGTTTTTCATCTTGAACTTGAAGTCTTATTTCTGAGTCTTTGAAACCACAGGTTGAGCAAGTACTATCTTTGCTTTTCTCCTTTCTTCTGAGAACCTACAAGCATTCCGTATATTTCTTTTCTTTTGATTTTTACAGATCCTCTTTGAAGTAGGGAACTTTTAATATATTTCCTTCATAAATGAAGAAAATTGAGACCTAAAAATAATATGATTCACCCAAAGGTTGAATGATATGACAAAAATCATATCTTATATATCCTGATTTTATTTGCTTTATTTAGCCTATATTGCTTTTTGCCACATCTCATTCTATCACTATTACAATTTGAAATATAAAACAAAACATATAGGATGTTGAAGAAGGAATAGCATTTTATTTTTTATTTATTTATTTTTTTTGCGGTACGCGGGCCTCTCACTGTTGTGGCCTCTCCCACTGTGGAGCACAGGCTCCGGACGCACAGGCCCTGTGGCCATGGCTCACGAGCCCAGCCGCTCCGCGGCACGTGGAATCTTCCCAGACCCGTGTCCCCTGCATCGGCAGGCGTACTCTCAACCACTGCGCCACCAGGGAAGCCCCCAGCATTTTATTTTTAATCATTGATTTTTTTCCCCAAAAAACACGCATTTATTGAGTATCTATTATGTGTCAGGCAGTGATCTAGGCATTGGGGATATAGTGGTGAAAATGGCAGACGTGTCTATTCTCATATATTGAATTTTAATAGAGGCTGATAGACAATAAACAAATTAATAGAAGCATCAGAGGGACTTGGAGCCCTTGAGAAATATTCTGAATTTTATTCCAAATGCATTAGAACACATTAGAAAAGTATTGATTAGAATTAGTATTGGCTGCATATAACAAGGACCCAGCTAGAGTGGCTTAAATTTCTTATTAAAGTTCCTAAATGTACTTCTCTCTATGTAAAATGCTTGTCTCATCACTGGGACTGGTATGGAGGCTTCGTGATCATCAGAGATCCTTGGTTCAAAATAGTAGCTGGAGTTCCAGCCATCGTGTTCACATTTAACACTAGAAGGAGGAGAAAAGAAACCAAAAAATGAAAGGGATGCCCCTTCCTTTTTCAGTAGTTTTCTAGAATTCTTCCTACCCAATACTCCCCTTATATCTCAAGGACCAATACAATACAATACAATACAATACATCACATGGCTATATATCCAGTTGCAAGGGAGGTTGGAAAATGTAGCTTCCCCAAGTAAAATTGAGTTCTATTACTAAGGAGAAAAGGGACAATGGAAGTTGAGATAGGAAACAAGCAGTTTCTGCCACTGAGATCTGAATCATTTTTTTTAAATTATTATTTCATTCATTTATTTTTGGCTGCATTGGGTCTTCATTGCTGTGCATGCGCTTTTTTGTTTGTTTGTTTTTTTGTTTCTAGTTGTGGCGAGGGGGGCTACTCTTCATTGCGGTGCGTGGGCTTCTCATCGCAGTGGCTTCTCTCATTGCGGTGGCTTCTCTCATTGCGGTGGCTTCTCTTGTTGTGGAGCATGGGGTCTAGAGCTCAGGCTCAGTAGTTGTGACACATGGGCTTAGTTGCTCTACGGCATGTAGGATCTTCCTGGACCAGGGCTCGAACCCATGTCCCCTGCATTGGCAGGTGGATTCTTAATTACTGCGCTGCCAGGGAAGTCCTGAATCATGTTTTTAAAAACTTACTTTGCCTTCATTTTAGAAAACAGATTGAAGAGGATAGGAATAGGAGGGAGATCAGTTTTTCACACTTGTCTAGATGAAATTTGGTGATGGACTAGGGTGGTGCTATAGAGAAGATTGACAGAAGAAGATGGATTCAGATATGTATTGGAGTAGACATAATGGGACTTTCTGATGGACTGAATGGGGATAGGGGTGAGGGAAAGAAAAGAATCAAGGACGTCTAGGTTTTTGCCTTGAGGAGATGAATATGGCAGTGATGCCTTGAGAAATGAATATGGCAGTGATGCTTACTAAGGCGAAACGTTGGTGGATATAGGTTTATGGAAAAGAGATTCAAGAGTTCTGTTTAGATCATTTTAATTTTGCAGTTAGACATCCACGTGGTAGCTGCCGAGGAGACACTTGGATGTATGAGTCGGTAGGTAAGGGTTGATGTCAGGTCTTAAAGATGTAAAACCAAAAGTCATTGTCATATGGGTAGAATTTAAAGTCACGGGCAGGTGAAATTATCTAGGGAGAAATTTGGATGGAGAAAAGAGCCAACAGTCAAACTGAGGCTTACCAAAATTTGGAACATTGATAGAGGAGTAGGAGCCAGTAAAGTGAGCAGCCAATGAGGGAGGGAAACAAGGGAACGGGTATTATGAAAGCTGGTGAAAAAAAAGGAGTGGTCAATTGTCATAAATGCTGCCAAGAGGTGTAATAGATGCAGACAAAGATGTAACCTTTGGATTTGGCAACTTGGTTGTCACTGGTAACCCTGACAAGAAAGTTTTAGAGGAATAGGAGGATAAAAGCATAATTCAGTTTATTCAGCCTCTAGTCACTAGAGAGAAACTAGACAGCAGACTAGGAGAGGTGGGCAAATTAATCCTTATACAGCGTGATAAAGGATGATGATAGAGGTCTGCATGGGGTCAATGGGCACACACAAGTTGTGGCACTAATTCTGTGGGGCAAGGGCACAGAAAGCTTTCAGAAGAAGGTGATAAGTATCAATAGATGCTGAAACTGAATTTTATAAATTAAAAGATCTGTGGAGTAATGCATTCACCTTGGAGTCAGGAGACTTCCATCACGAACAGATATATGATCTGAGACAAGTCCCTTCCCCTCTTTAGGATTCTTCCTTCTCCCTGAATGGAAAAGTGGCTAGATTTCAACAATCCTCATTTGTTTTCTGTTTTAAGATCATTATGGAATTTTCTAACCTATTGAAGTCTAGATAGACTGAAGGTTTCAAATTCAAGGCTCTCAGCCCTTAAGTTAGCCCTTTGGGGTATTCCATTAATTGTCTGTATTTCTCCATTAGAAGCTGACATCGCTTTCTTCAGCATCATTAATTCATAGTTTGAATTACTGCAGGGTAAATTAGTTAGGATAATGTTATCATCTAAAACAAACCCCAATATTTCAGTGGGTTAACATCGTCGAATGACAGTTTTTTTCTGCCCAGGTAATGATCCAATGAGAATGTTGTCAAATAGCCTTGAACACAGTCAGTCAGGGACCCAGCCTCCCTGACTATGTTGTAGATTTGCTATGCCTTAGATCCCCACAGTTAATTTGTTTTCCTGTGGAAGGAGAAGGTAGTGAAGATATCTAACCATCTCAATTCAGAGGTGACATATATTACTTCTGATGGAATCCCATTTTCAAACTAAACACATGTCTTCACTTAAGATGCATTGGGGACTGGAAAATGTAGATCCTGGCTGGGAAACAACAACTTTGTCGTGGAAGGGGAACAGGAAGCTTCAGTGGACACCAGACATCTCTGCCACATGAACATTTCAATGACCCATACAACTCACTTGTTGGTTTATTTTCCAGCTGAAGAAGAGATCACCTTTTCCAGAATAGAGACTTCTAAGAGATCTGCAATATTTTCTGAAAATCTCAGGTACAGGCTTCTATAATTGTTTAGGAGGTAGAGCATGAACAACTGACATTAAATTCAGAACACTGTTAGAATCACTTGTCTGGCCAGTACTCTGGGTCTTTCAGGCACAAATCAGAGGGTGTGTGTGGTGAGTTTTGTCAGTAGTTATGTAATGGAGCGGGAACCTATGGGCCCTTCCCAGGACAGACCCCCCTCCCCCATATCCTCTGCTGTAGCTCCTCTTTGGGTTTTTTTGTTTTGTTTTGTTTTAAATATTTATTTACATATTTCATTGCGCTGGGTCTTAGTTACGGCAGGCGGGCCCCTCAGTTGTGGCATGCGGGATCTTTTGTTGCGGCAAGCAGGCTATTCATTGTGGTGTGCGGGCTTCTCTCTAGTTGTGTCACACAGGCTACAGAGCACATGGGCTCAGTAGTTGCAGCATATAGGCTCCTTAGTTGTGACAGGTGGGCTCCTTAGTTATGGCTCACCAGCTCCTTAATTGCAGCATGCATGCATATGGGATCTAGCTTCCTGGTCAGGGATCGAAACCGGACCCCCTGCATTAGGAGTGCAGAGTCTTAACCACTGTGCCATCAGGGAAGTCCCTGTAGCTCCTCTTTGAAGTACCTAGATAATAGTATCTGATGCACACTTCCTGAGTTGTTTTACAGATGCTAAAACCACCACCAAGTGGAAGAAATCTACATTAGATTTTCTTATCTTGCTCTTTTGTTTTTGAAGATATCTTCATATCAAACACTATACTATATCTACAAATTATTACTCCTATTTATTTCTGCATTTGGACAGTTCTGAAGAAATAAGAGAAAAGATCTTGAGTTTCTTTGACATCATTATATCAAAAATGAGGACATCTGAGAATGACATCATCCCTCTGGAATCTTGCCAGTGTGAGGAAATCTTAGAGATTGTCATCATGCCTCTGGCTCACCATTTTCTGGCTTTGGGAGAAAACAACAAAGCCTTATATTACTTCCTAGAACTTGCGTCTGCATATCTCATCTTGGGTGATAATTATATGGTAAGCTGTTTCTGCCCAGGTCCCCTCCACCTTTGAGACAGACCTACAGCCCACAGGACCAGAAAGAAAGCTCTAGTGCTTTTATTATTATTATTATTACTTCATGTTCTTGATTCTGAGCAGCACCCCCTTCTTTGAAAATCAAATTGCTCAGAAAGGAAATGAGCTGAGATTGAAAAAGTCAGAACAAACCACAACTACCATTATACATCATTTAAAATACTGCCGTCATTAGAAACTTGCTATGAATTGTCTACCTACATTGGACCCTGGTTTCAACTCTTCAGTTTCAGTAGAGTCTTCCTCAGTAATGTCCCAGCCGCATTTGCTCTCTGTCTTCCCCAAGTATCTGTCAGCACAAATACCTGTAGGTCTTTGAATAAGCACAAGTCTGGTTTTAGTCTTGTGATCCCTTAAGGGGCTCACTCACTTTGGTCTTCATGTAACTTGTGCTAAATTATCATACATACCTTTAGGCCACCGAAGCCCTAGTGAATATTTCTCTAGGATAATTGTAAATAACCTTCCAGGGCAATATGCCCTTAGAAATGTGGGGATTTGATACATATGATGAAATAAAAGAATTTATTGTTAAGTAAGTTGGGAAGCACTGAGCTGAATAAAGCTAAATAGATTTTTGTACTACAGATATTTCAGGGTCTTAATACGCTAAGATCCGTAGAAATCTCCCAGAGGGTTGGGCTAGGACTGAGACATATTTTTTCTCTCAAACTTATTTGACCTTAGATCACTTTTCATAGAGCAGCTGGCTGACTAAGCTTCCACGAACTCCCTTGAGGAAATGCCTTTCTGGGCAGAGCCTCCCACACCCGAGTAGCCATGGCTGCCACCCTTTATGCCTGCACTTGTGGACTGTTTCAGATTTTACATTTGTGGCCTAATTAAACTCCACACCTTAGATTTGTATAAAATTTTAAAATTAAACCATTAAAAATGTCAGTAAGCTGTGGTTCTCTCAAATATTTATGAACAAAAGGCTCCTGTGCATATTTTGTACACATATGTGAAGAAGGCAGTGATGCGGCCAGTGAGTACCAGGAAGAGAAGGTCTAGGCAGCCTTGGGGGCTAACTTGCTAAACCTGTGCTCACCCTCATCTCATTATCCAGGGAGTGACGAATGTTCAGGAAAACAACGATTGGAAGCAGAGCCCCAGTGCAGGGTCCCAACATGTGCCATTTGCTTCCCCATCTCCCAGCAAAGAAACCTTGTCTCCCTCTTTCTGCGTCCAACACCTACGCCTTAGGCTGCATGAGACTTGGGGACAGTGCCTCACCTTATTTTACTCTTCAAGTCTGACCTTGCCTTGGTGTTTACAAGTGCCAAGACTCTCTTCGCGATTTCATAGGACGTTGAAGATGAAAGGAGGAAGGTTGCTCAGGGCCTTACCTTCCTCTTCCACTTCCCAACGATGGCCCTGGCAAAAGAAATGGGAGTGGCTCCTAACTCATTCCAAAAGTAGAGACTGGCTTGTCATAGATGTGAGGATGCTCTCAGAAGCCATGAGTACACTGTTGGAAATAGGGAGGTTGGCGAAGGAATTACTCAAAGAGGGAAATTGCCCTGGGGAAAACTTCAGGTAAGGTGACTTACATGACAACATGAGGAAAGGAGGAGGTTTCTAGATTCATCCTCTAGAATGAGATTCAGTAGATCAAGAGGAACATGAAGGTGACCCATATCTTCAGCAGGAACTTTCCCCACCCTTTCTGTCTAGAGTTTGAAGGACTCTGGTCAGGAGCTGAAGGAAGAGATGGAGGTGGGAGCTGGGTGGTCCTGTTTCTCTTCCTTCAGTAGAGTCTGGGGCAATGGCCCCTCCTTGGTCCCAATCCCTGATGACTCAATACCTTCTACTTTTTGTGCTGGTTGCAGGCTTACATAAATTTGAATGAGGGAGAGAGGTTGCTGAAAATTCTCAAGAAGGAAAAATCTTGGAGTAAGACTTTTGAGTGGACTACCTTTTTTACCCTCAAAGGTCAGGTAAGAAACCATTAGAAACGCGGTTCATCTGTTCTTTATCACTGGGGCTTTACGTAGAAGAAGTAGTAGAAGTCATCCCTATACTTTCTACATCCTCCTCCCATCCTCTGCCACAGATCTTTCCCAAGACTCCAGAACCCCAAGCCCTGGGCCTCAAACCTCCTCACCATCACTTGTCTGCAGCAAGATCTTCTTTAGCCTCTTGGTTGACAGCTTTATGAAATGTTTTTCTAACAACCTCCCAAAATGGACAGGAATGGGTAAACATTTTCTCAGAGGTAGATGATGAACAATGAGGATGCAAAGTCCTAGTCATTCAACCATCCTTCCACAGATACATCCAAGAAACATTTCCAATTGTGCCAGGCCCTGGGAGATCTTGTTCCTGGGCCTTAAATGACCTTTTTTGGATAAGATTCCTTAACTATGTATTTTTGGAACATACCAACCAAGCCTAGAATCACTGCTTTTCTTCTTTTCCTTTCTTCCCCTTTCTTCTCCTTGTAGGTCTGTTTCAACATGGGCCAGATGGTGCTTGCCAAGAAAATGCTGAGGAAGGCCTTGAAGCTCCTCAATCGAATCTTTCCTTACAACTTAATCTCCTTGTTTCTCCAGATTCATGTTGAAAAAAACAGACACTTTCATTATGTGAATCAGAATCAGCAGGCCCAAGAGAGCTCACCCCCAGGGTAAGGAAGGAGCTGGGGAGAGCTGGGTGTCTCATCTCACTCCCCAGAGGAGAGAGACCTACACACAGTCCAACAGTCAGCCCCCAAAGCCTGGGCCTCTAGCGGGCGCAAGGACTCCTGGTGGCTCGCTGGTGTGGGAGGGAATGTGTGGGAGCGGGGCTCCCAGGCCAGGGCTGGGTTGCCTCAGAACAACTTAACAGGCAGCTTTTGCCAAAGGGAGTTCGGGTGACAAAACCTTAAGGGAGTCCTTTGCAAGGTGAGCTCCAGTGCCCCTCCCCACTCATCTTACCCACTAACCCCTCTGGCCATCCATGTTCCAATGGGAATCTGCACCACCTGTTCCTAGAGCCTCAGTCACAAGTCCTCTTCCAATTCAGTGCTAAAACCCTGGGTATTGTCCCTGCCGCCCCCAAAAATGGCAGGTCCTGAAGACATCTGCCAAAAGACAAAACAGCCCACCCATTTTTGTAACTCTATACAGATACGTGGGTTACATGGGGTATCCATCGGTCAAGATTATACCATTAAGATATGTACATTTCAATGTACGTAAATTTTATCTATAAAAGAACTATAAAAAATAATGAGGTGGGGTAGGAGAAGGAAACAGTAGAAGGACAGATGTAATAAGAATGTTGATAGTTGCTGAAGCTGGATGCTGGGTACATGTGGCTCATTATATTTTTCTGTTTTACTGTGTGTGCATGTTTGAAATTTTCCACGATAAAAGTTTTAAAAATGTATTCCACCTACCTAGCAATTCATACCAAGAGAGATGCCACCTAGTTGGGGATCTGGAGAGCTGGCAGTAGATCTCTTCCACCTTGGGAGAGGCCAGCTGCAATATTCCCACAGGTTCTGCCTGAGATACAAGTATCTATTTCTATGGGCAAATTGCTGCAATTCTTTGGCAATCCCACCAAAAACTGCCTTCCCCAGTTTCCTGAAAGTGTTCCCTTGACTATGGGGGAGGCTGGGATGGAAGTGAGATGCAGCTGAGCTCCTTTGCAGGCTGGGGACAGGCTTCTGAGAATCTAAGCCTGCTGCTTCAGGAGACACCAGGAGGGGGAGGGGCGGGGAGAAGTTCAGCAGAGATCTCTCAGAGAGATAAGAGAGAATTGGAGTTTGGGTTCACACAGAGGGTTGCCAGATGAAATAAAGGATGCCTAGTTGAATTTAAAGTTCAGATCAATAATAAATGATTTTTTTTTAGTACACCTTATATCACACAAGATATTTAGGACATATGCATTCTAAAAGAATTGTTTTGAAATTCAGATTTAACTTGGCATCCCATATTTTCATTCCCTAAATCTGACAAGCCTAATGTACAGCTACATTTTGTAAAAGGAATAAGAAGTACATGCACAAGAGGAGAAGGTTAAAAAGTGATGATCAGGAAGAAACTACAGAACAATTGGCTTAAAATGCTGTCCAGTCAAAAGGTTCTCATCTCAAACATAAGGACATTAAGAAACAATATTACCGAAAAAAAAAAAAAAAAAAAAAAAAAAAGAAACAATATTTAATGTCAGAATTTCTACAGCTTCATGAACTCCCTATGTTATAAGGGATTTTACCTTCTCCATGTTTCCTTAGAAACTTTAAAACATAATTTCCACAACAGAATGAATGTCATCAATGTCTAAACTGAAAGTACCTGGAATTCTTCTTTAAGAATCTCTAGTAGGATATCTTCCTTTCTTCTCATTGGGCCCAGCCGCTCCGCAGCATGTGGGATCTTCCCTGACCGGGGCACGAACCCGCGTCCCTTGCATCGGCAGGCAGACTCTCAACCACTGCACCACCAAGGAAGCCCTAAAATCTGCTTTTTGATAGTTATTTCTAGTTATATTTTGTTTTCTTGGCTTTGTTAAATTACTAATATTGCAGCCAGTTTAGGATCCCATTTTTATCACAAATAGAGAAGATTGGGGTCTACATTACTAGTTAAATGACTTGTGGATGCTGAGGCTGAGACCCCAAACATTCTCGGTATGTGGTCAGCCATCCTTCCCTTGAATAATTCCAGCACAGGAAGTTCACCATCTCCTGCGACATTCCACTCCGTTGTCAGAATGTGTTTTAGTCTGTTTGGACTGCTGTGACAAATTACCACAGGCCGGGTGGCTTATTAACAGCAGAATTTTATTGCTCACAGTTCTGGAGGCTGGAAGTCTGAGGTCCTAGTGCCAGCATGGCTGGGCCAGAGCCCTCTTCAGGGTCACAGGCTTCTTCTCGTATCCTCACATGGTGGAAAGGGGCCGGAAACTCTGTGCAGAGTCTCTTTATAAGAGCTCTAATCCCAGTCATGAAGGCTCCACCCTCATGACCTTATCATGTCCTAAAGACCCCACCTACTATTACTGTCACTTTGGGGAGTTAGAATTCAACTTATGAATTTTGGGGGATGCATTCAGACCACAGCAGAATGGGATTGTTTAAAAGGCTCATTTCCTTTCTTGAGCTGAGACCTAGTTCCTGACAACCATGTGTAACAGAGGAAATGACACACTGGACTGGCCGGGCTGGAGGTGGCCAAGGCTGGAGTCCTGGCACCATCACATTCTAGCTATGTGACTTTGACTTAATTACTTAACCTGTCTGAGTCTCACCTTCCGCTCATGTAAAATGGGGTTAATTATTCCTTCCTTTCTTACGGGGTTGTCATCAGTCTCAAATGTGATAAAATGATATAAATGTGCTTTTTAAATAATTTCATTTAAATGGCAATGAACTGACAGGGGACAGGTGAGTTACATCAATTATCTTAATTAATCATCACAAAGTAGGTATTATGGTCCCCATTGTCCGGTGGAAAAATTGTGCTTCATAAAGATTCATGCACATGTACTACAAGATCCTACTGTATAGCAGGAGGAACTATATTCAATATCCTGTGATAAACCATAATGGAAAAGAATATTTTTAAAAACTAATGTATCAATATGTATAACAGAATCACTTTGCTGTACAGCAGAACTTAACACAACATTGTAAATCAACTATGTGTCAATAAAAAAATACTATGTGCTGAAACTGAAAAAAAAAAAAAAATTAACGTGCATGTTAATTTCCACGTAAAGGAAACAGGCCTCAAACTCAAGTCTGTTTTGACCCCCAAGCCAGTAATGAGGACTCTGCCCCTGCGCTTCCCTCAGGCACGCTGGTGGCGATACCTTCTTCTTATGTCCCATGTGTGTACTTTATCTAATAGGAAGAAGAGGCTGGCGCAACTTTACCAGCAAACCACTTGCTTCTCCTTACTGTGGCAGATCTATAGCTTAAATTATTTTTTTCACTACAAGTATTATTGCCACCTGGCAGCTCTGATGCAAGTGAATACTGCCCTGGAAACTCAAGATGATTTCCAGGTAGGGTATTTTTGTAGCTGCTTTTTACGTTTCTGAATCTCATCTGGAGAGAAAAGCCTAGTGAAAAGCCAATCAAAATTCAAAATCATGAAGATTTAATAAAAACCTTCCAGACTAGATTGTTCCGCGGAGGCTAGCAGTTGTCAAACACTTTGGTCCCAGGATCCCCGTATACTCCTAATAATTGAGGACCTCAAATAGCTTTTTATATGGGTTTATATATTTATATTTTTTATATGGGATCATATATTTTTATGCGGTATGTCTATTGATACTGTCATATAAGAAACAAAAACTGAGATACTTCAAAAAATATTTTTTAGAGAAAATAAACCCATGACATATGAACATAATTAACATTTTCACTGAAAAAACTCTTATTTCCCCAAACAAAAAAGTTTGTGAGAAGAATGGCATGTATTACATTTTTGCAAATACCTTAATGTCTGACTTCACAGAAGACAGCTAGATTCTCAATCTGCTTCTACTTTCACTTCCTTGTAATGTCTCATAATTCTCCCTTGGAAAACTCCACATTGTACTTGTAAGAGAATGAGGGTGAAAAAGGAAAATGTAACAGGATAATTCTTTTAAAAAGATAAAATCATTCCCTGGCGGTCCAGAGGTTAGGACTCCGTGCTCTCACTGCCGAGGGCCCGAGTTCAATCTCTGGTCAGGGAACTAAAATCCCACAAGCTGCGCAGCATGGCCAAAAAAAAGTAAAAGTAGAAGAACACCCATCAAAGATGTTATTGAGCTCATTAAAGTTAGTGAGAGAACTAGTAAGATGTTACAACTGGTTCCCAGGAGAATTTAATTTATGAATGTATACAAAACTAGTCTAGTTCCAGGGCAAGAATAGAATCACTTGTATCCACTGAACATTTCTATTTCTATGAAAGAGAATCATTTACATTACTACCAGTTTCCCAAAGGCAGTGAAAGGCAGAGATATAACCTTGATGAGTGAGCTAGACAGGACACCCACTGAATTTTTTTTGTTTTGGCCCATTTCAAGTTCTTTCACTGTTTTTCCTGAAAAACTGCTACACACAAAACAAATGGTCCACAAAACATTTTCCCTTCTTTCTGAAGGTTTTACCATGCATTGTTATTAACCAGTCTTTTGCTATTAAACTTAAATGGCCAGTTAAAACAAACAGTTCTAAGACTGTTCTTCCACCACTGGTTAAGACTGGGGTGGCAGGTATTGGGGATAACATTCATTTAGCCTTCTGGGCAGACTTGGTGACCTTGCCAACCCCAGCTGCCTTCTTGTCCACTGCTTTGATGACACCCACAGCAACTGTCTGTCTCATGTCACGAACAGCAAAACGGCCCAGAGCAGGATAGTCAGAGAAGCTCTTAACGCATATGGGTTTGCCAGGAACCATATCAACGATGACAGCATCACCAGACTGAAGAGTTGTTTAAAGAGTAACCAATTTCTCTTCAATCTCCCTGTTAAGTTTAGAACTAGAGTCCTTAACATTATTTTTGAAAGCAAACAAAACCAAACCAACCTTCCTTTATTGTTAAACAACAAAAGCAATACATGCTTGTTATAACAATAAATTAAACATCACAGAAATGCATAAAGTAAAAAGTCCCTCAAATCTCTACTCCAACTGCAATAAATAGGTAACTGCTTTTTACAGTTACCCATTTGGTAGTTCGGAATGAATCCTTCCAGGCTTTTTGGTGTGCAGTCATATATCCACACATGTAAGCTATTGCTTTTATTTTTCACAAAAATTAAAATTCATATATTTTGTTTAAGGACCCTGTGTGGGCAAAAGGGGCCATTGAGCTTGTCCTGGATCACGCATTAAATAGGTGGCAGAAACTCAGCTTAATTTCTGTATCTAAGCCTATGGTTTTGCCAAATGTCCAGCTCCATTCCCAAGCTTAATAAATCCATGTTTACTGGCAGATGATTGGTGATATCCTGGGCTTTCTGTTTCGGGTTCCATCCCAGTCTTGCCCCGTCTCACCTCTTCTCCTCCACTGCTGCCATTTCAGATCATTAAGGCCTACCTGGACTATTCACTGTACCACCACCTAGCCGGCTACCAGGGCGTGTGGTTCAAATATGAGGTCATGACCATGGAGCACATCTTCAACCTCCCCCTGAAACGCGAGGGCATTGAAATCATGACCTACGTGGCCGATACACTTGGCTATATCAAGCTCCTAATGGGTCACTTGGACTTGGCCATTGACTTAGGTAAGCCCTGGTTGGTCAAGAAAGAACTTGCAGATACAGGTAATGCCCAGAAATATACTGGAATTGTTTTCTTCCCAGGCTCTCGAGCCCACAAGATGTGGTCATTGCTTCATAATCCCAACAAACACTATCTGGTCCTCTGCTGGCTTTGTAAATCCCTCTTCTTGAAAAACAGGTATTTATCTCAAGGCATTTTCCAAACCGGGACCAGAGGCACAGGCCAACTTGGCCTGACTCTGGCCACCCTGATAGAGAGGTCCAGGAAAGAACAGTTTGAACAGAGAGCCAACTTGAGATTTAGGAGTGGGTTTGAAGTCTGTTGAAGAATCGTAGTTGGTCCTGAATGGCTGGGCAGGACTGAGACTAGGACTGAACTTCCTTCTCTCCGCACACACTATTTTTTAATCCTACCACCTTTTCTTATCCATAGATACAAGCAACTGATCCAGGTGCTGGGGTGGCTGTGGGATCTTTCTGTAGCAGAAGAGCATATCTTCAGCAAGGCATTTTTCTACTTTGTCTGCCTGGACATCATGCTTTATTCTGGTGAGCATGGCCTTGGAATTTATAAGAAACTGGGGGAATAACACTTGCGTTGGTGTGGTGTGGCAGGTGACAGGGCTAGGGCTTTGAGACCACTGGGTTTCTGGCTAGAAGGTGCGAGGATTGCAAGGGACCAACAAGCAAGAGAATTTAAGCTGCCAGTTAAGGCGTCAAATCATTTGTCACACAAGTGATAGTGACTGACCTTCTACTAGGGCATTTAATTTTTAGCAGGATAGACTTAGAGACTTCCTGCTTGAAAATGAAGGGTAGGGCTGCTAACGGTGAGGTGAGGGTTCCAGGCACTGGCAGCTGTTGGTGATTTGGAAAACAAGTTCTTTCCTGATAGCCTCCATGTTACACCAGGTAGGCAGGCCTCAGTGTACATATTAAACCAGAGGGGCCAAACTGGGCATTCTTTTTCCCAGCCATGTTTTCAACGAGGGATGTGGATATTGCCGCCAGCGAGGGAAGTGTGAACGCGAAGACTGAGAAGTCCCAGGCTGCACTGAGGCTGATTCCTTGGGCTCAAGCAGGGAGGGATGGTTTAAACCCCACTCCTGCCTAGTTGATATTATGGACTTGTATCTTATGCACATAAACTTCCACAAAAGCAGGGGCTCAGCAAACACAGGGCAGTGCAGTCACTTGGTTGTTGTAATCCGTGGGACCCTTTGGATTCATAAAGTAATCAGAGACCGAGGACTGTCCTCACAGTGGGAAATTCTCCTGGGAGCTATTAGGCCAGAAAGATGACACCCCTCCACCCCCAATCTACCAGCCAAGCTCTCCTGTTTCTCTCTTTTTTAGGCTTTGTTTATAGGTCATTTGAAGAATGTTTGGAATTCATACACCAAAACGAAGACAACAGAATACTGAAGTTCCAAAGTGGAATCCTCCTGGGACTTTACTCATGTCTAGCTATCTGGTAACAATGTGTTGCATACCACTAAATTCCCAAATTTGAAAATGTTGAATCCTGGAAGAGTTCTATGAGATTTGAAAAAAGGAAAGAAAAGAAAGAGAAAGCACTTTTAATTTATACCCAAGACAGATTGAAAGTGACAGAGCAGATTTATACTGAAAAACACCTTGGGGATCACCTAGTTCATCCCACTCAACTGAGGCCAGTAAAGCGATGCCACTTCAATTGTACTCAATGCAACAAGCATTTATTGCGTACATAGCGTGCAGTATTCATACAGAGATGAATAAGAAAAGCGTACTTGCTTCTGAGAAGTGTTGGGGGTTTGAGGGAGACTAATAAATAGCACTACTTACCCCCTCCCCACCCCCAAGGTGGAATCATAATCATTGTTAATAGAGCCGATGTTGGAGGATATGGCTTGTATCTGCAGGCAAGTGAGCTTCCTAATATTGAACCCCAGGATTAGACTTACCCATCAGCAGCAGGCAGTTCTAGAAAACTCCACCCCCTCCCCACCCCACTGAGGCAGGAAGTACCATGCTCCCCGTGGGTCTCACTGGCTCTCAAGATGAAAGAGAGCTACACCTGCCTAATTTCTGTCCCAAAGTCACCAGCCTGCTAAGTCACCCCTTGTCATTGGAGGAGTGAGTGAGGCAGGGAAAGAAATGTGGAGCTTTGCGCCAGTGGAGCTCCCTCACGTGGAAGGAAACCAGGAGGGTGGAAGAAGCAGGCTTCCTGTATCCCCATTAACCCACGGAGCCTGAGGCATAATCTCTTTAACCCATTACATTTTTTAAACTCAATAAGCCTGTAGCTATGGCTTTAGCTTCAAGGAAGTAGATGGACAGTAAGGCTCCAGAACATTAAATAAATTACTTCCACAGCCATCCCCAAGACTGAAAGTCATTCCCTACTCCACTTCCCATCTCAAATTATATATGCAGTCATGTTGTCCAGTATCTAAAGATTTTGTGATGAGATTTAAATGATAATACGAAGACATTCCTATGTAAAGTGCCACAAACTAGAGCAGTTTCAAATCTGAATAGAAATCTCTTCTTATTGTAAAACTCATTGGGAGAAATGAAAATCCAAAAACTCAATTACCCTGGCCAGCTAAAGTCTAAAGAAGTGAAAGTTCAAAGTCAAATTAATTTGCCCTTGTGAGTTAAAGTTCAAGGAATCTAAAGTCCAAAAATCACCCTAATTTCCTATTCTACTCTACCTCACCTGAAGCATTCTTGCAACAGCTGTAGCTTAGGCCAATACTGCTCCCACTTTATGGGCATGGGAATCATCTGGAGAGTTCGTTAACTCAGATTTCTGGCCCCATCCCCAGAGCCTGTCTGATTCGGTAGGTCTGGGTTGGACCAGAGAGCTTGCATTTCTAAGGAGCACTCAGATGGTATCGATGATGCCTGTCTGTGGCCCACACCTTGAATAGTGTCAGCCCAGGCTATCTCTCTTTGAAATCAGAGCAATTTCTTCAAGCTCCAGGATTTATAGTTCCAAGTGCCTGATCTGTTTCATTTTTTTCCTGGCCACACTGAACAGCCTGGGAGATCTTAGTTCCCTGGCTAGGGATTGAACCCCGGGCCCCTGGTAGTAAAAGTGAGGAGTCCTAACCACTGGACTTCCAGGAAATTCCCTCACTTTAAAGAGTCCAAAGAATTAAATGGTAGCTAATATTGCCCAAGTATTCCCCCCAATTATATTCATTTGAAATCATCAAACAATTCTATTCTGTCCTTGCTCCATATCACATAATTTTCCCTGAATAGGCCAGTGGCAGGCTTCCAGAGACCAACGTACTAGGAGCTACACCTCTAGAGAGACCCATTTCAGGAAACCAGCCCATTCCAAGGGTGACGGGGATTTTTCTTATTCTTCTGTGGTGATACAGGTATGCCAGACTTCAGGAGTGGGACAACTTTCACATATTTTCCAACAGAGCCAAAAGTCTAGTGTCAAGAAGAACCCCAGCAGCTCTTTACTACATAGGCCTCAGTAGGTACATGGAAGGGCAAGTTCTCTACCTTCAAAAGCAAATTGAAGAACAATCAGAGAATGCTCAGGACAGTGGAGTTGACCTACTCAAGGTAAGGCCTCTTCTCTGGTTTCCCCGGTAAGTCATGCCTTAAATGGATTTTTCTCTACCTCCTGTGATAATTATTTTCTCTGATTACAGAAGTTACACGTGTTTTATAGTTTAAGTTTTTGAAGGCCACTCCCTCCCCATAATTAGAATATAAATTGCCCACAACCTTACTACTCAAAGATAATCACTTTATACATATTAAGATATCACTTTCCAATTTTTCTTCCATGTGTGTGCATGCATTTCCATCTTTTAAACTTGCTACCAAATAAGATATATTTATGAATAATTCCCTGCCGTTAAATTGCTTTCTGCACCACTAGTTAAAAGGAAGCCTAGTATTTTATCTTATAGATATACTATTAGATGATATTGCCAAATTATTCTTAGATAGAATTTTTCTGTAGTACTTTATTGCTGTTGCTGTGATAAACATCTTGGTAGATAAATCTTTGCACACAGCAATTTAAAACATTCAGCTGATACGTAGTAAGGACCTGGTACTATGTGTTGGGGTACAAGAGTGAGCAAATTAAACCTGGTGCCTGCCTCCCAGAGTCTACAGCCCAGCATGGGCAAACCTCCCTAAGAGAATGAAGGGCTGAACCTCCAGGGTCGTCTTAACAAGTGTTTGCCTTGTTCTCTTAGAAACTGAATGCAGGTGAATTCCTTTTCTACTGCTAGGTCTCCAAGTACACAACCTTAACAGCTTAAATGACAGCACTTCTTTTCTCATCTCCGGGCTTAGCAGTCAAAAGTCTGGATGAGCTTGGCTGGGTTCTCTGCTGAGGGTCTTACAAGGCTAAAATCAAGGTGTTGGCCGAGGTATTTTCTCATCTGGGGAAGAACCTGCTTGCAGGTTCCTTCAGGTTGTTGGCAGAATCTAGATGCTGACAATTTTAAGGCACATCCCTATTTCAGAGATGTTAAAATGTTTCAAAACAAGGCATCTTGAGACCAGTGAAGAATAGTAGCTCATTTAATCTTCGGAGGCGTTGTTATGGGCTGGGTCTTCTTCACTGCTGCTGGATAGAAAAGTCTTGAATTTGCCCAGGTGGGAGCCCACTCCCTACCACTCTCATAGCACACTCAACCTCAGCATCTCTTCCTGCAATTTGTTCACACCAGCTGACTAAATCGCCGCCTCCAAAAACACACAAGTTCACTGTCATCACTGCTTGGAGGTATGTACTCTTTGACATAGAACATGTATTTATATTTCTGATTCATAAAACATTCTCTGGTTCTCACACAGTATATGGAAATTGGTGATATAAAACATTTTGTTTTATGTAATTATTATGTATTACATATGACTTATGTAATTATTATGTGTATTATGTAATTTATTTCACATAATTTGATGGAGCAAATGTCTTTCCTTAAGAAAATTACTTGTGGGGGATTTAAAACATGCTTAACTTCATGTTGTTTTAAAAAAATAGATTTTTACCATCTTAAATATGATTTAATTTATTCCAACATTCTTTTTCCTTTCAAATACCAGGCACATTACGTATGACATATGGGTTGACTGTCATTATCACTTTTAAATATTCAGTGCTAATAAAGGGTACCACAATTTTGGCCAACCTGATATATGGAAATCCAGGTAGATAAATTAGCAGCTGGTTAAAAGAAAGCGCGTCTTTATTTAATGAGTAGTAAAGTATAAAACTCACCTATCCCAAAGACAGTACAGGTTAAAAACACAATAGGTGCTATTGGGATTACAACAAAGATGTGTAAACTGTTGTCTTTGTACTCAAGGAGTTTGTGCTTTGAGTTCCAGAAGGGGATGGGGCTGGGAAGCCCAGGAATGAGAGGGAGTGGTAGAGGTGGGGAGTAGAAAGAACACAAGAACACAAAATCAAACTTAGTATCTCCCACAGTACACAGAGCAATGCCTTTTACACATGTTACTGAACCAAACTTGGGCTCGTTCTCCCACATGCAGCAAAGCTAATCTACTGACACCAGGTGTGGTGAAGGAAAGTGCAGCATTTACTGTAAGGTGCCAGACAAGGAGTCTGGGGCAGCTAATGCTCAAAAAACCCAAACTCCCCAAAAGGTTTCAGGGAAGCATTTTTAAAGGCAAGGTGAGGGAGAAGACTCACAGGGTATGTGATCAGCTTGTACACATTTCTCTGACTGATTGATGTTGAGGTAACAGGGCAGTGTCACAGGGGTTAACGTCATCAATCCTCAGGCTCCAGTAGGTCTGGGGGCTGTATCTCATGGTCATTAAGTAGTTAGCTTCTAACATCTATAAAACAACTCAGGAAATGTGCAACACGTAGTGTTATCTAGTTACTTTATGGAGGAACTAAAGATTCTGTGACTGCCATATGGCTGATGTACTGTTTAAATTGTTACTAGTGCTCCTGGCCCAACTGCCATTTTTGTCACTACATGGTTGTATCCTTTCAATCATTCATTCTTGAGCCAGGCTTCTATGACTCAGGGGGCGCCTGGGAGACTACAGCTTTTCTACAAACAGGAGGAAGGCAGAGGACGTGGTGGGAGCGGTCTGTCCCGAGAAGGCCCCATAGGGTCCTGCTTGGTTACACACAGCAGATGTTTAATTTCGTGAATAAATAATTGATAGACAGAATAAACATGTAACAGGTTAGTCAGGAAAACTCAATGTTTCAATCCATTTCTATGAAATTGAAGTAAATGCAATAAAAGAAAAAGACATTGTATTGTTGACCATCAAGTTAGCAAAGACATGAGAGAAGACACATTCATACTCTGAAGGACTCTCATAAACTTTCTAGAGAGCATTCTGGCAAAATGCATGAATATCTTTAAAATATGCACATCATTTAATTGTCCTCCTAGGAACTAACCTAAGGAAATAATCAGATGGCAAACAAAAATTTATCTATAAAGATGTTGATCTCAGGTTTATAGTATTTAAAAAACTAGGGGAAAATAAAAAGCATATGCCTTTCAAAAATATTGGTTAAGTCAGAAATGGTGTATTTAAACATTGGGATTTATTTTTCTTTTCTTTTAAAGATATTTTATTTACTTTTGGCTGCGTTGGGTCTTAGTTGCAGCATGCGGGATCTTTTCGTTGTGGTGCATGGGCTCTTTGTTGCGTCATACGGGCTTCTCTCTAGTTGTGGCATGAGGGTTTTTCTCTCTCTAGTTGTGGCGCTCAGGCTCCAGAACACGTGGGCTCTGTAGTTTGTGGCACGCAGGCTCTCTAGTTGAGGCATGTGAGCTCAGTAGTTGTGGCGCATGGGCTTATTTGCCCCACAGCATGTGGGATCTTAGTTCCCTGACCAGGGATCAAACCCGCATCTCCTGCATTGTAAGGTGGATTATTTCCCACTGGACCACTAGGGAAGTCCCTGGGATACTTTCACATTAAAAAAAAATCTGAATTTCTTACTCTTGTTTTAAAAATTGGAGTATCTGATGACTCTAGGCCCCAATCCTAAAGGGCAGCTACTGGCTGGAATTGATGAGGGGTGACATTTAGGGCATACCCTCTTCAGTATGACATAATCCCCTCTGCTTCTTATCTTGCTACATTCAGCCTCTTATTTATGTTTCTTGCCCAGCTCTGTCAGCATTTGAATTTGTGAGATCTGATGTAAAAGAATCATGTCGTTTAAAAGAGCCCTTTAAGATAGAACATCTGCATGTCACTTCAGCTTCATCTCCAGATTTGCTTTAACTCCCTTTACCCAAATCTACTCTTCAAACTTTCAGAACTATTTTGAATTCTTGCAACAACCATCCACCCTTGTCTAGCGCCTTTATATATATAAATCTGCTTTCTTTCAACATTGTTTGTCTGGCCATGTCTTCTTCCTTCAGATCTCACATCCCTTCCACATCTTCCAGGAGAAATTAAGAAGTTCCTGCTTCGTGTTCTCCCTGAGGATCCTCATTCCCATGTTGCCTGCACTGCATTTTAACTGCTTATTTGAATACTCCCTTAGCTGGTGCTCAAGGGATGGTGTCTTGCTCAGGATAAATCGCCCAGCAAAGAAAAATCCAAGATACCAGCCAGATTTTTACTACAGTTGTCTACGCCGTGTGGCTGGCAGGGTCCTGGTGTTCCAGCAAGTGTCAGGCCTGAGCCTCTGAGGTGGGAGAGCCGAGTTCAGGACATTGGACCACCAGAGACCTCCTGGACCCACGTAATATCAATCGGCGAGAGCTCTCCCAGTGATCTCCGTCTCAACACTAAGACCCAGCTCCACTCAATGACCATCAAGCTCCAGTGCTGGACACCCCATGCCAAAAAACTAGGAAGACAGGAACACAACCCCACCCATTAGCAGAGAGGCTGCCTAAAATCATACTAAGTTCACAGACACCCCAAAATACACCACCAGACATGGTCCTGCCCACCAGAAAGACAAGATCCAGCTTCATCCACCAGAACACAGCACCAGTCCCCTCCACCAGGAAGCCTACACAACCCACTGAACCAAATTTATCCATTGGGGGCAGACACCAAAAGCAACAGGAACTACGAACCTGCAGCCTGTGAAAAAGAGACCCCAAACACAGGAAATTAAGCAAAATGAGAAGATAGAGAAATACACAGCAGATGAAGGAGCAAGGTAAAAACCCAACAGACCAAACAAATGAAGAGAAAATAGGCAGCCTACCTGAAAAAGAATTCAGAGTAATGATAATAAAGATGATCCAAAATCTTGGAAATAGAATGGAGAAAATACAAGAAATGTTTAACAAGGACCTAGAAGAACTAAAGAGCAAACAAACAATGATGAGCAACACAATAAATGAAATTTAAAATTCTCCAGAAGGAATCAATAGCAGAATAACTGAGGCAGAAGAATGGATAAGTGACGTGGAAGATAAAATAGTGGAAATAACAAACACAAGCAGAGTAAAGAGAAAAGAATGAAAAGAATTGAGGACAGTCTCAGAGACCCCTGGTACAACATTAAACACACCAACATTTGAATTATAGGGGTCCCAGAAGAAGAAGAGAAAAAGAAAGGGACTGAGAAAATCTTTGAAGAGATTATAGTTGAAAACTTCCCCATCGCATTTTAACTGCTTATTTGAATACTCCCTTAGCCAGTGCTCAAGGGACGGTGTCTTGGTCAGAATAAATCACCTAATATGGGAAAGGAAACAGTCAATCAAGTCCAGGAAGCACAGAGTCCCAAACAGGATAAATCCAAGGAGAAACAAGCCAAGACACATATTAATCAAACCATCAAAATTTAAATACAAAGAAAAAATATTAAAAGCAGGAAGGGAAAAGCAACAAATAACATACAAGGGAATCCCCATAAACAAACAACCCAATCCAAAAATGGGCAGAAGACTTAAATAGACATTTCTTCCAAGAAGGTATACAGATTATCAACAAACACATGAAAGGATGCTCAACATCACTAATCATTAGAGAAACGCAAATCAAAACTACAGTGAGGTATCACCTCACACTGGTCAGAATGGCCATCATCAAAAAATCTACAAACAATAAATGCTGGAGAGGGTGTGGAGAAAAGGGAACCCTGTTGCACTGTTGGTGGGAATGTGAATTGGTTCAGCCACTATGGAGAACAGTATGAGGTTTCTTAAAAAACTAAAAATAGAACTAACGACCAGCAATCCCACTACTGGGCATATACCCTGAGAAAACCATAATTCAAAAAGAGACATGTACGACAATGTTCATTGCAGCTCTATTTACAATAGCCAGGACATGGAAGCAACCTAAGTGTCCATCGACAGATGAACGGATAAAGATGTGGCACATATGCACGATGGAATATTACTCAGCCATAAAAAAAAACGAAAGTGAGTTATTTGTAATGAGGTGGATCGACCTAGAGTCTGTCATACAGAGTGAAGTAAGTCAGAAAGAGAAAAACAAATACCATACGCTAACACATATATATGGAATCGAAAAAAGAAAATGATTCTGATGAACCTAAGGGCAGGACTGGAATAAAGACACAGACGTAGAGAATGGACTTGAGGACATGGGGAGGGGGAAGGGTCCGCTGGGATGAAGTGAGAGAGTGGCATGGACATATATACACTACCAAATGTAAAATAGATAGCTAGTGGGAAGCAGCTGCATAGCACAGGGAGATCAGCTCGGTGCTTTGTGACCACCTAGAGGGGTGGGATACGGAGGGTGGGAGGGAGACCCAAGAGGGAGGGTATATGGGGATATATGTATACATATAGCTGATTCACTTTGTTATACAGCAGCAACTAACACAACAATGTAAAACAATTATACCTCAATAAAGATGTTAAAAAAAGAAAAGAAAAAAAAAGAATCATGTCATTGGAAAATATTCATAACGTGGTGCTAAATGAGAAAAAAATGTTACTGTATTGGTGATTAATTTTGAAACTATGCACCTCAGATTGGGACTAGAACCCACGTGCCGGGACTCAAACCCCGCCAAAACCCATAGTCTTACAACTGAGATCACACACCTGGTTTCAGGGATTACTGAAGCTCAGGTTTTTGATGTCTAATCGCAGAAAGAATTCAGTGAGAGACAAAGTAATAGGTAAGAAGTGGATTTATTTAGAGAGAAACACACTCCACAGACAGAGTGTGGACCATTTCAGAAGGTGAGAAAGGCCTCGGAAGAAACACACTACACAGAGTGTGGGCCATTTCAGAAGGTGAGAAAGGCACCAGGGTATGGGGGTTGTCAGTTTTTATAGGGCTGGCTAATTTCATAGGCTAATGAGTGGGAGGAGTATTCCAGCTATTTCAGGGAAGGGGTGGGGATTTCCAGGAATTGGGCCACTGCCCACTTTTTGATCCTTATGGATCCTTGGAACTGTTATGGTACATGTGGGTGTGTCATTTAGCTTGCTGAATTACAGTGAGTGTATACTGAGTCTCAAGGTCTAGTGAAAGTCGACTTGTCCACCACCTTGGACCCATTTGGTTTTAATCCGTTTATGTCCTGTCCTCGGTCTATGTTATTCTTTCAAAGATTGTTCCCTGCCCCCTTCCCTCCTGTTTCAGTATGATCCCAGTTGTGGTGGGTATGAGTGTGTGTTTGTGTGTGTGTGTGTGTGTGTGTGTGTGTAAGTGATAGGCAGTGTCGACTGAAGAAAAAAACACAACGTAAAAGTTGCAAGTTAAATTTTCTTCAGGGGTCTTACTGAGGACTATAGCTGTAGCCTGGAGGATGGCCTCTCAGATAGCTGTTGAGTAACTGCTCTGAAGAAGTAAGGAAGGAGACAGCATATATAGGAGTTTTTTCCTGGGAAGAACATCAGAAGATTACTGCTAGTCACAAAGAACACATATCTCCAGTTAATGACTTTAGCACTTTTCTATGTACGGAAGATGCAAGGATCTGGGTTCACTGAAACTATTCCTTAGATATGCATCTTAACTATCTATGGCCAGTATCCAAAACACAAAATGCTTCCTGTTTTTCTCAGGCCCCACCATCGGTGGGTGGCTGCAGTGGCTAATGGCTTGATTCTTGTAGAACTGCGATGGTGGGCAACATTCCCTGTCCACAGCAAAGAAATAACAAAACGGGAGAGTATGTATCCAAATGTGGAAATATTTCTTTTTAGGTGTTACGGTTACGAGTGATTTTTTTTTCTATCCTCATTTTTCCCCTAAATTCTGAGTTGTTTTTTCATTTTTCCCTTTTTTCCCCCCTCTCCAATGTCTATTTTTTTTTTTCAATTGAGGTATAATTCTCTAAATTTTGAAAATTAACTTGTATTGCTTTGGTAATCAAAAGAAAATATTGTGGTTTTGTTGTTGTTGTTACTGAACTGAACTTGGGTCTGCTTGCCCACCACACAGCAAAGCCAATTTACTGACACCAGGTAGTGGTGACGGAAAGTACAGCATTTATTGTCAGGCCCAGCAAGGAGAATGGGTGGCTCATGTTCAAAAGACCCAAACTCCCCAAAGATTTTCAGGGAAGGGTTTTTATTTTTATTTTTTTAATATTTATTTATTTATTTGGTTGCATCAGGTCTTAGTTGCGGCACGTGGGATCTTCGTTGTGCGTGCAGGTTCTAGAGTGCGCAGGCTCATTAGTTGCAGCGCGCAGGCTCTCTAGTTGTGGTGCACAGGCTCTAGAGTGCACAGGCTTAGTTGCCCTGCAGCACGTGGGATCTTAGTTCCCTGACCAGGGATCAAACCCATGTCCCCCGCACTGGAAGGTGGATTCTTAACCACTGGACCACCAGGGAAGTCCCTCAGGGAAGGGTTTTTAAAGGCAACATTTTGGGGTGAGAGCTGCAGGGTACATGACTTTATTCTGATTGGCTGGTGGTGATGTAATAGGGCGGTGTTTCAGGAATCGTAATCATCAGCTTTCTGGTTCCAACCAGTCCGGGTCTGTATCTTGTAGTCAGCATGTAGTCACAATCCTCTACCTGGGTGGGGGTCTTAGTTCCTGCAGAAGAACTCAAAGATATGTATCAGTTTGTGATGTATTATCCCTTGGGGAGGAGCTAGGACTCTGTTTTATCACTGAACTATTGTTTCTTGACTGTTTTTCTGCATCCCCTCACTTCCCTAATTAGTAACTGCTTGAGTCTACCCTTTGGAACTCAGGGAAGGCCTAGAAGACCAAAGCCCTTTTCTACAAACAGGAAACAGGGGACACAGAAGGGCTTTTGTATGTGGGAGAGCCCTGCAGGGTCCTGCTTAGTTTCAGTCACCCCCTTTCTTTGATACTCCTCAATCCTGGGGGGAACAGGGAGGCAGGACAAGAAAGAGAATAAAGTTTTAGATAGAGAGGTTAATCATAAACTCAGCAGGGGAACTGAATTTCAGGGGGACCTAGTTTCATTTTTAAAAAGTGGTTGCCAAAGAGGGTTATTGCGCCCACCCATATCACATTCCTGGTCTGGGTAGGCCACTGGGGCTACTCCACCTGACATTTATCATCTAATCTCCACTACTTTCTATGTATGTCTCTGTAATATGCTTTTTTGCTTGATTGCTTGAAATGATCCCAAACCATCTGAGAAGGAAAAATCTTTCCAGTCAAGGACCCATTTCTGATTCTGAATGTTGCTTTTTTTCTTTAGAACTTGGAGAATCTGGTGGCTCAAAATACCACTGGGCCTGTCTTCTACCCGAGGCTCTACCACCTGATGGCCTATGTCTGTATACTAATGGGAGATGGCCAGAACTGCAGCCTCTTCCTGAACACAGCCTTACAGCTCTGTGAAACACAAGGGAATGTGCTGGAGAAATGCTGGCTGAACATGAGCAAAGTATGTAGCATCACCTAGCAAGCTGGGGAAGGGGATGCTCACAGGGGATGCGAAGGAGCCCCAGAAGCCCACTGCCCGGCTGGGTTTCACCCGGTGTGAAAGGCCATCAGAGGCTTACTGAAAGGGGTGACACGTCCATAGGTCAGGTATTTGCACCTCCTCCTCCCCTTTGAGTTCTCATGGGATCTTCCCCTCCTGCAAATCCCCTTTAGCAAGATCTCCACCTTCTCGTAGGTCTTACCACATTCCACTTTGTGTTCCATGTCTTGCCTCCCTTCAAGAATGTGAACTCTTAGAATGCAAAAACCACTGGGTCCCTAGCATAGTGCCTTATACTCGGTATTTGTTGAATAAGTGAATGGATATACGCTTCTACATGTTTATTTAAAGAGTCATGTGTTAGTATCCTAGTTTGGGGGGCAAAATTCATTGTTTGCCTGTGGGTTCGCCTGGTTTTAAAAGCTCAGGAACATTTGACCATTTTGGGATTACCCCACTCTTGACCACACAAGCTGAGGAGCACTGATGAATTCTGTGTTCTCTTTGTCTCCCCTTAGGAATGGTGGTACTCAAGCTCTGAGTTAACAGAAGACCAGTGGCTTCAGACACTCTTGAGTCTCCCACCATGGGAGAAAGTTGTATCAGGCAAGGTAAACATGCAGGATATTCAAAAAAACAAATTCCTGATGAGAGTTAATATCCTGGACAATCCTTTCTAACATTTCATGAAGAGAACAAAGATTTTAGTAAGACTCTTTCTCTTGTGATTATCCATTATTAACCTTTCTTTATAGGCAGCACCATCCAGGTTCCTGCATATTCCCTTCTGTTCCAGACACAGAACCAGACCTGTGGGTTTCTCCTCTGTCTGGAGGGTTAGAAAGGGTCGGTACTGTCATGCTTTCCTCTCTCCCAGCTTTAACCAAATTCCCTTTGCCTTTCATGTTGTTTTAGCTTGATCTGTTTATTTTCAGCCCATGCAAAATTGTATCAGATCAAAAAATTTTAATATCAAAATGGTACATGTTGCAACAGATACACTTCTAGTTCATCTATTAAACTGAAAATGGTTATTTTTAAATGTCCAGTTGTATAATCTTTTGTATATAGCCCAGGATTACAAATAGCAAATTCTCCTCACGGTCTGTAAGGGCAAGATTTGATAAGACACCTCTTTGTTGTGCGTGACTGCAGCCTCCAAAGCCCCTCTAACCACATGGATCAAATATCTGTGGAAATACTTTTTTTTTTTTTTGGCTGCGCGGCTTGTGGGATCTCAGTTCCCCGGCCAGGGATTGAACCCAGGCCACCGCCGTGAAAGCCCAGGATCCTAACCACTAGGCCACCAGGGAACTCCTGGAAATAAATTTTTAAATGGAAAGGTTAGCAATTTTGATGTATCTTTTACATTCTTAGAGTTGATATATTTCTATATTTAGCAAAGTCATAGCATTCAGCTTAATTTCCCAGATGTTGGAGAAGCTGCCCTAGAGCCATCTGTGGTCACTGTCTCTCTTTGTTGGCAGACAGAGCATTTCTCATAGGCACTTTGTGCCTCTGATGGTTCATGTGGAACACGTGTAGATTCAGCCCCTCTCTGCGTTGCTGCAGCTCCCTCCTGTTCACTCATTTCACAGACCCAGGTGGCCTCCTCAAGCAGGTGCCCCAGGATTTCTATTTTGTTGACTCTAGTCACCTTTTGATCCTGGAAAGAGGTTCTTCTGATGGACATCGACGTGTCCGACTTTAACGTACACCTCAAATTCTCCTAGTGATTTCCACAGTGCCCCATGTGGGTGCGTTCTTTCATAGGTCTGTATTTCATTGTCCTTCTGCAAAAGGCAAAGCTGTGTTTTTCCCACTGGTAATATAACTGAGTTCTACTAAGGAGGTTGGATAATCCCAGTTGATACCAGGAGGCTAGTCACAGGGGGCCTGGACCCTGACATGGTGGTAAGGACAGCTGGCTAGGAGATCAGAGCATGAGGTTCTAACATGAGCTCTGCCACAAGCATATTCCTGGGGGCTCATCACCTAACCACCCTATTTCAGCGCTGGGTGTGGGTATCAAGTAAGATAATAAAGTTGTAAAAAGGAATTGAAAAATTACACTGCGACATACAAGCAGAAAGTTAGTATTAGACAGATGACTGATTTTAAACAAATGCATCAAATACTGAACTTTGCATAAATATTGTCCCCTTCAAAGCTGTCATCCTGAAAGTTGCACACTTGTCCCATGTGCTACATAAAAATTCCTTGCTTTCTAATTGCCTTCATTATTTTATATAACGTTCATCTTAATCATTCACTTATTTACTCATCCAACTAACATTTTTTTTAACTGATCACCATGCATCAGGCATTAAGTACCAGAGATTAAGACGCAAAGACATAAAAGACACAATCCTTGACCTTGGTAAACTCATAGGTCCTGTAGAGGAAACAGACACACAAGTCAACCTCACTTAGCCCGTATTTCACTGTCATTATACTAGAGGTGTGTACACAGCAAACAGCATGGTGGAGAGAGTAGCACACACAAAACCCAGACATCCCTGAAGACTTAGCTGAACTGCCTCTGACAGGAAGTCATTTTGATTACCCTGTGCCTTCCAGGAGAGGGTGGAGGGCAAGTGTGGGTGAAGATAGGTGAGTGTGTAAGGGAGAGTGGGTGCACATGAGGAGAAAAGTGAGAGCAACGCTTGGCCTATAGCAGAGAGGTGTTTGACGTGGAGCTTATAGGAGATGTCCTCGGCCAAGCACCTGGGGGTCTGTTCTGCAGAGGCTGTGCTGTCCTGGAAGTGAAGTGCCGTCCTTCCAACCCCCCCTACACGCCCCCTCCTGGGGCAGAACCTTTCATTTACATTACCAGCACCTCCCAGATGAAGTCCTCCAGGGAGAAGCTGGGGGCTGGGCTGTGCCCACAATCCTTCATCCTCCAACTTCTTTCACTTTATTTTATTGGCCTCTGACCAAGCCAAAGCAAAGACTGGAGGAGGTCGACAGAGGGAGGGCAGCCCGTTACTAGAAGTACAATGAGGTAATTCCCTAAGGACTGATCCAAGAAAGTGAAAACAGAGGAAGAAGTAGGAAACGGCCAAACTGCAGTTTAGAGATTTTACATTCCACGTGTCTGAACCCGGAGGAGCAGGCATCAGGCTTTACAGGAATCCTGAACTTGCCTTCTGGCCCCAGCCACACCACAAACCAGTTATGTGACCTTTGCGTCAGTTTCCTCACCTCTAAACTAAACAGGTCGTGACAGGTTCCCATCCCTCCCCATCAGGCAGCCATTCCCTCCTCCTACCAACAGGCGGGGTGTGGGTCTACTTTCTCCGTGGCCAGCAGATGGCAGCACCAGCTCTTCGCTCTGGCCACGGCCCAAGGAACAGTTTCTGGTCAAGCTCCAAGCTTTTGTCTTCAGCTACACAGCCTCAGCCCTGAACAGTTAGAACCATGTCAGCTCCCACGGTAGCGCCCCTCATTATCTACAGGGAGCTTCCAGCATAAGGTTCTCAGGAACATCACTTGAGAAGGTAGATTCTGGCTAGAATTCTTTTTAGGAGAAGGCAGATAATTGATGAAGATTTCAGGAACAGAGAGTAACGGAGAAGTGAAGCCCTATCTTTTCTTTCCTCCTTCCTCCCTTTCTCTCTCTCTTCTTCACTCTCTTTCTCTCTCCCTCTTTCTTTCTCTCTCCCTCTTTCCTTCCTTCCTTCCTGCTTTCTTTCTTTCTTTCCCCTTTTTTTCCCCTTTCTTTCCTTCCTTCCTTCTCATTAGCCTGTGAACTCTCTTCCCCAAGTCTATGAGTTCCTAGAGGGCAGAGGCTCTGTCCTCATTCCCTATCTCCAAGCACTATGCTCAGTGCCTGGATATATAGTCAGTGCTTAGGAAATGTGAATTAGTGATTTAACCACATTTTCATTTGATCATCTTAAGTTAATTCTTACAAGCACTCTTAGAAGTAGGAACCTAGTATTTATTGAATAAGTATACTATATGGACTTTCAGGGAAATCAACAAAAATTACTTATCATCAACTCTGCTAGCCAGACTCTGTACTCGGGTTACAATGATGAATAAGAAATGGTCCGCACAGCGGTTACAGATGTCTGTTTTTAAAAAAAACATGGATAACCTAAGAGCTGTGAGCTGAGTTTATTCAGTGTCTTACTGAGGACGATATCGCAGGAGACAGCCTCTCAGATGTCTGAGAAACTGTCCCATAGAAGTAGGGGAGGAGCCAGGATATATATGATTTTTTTTTTGCTGGAAAAAAAACCAAAACGTGTAGTTGAACATAGAAAGATTACTGCTAATCACAAAGAACAGACATCTCAAATTAATGATTTTAGTGCTTTTTTATGTATGGGAAGATGCAAGAATCTGGGCTCTTTGAAATTTTTCCATAGATATGTTTCTTAACTATCTAGGGGCTGGTCAGAGAATAATACCAGCTTGGATCAGAGGGGAATTATTAATGCATAGGAGGAAATGTATCAGGCCAGTTAGGCTAAACCTCTTATCGATATGTATTTCTCCAGTTAATGTGATTCCAGGATGCCAAACTACTGCTTAATAACGGATCAGATGTTAGTCTAATGCCCAGGTCATACAGCGGTGAGGTTGCTTTACCAGGCCTTTGCCTCCACAGGAAGGGATTGCATTTTGCAATGACTTTAATGCATGCCAGCTCCCAGGGAGGAAGAGGCCTGAAGGGCGGCTCTGGAAGAGTCATAATCTAAAAGCTTGAAATTAATTGAAATAGACAGAAAATTTATAATGAACCCAAATCTTTCACTTTCTCTTATGGTATTTTTGAGAGAGGTCATGGAAGGAGGCCAGTTATTTCCATCCTAGTGCTAGCTCTCCTCCTCAGTTTATTTCACTTTTCTCCCTTGGGCTTTTTTCTCTCTTGCTCAACCTCAATTAGCCAACATTCAGTCATGAGCTTAGCCTCCTGTCTGAGCCTGGCGTGTCTTGAGGTGTCCTGTGTCAGAGGATTCACCCCGTGCCCTCTGCACTCTGTACTCCTTCCCCATGATACGGTGCTGGTTCTTATCCTTTAACTCGGGAGCTCGGTTTAGCTGCCTCAGCTAAAGGACACAGAGCAGCGTGGCACTTGCTGGCTGCCAGCGCCCCTGTGGTCCACAGAAGTTTTACATTCTTTGGGACCAAGATCCTTGAATACGCTTTTCAGAGCCATTTCCCCCTCTGCCAGACCCACTTCCTTCAGGAATGGCTTGTAGGAACACGCAGCCATGTTATAAACAAAGCCCCTAGGGTTCTGCTGGGCCAGCAAGATCAATGACTGGGTTTTGCAAAATGATCCATATTCCTCTGGGTCCATTGTACATTCTAAGAGATTCCCTATAAAATAAGTTTAGATTTTATGTTTCTTTTGTCTAGTTGAAAGAGACTCTGTAATTTAAGAAAACAAAACAAAACAACAACCCCCACCCCCCGCCACACACCCAATTCTATTCAAAGCAAGAGAAAGAACCTAGATTGAATCTAGATTCAAAACTCAGTCCCCAGGGTGTCCTTATTGGGGGAAGAGAAACCTCAGACCTTAAGCAAGCCGCCCTTAGCCTTGCCATGTCCCCCGTGCCCACAGCAGAGCAGTGATTAGGTACACATGCCTGAAATTACTTAATGCCCCAAAGGACAAAGTGACCACAAATGTGTTAGCCACACAGCACTCGATGGCAGGGTTCGGAAGCAAATGTGAGAATACTAAACCTGTCAAACTTCCTCTTCCCAGGTGTTGGGAGATTAAAGAAAAAAAAAAAATCCCAGACCTTCCTTACATTCTGGAATAAGAAAGGTCAGATCCATAAAGCCCACAGTGAAGGAAAGGATGGACAATTAAACGCAAACCCTGAGCCAAGAAGGGACAATAGTTTAACATCCTGTTTGCAGGAGGAAACAGACGCTGGAAGCAGCTGTTCCCCTGGGGCTCTCGGAGCTTGAAAGATTTGTGCTTCCTTCTTGTAAACACAGCCGGGTCTCCTGGAGGTTCTAGAGCTCCCTCCTGCCTTCCGCCCCAGTTGTTTTTCTTACAACCTGACTCAGTCGGACTTGAGAGCAGCCTTTCGTCAGGATGTGAGGAGGGGAGGGGAGCTTGATTGCCGCCATCATCACCTTCAGACTTAGGTCCCATTTCCAGGCCCAGGAGGACTTGTCTTTCATCTTGAGCTGCTTTTCCGTGGCTGCAAGAGATTTTTTTTTTTTTTTTCCCGGTACGTGCGGGCCTCACTGTTGTGGCCTCTCCCGTTGCGGAGCACAGGCTCCGGACGTGCAGGCTCAGCGGCCATGGCTCACGGGCCCAGCCGCTCCGCAGCATGTGGGATCTTCCCGGACCGGGGCACGAACCCGTGTCCCCTGCATCGGCAGGCGGACTCTCAACCACTGCGCCACCAGGGAAGCCCGCTTCAAGAGATTTGAATTTGGCTTTTTTTTCTTTAATAGTTCATATGGACAAACAACAACTACAGTACCACTTGTGATAGACAAAACAAAACACCTGGTTGTAGGACTTATTTTTTTTTTTTTGGCTGCGCAGCATGCGGGATCTTAGTTCCCCAACCGGGGATTAAACCCATGTTCCCTGCAGTGAAAGCGTGGAGTCTTAACCACTGGACCGCCAGGGAATTCCCAACACAAGACAACTGGAAACAACCTAAATATCCAGAAACGGTTTACAACTTGATGACACATCTGTTACACAAAAAACTGGGTTCACCTCTTTGTGGGTATAGAGCCAACAGATACAACCAGGTAAAAGATCAGGAGGAGAAAGGATTTATTATTACTTGTGGCAAGTAAGGAGAATACCGGGGATTCTTCTCAAAGCTGTATCTCCCCGAACAGCAGAATTGGAGAAGTTTTAAGCTAAGGATAAATGCATATTTATAAAGGGTCTTGAGCAGAGGAGAATTCAGCATAGAATTGGGGCAGAGGTCGACAGAGTCCAAGCTTTAGCTGATTGAAGTCAGACAGGTCAACATCACCCCACCCTCCACCTGGGTGGGGGCCTTAGTTCCTGCAGAACTCAAAGATATATTATTAAGTAGGGGAAGGAACTAAGAGGAACTAGGACTCTGCTTTATCACTGCACTGGTGTTTGACTGCCTTTTCTCTGTTCCTGCATTCCTCTGTTCCCTAAAGATCATTAATTACTGAGACCTGTTCAAGGGCAAGCACTGTGGCCAGGCTTAGATCACAAAATGGCTTAGGCCAAAGAGGCTTCTCTTATGGCAAGAAAGCCATTCCTGGTTCTCTTTCTCTGGGGACCCCCTAACCTATCTGTTTACACATCTATATAAGAGAAGGCCCTGCAGGTGTTAATAATAATGGCCTAGTTCTTTCCTTACTCACACGGAGGCTTCTCAGACACAATGTCAAGGGGTGAAAGCAAACAGAAGAGCACTACTGACCCATTTTTCTTTTTAAAACAGGCAAGACATCTTTAGTGGAACCATATCTCTATCCTGATTAGAAGAAACCATTTGGAAAAGGGCCATTTTTGAGACAAGGGGAAATTTAAGTATGAACGGGGTATTAGACGAAATCAAGGAATTGTTCATTTAAACGTGTTTTTAAAAAATGTTTCCATCAAATGTGACAGGACGTTATGGTTATGTAAGAAAATGTCCATAGTTTTTAAAGATGCATGCCAAAGGATGTAGCGGTGAACTGATACGATTTGGAGATTTGTTTTAAAATAATTCAGAAAAAGGAAAAAGATAAAAGGCATGGATGAAGTAATTACTAAGGATGGGGATATGGAGGTTGATTTTACTATTCTTTCTTCTTTTGTGCATGTTTATGGGACAGGAAGGGAGCAGGGCACAACCTTTAAAAGAATGACGGCCATTGAGGACATGACATAAACTGGTTAGAACCATAGAACCAACTAGGTCCAAAATGGCAGATAACTGACTTCCACGAGACCTTGAGCCTCAGCGTACACTCATTGTAATACATCAGCATATGATAAATGACCCACCCATAGGCGCCATGACAGTTCCAAGGCTGACCATAAAAGGCCAAAAAGTGGGGAGTTGTCAAATTCCTGGAAATCCCCGCCCCTTCCCCCAAATAGTTGGAATACTCCTCCCACTCATTAGCCTATGAAATTATCCAACCCTATAAAAACTGACAACCCTGTACCCTGGTGCCTCTCGCCTTCTGAGATGGCCCACACACTGTCTATGGAGTATCTCCCTGAATAAACCACCTTTCACTTTACTATGTCTCGCTCTTGAACTCTTTCCTGCACCATGTCAAGAACCCACACTTGGTGGCTGTCCCAGGGACCAGCCTGAGACCTGGGATGTGACCATCCTCTTGTGCCCCACTTTCTTTCCTGCAACATCTGAAATTCTTCTTAATAAAAGATCTTGAATATACAGGAAAAACGTGTATGGGGGAACCTGCTGTATGATCAGGCCACTCAGGATTGCTGTTCTCTCGCCCTCTGCGCTTCCCCTACTCCCAGTCCCTGACTCTGTACGAGACTGACCTTACCTCTTAATCATAGAGCCTAATTGGTAACTGCCCATGTGCTTGGCCCCCACCTACTCTTCCTCTCCCCCACCCCCAGCTTGTGATTGTTCTAATTAGGCCAGAAGGGCTCCATCCAGATAATTTATCTAAGGGAAACATCTGCCCCAGGAGGCTATGAGGGACTTGCTCCTCCCTGTTTTCCCTGGTAACCAATGAACCAACCTGATGTCAATTCCCCCTATAACTGGTAGCTTCCCCCTCCCCCTGGTAGAAGACTGCTGCCTCATCCTGCCTGCTATCAGCCTCCCACGGTGCAGAACTGCTCCAGGACCTTGCTTCGGACGTGTAAGCTCCCCGCTCCCATAAATCACTGACGTCTCTGTCGGTGCCTCCAGGCTCTTTCTTTGGTCTTGTGGCTGGGCAGCTACAAGCTTTGCAGGCCTGTGAGGTGCACCCAGCAATTGTCTAGACAGCCAGGAGGCCGGGGAAACTCCCGTGAGTGCTGAGATGTCGGGAAATAAGAATGGGGAATGGAAAGTTACCAGGAAAATCCCAGGGTGGCTGTGCGCTAGCATGTGGGACCCTCTGGCGGCTGTTCTTGATAAATGGGGACCGCCAAGAGAGTACGGAGAACCCATAGATACCCCTAAGGGTATTGCAGAGCTATTGGCCTCCATTACAGTGGGAGAAAAGAAGTTAGACAATAAGGTAGTGGCTGCAGCTGTGGGCTGGCCGTTGCTTGCTGCGTTAAGAAAGGCCATGGATGGTGAACTGTCAGCCAAGGCTGAGGTTAGGCGTCTAGAGGAGGAATTAAAACTTGTGAGGGGCTTCCCTGGTGGCGCAGTGGTTGAGAGTCCGCCTGCCGATGCAGGGGACCCGGGTTCGTGCCCCGGTCCGGGAGGATACCACGTGCCGCGGAGCGGCTGGGCCCGTGAGTCATGGCCGCTGAGCCTGCGCATCCGGAGCCTGTGCTCCGCAACGGGAGAGGCCACGACAGTGAGATGCCCGCGTACCGCAAAAAAAAAACAAAAAACTTGAGAGAAGGACTTCCCTGGTGGTGCAGTGGTTAAGAATCCGTCTGCCAATGCAGGGGACACGGTTTTGAGCCCTGGTCCGGGGAGATCCCACATGCCTTGGAGCAGCTAAGCCCGTGTGCCACAACTACTGAGCCTGTGCTCTAGAGCCCACGAGCCACAACTACTGAAGCCGGGGCACCTAGAGCCCGTGCTCTGCAACGAGAAGCCACCGCAATGAGAAGCCCGTGCACTGCAACGAAGAGTAGCCCCCGCTCACCGCAACTAGAGAAAGCCCGCGCACAGCAACGAAGATCCAACGCAGCCAAAAATAAATAAATTAAATAAATAAATAAAAACGAGAGAAAACACTAAGCTGGCCCAAACTGAAACTACAGACACATTAGTGGCTAGATTGAGGGAACAAAATGGGACATTAGAGACATTAGCCTGCTGCGTGGCCCAGCTAAAGGGGAGGCAGCTTCCCTGACAGAGAGTCCAGATGGTCATGGTCTGTCCAAATTGGGACCCCAAAGTATGGGACCCTACAAGAGCGCACTGATGAGGAAGATTGGGATGAGGTCATAGGACTCCCTGTCTCAGTAAGGCCAGTGGCTGGCCCTGTGATGACCACCAAATAAAAGTATCAGCTTAGAGCACAGAGTGTAGATGACGATCTACTCCCTCCCCCAGAGTGGGGCTAACTGGCCACCCTCAGACACTGCACCCAGACTGAACTAGTTGAACTGGGTGACAAAAGGGGAGGGAATCAGTCGTGGCTTGGTTGCTGCATATCTGGGATGTTGGTGGGGAAGGCATGATGTTAACTGGACTGGTCAAAGACGGCCTCTGTGACTAGGCACCCAGCCCTCTGGGAGCATTTATATGGGGCCATCGATGAGCGCAAAGTGATTTCCTTGCTCTCTTGGATAATGGCCGCCTGCTGCGCCACCTGGCCCAGTGAAGGGGATGTACCTACTCCTCCTCTCCATTGGCAAACCATGGAAAAACTACAAGATGTATTAAGAAAACTAGGCATGAAACCCACTATATATGCCCAGCACTATCGGGGCCCAGACAATGAGTTATTTACAGCAGGCATGAAGAACACAGCCCTCCAGTCTGCTCCTGGGCAATGGTATGGGGCTCTAGTTTGCATCCTGAGTCCCTTTGTAGGGCACCCACTTGCTTGGGAGGTGCAAACAATAGCAGAGTTGGGAGAAATGGAAAAGATACGGCACCAGGGGATCAGAACCACTAATCCCAAAGACATGGGAGAAGGAAGTAAGGCTCCTCCTTGTTCCTTCCGGGGACTCACCCGAGTAACTAGAAAACGGATGGGGCAGGACCTAGTGGCGGTGGGGAACCCTATAACCAAGATAGATAAGCAGCCCAATGCTATGTTAGTGGAGCTATGGCAGAAGCTGAAGTCTGAACAAGAGTTTACCGAATAAGAGAGATCCAAGACACTCCTTCCACTCCTCCAGAGGAAGAGGCCCTACCATTGGAGGTGGAAGGAATGTGTCAGCCCCCAAGGCCACTAGATTGGGGGTATAGCCAAGGTCCCAGAAGGTCCCAGGTCACAGTAATGTAGGTTTCAGGGAAAGATCCTGGGCCACAGTAATGCAGGTTTCAGGGAACTGGAGGCCTCATGTAGAATTAACCATTTATTGGTCCCTAAAGAACAGACAAACTATCTTAGCCCTGGTGGACACCAGGGCTGAATGGACATTAATATAAGGAAATGTCAGCTGGCCCTGTGGCCCACTCTCTGTATGACAGAGAGCCCTGGGTATGGCGGTGGAATGGTAAGAGCAAAAAGATGTCACTGATGTTACAAACTGGGCAGTTACCCCCCCCACCAAATATGAAGTGTTCATAGTTCCAATCCCAGAATATATATTGATACTTACAATGGATGTGATAGCAGGTCTCACTCACCTTACAAACTAGAGTGGGGGAATATTTCCTATGTGTGCAAATGATAAAACAGGGGACTTCCCTGGTGGCACAGTGGTTAAGAATTCGTCTGCCAATGCAGGGGACATGGGTTCGAGCCCTGGTCCGGGAAGATCCCACATGCTGCGGAGCAACTAAGCCCATGCGCCACAGCTACTGAGCCTGTGCTCTAGAGCTCACAAGCCACAACTACTGAGCCTGCGTGCCACAACTACTGAAGCCTGTGTGCCTAGAGCCCGTGCTCCGCAACAAGAGAAGGCACCACAATGAGAAGCCTGCGCACTGCAACAAAGAGTAGCCCCTGCTCGCCGCAACTAGAGAAAGCCTGCGTGCAGCAATGAAGACCCAATGCAGTCATGAATAAATAAATAAATTTATAAAATTAAAAAAAAAAGATTAACAGAGTCTTTCTCAAAAGGACACTTATCAGATATCCTTAAGGACACAATAGAACTGAAGGAAATTAACTCTTGTAATCATACTTCCCACTTAAGAAGGGCCTCTACATTGGACTGGTCTACAGAGAAGACTGCTAACCCCAGATGAAATCCACACCAAGAAAAAGATGACAACAGTGGTAGGCAACTGACACAAAAATCTGGACCAGGCCTGTTAAGACCCATTCTACTAATTTTTTTTTTTGCGGTACGCGGGCCTTTGGGATCCTCCCCGACTGGTGCGCGAACCCGTGTCCCCTGCATCGGCAGGCGGACTCTCAACCACTGCACCACCAGGGAAGCCCCAAAATTGTATTTTTAAAGTTCAGATTGTATCCAAGTTTCCTGATTTTTCCTCCCTCCTTTTTTTTCTTTCCTTCCTTTTTTTTTCTCTTTCGTTCGTTCGTTCTTCCTTCCTTCCTTCCTTTCTTTCTTTCTTTCCTTGTTTCCTTCCTCCCTTCCTTTTTAATAAGTATATCTCAAAGCCACTGCACAAAAAAAAAAAATCAAAATTAACTATGGCTCAGGCATCCAGAATAGAGCAGGATGGCCACATAGATGTGATTTTAGACACATTCCTGTATTCCTGAAAACTTGAGGTATTTGAACTGTATTACAGACCAGGACAAAAAAACACAGGCAGGAGTGGAATCATCTCTCATTGTGGTTACTGCTTGTATTTTGCTTGATGGTCATGATCTCTCCCCTGTGTTGTGCCTGTTAGATGCCTTACATTTCATCCTTAGCCTGAGCAGAGGAACTGGGCAGCAACAATGGTCTCACTGCAAAATGAGTCTAATTGCCTGGTCTACAGCGAGATGCTGTTGGTGTCCTCCTCTGGACTTTCACGGAAAATTGACCTGGCTAATGCAACCATGTGGGGACAGCTGGCAATGTGGGGAAAAGACTCTCACCCTCTTCCTGTCCTGCACGCCAATAGGTCAGAAGGACTCTCATTGGTAAACGTTACTGTAAAACACATTTTACACTTTGCCAGGATTATGGCCTATGAATGCCCCCCGGGCTATGTTGTGTGTAGCAGAATAGGCTGGCTCCTGGCCGCACAGGTCCAACTAGTGGGATTAACTGCTTTTTGTTTGGAAAGACCTAATGGGTCCGTCCCTAATGGCACCCAACACAACATGGGGTGGCAGACCTGTACTGTGACTGCTGACACTTGGCTGGGCCACCAGAATGTTTCCTTTAAAGCTGGGATCTTGCCCCCCACCCCATGGCTCTGGGTTTGTGGAAGCCAGAGGTGATCTTTCCTTATGCCTGGACAAGATGCTGCTGCCCTTGACTTCCTCTTCATTGACCGGATAATCTCCTGGCTCCATACTTTGTGCACATCCTAGACAGTTACTGTCTTTAGCATACTAGGTGTCTTACTCTTAATCTGCTTTAGCTGCTGTTGTCTGTATTGTATTTGTGGCATCTAGTTGCAGGGCACCTCTGCATACCTGACCCCAGGGATATCACAGAAGAGGGGAGGGCCGAGATTGTGAGGGTCACGCAGTGTATGTAGGGGTGGAGTGTATGATCAGGCCACTCAAGATGGCTGCTCTCTTGCTCTCTGTACATCTCCTGTTCAACCAGTCCCTGCCTGACCTATGCCCTAACTCACCTGACTCCCTCTTAATCATGGAAACTAAACAGTAACTGCCCACGTGCTTGCCCTCCAACCCCTGCCCCGAGCTCCTGATTGTTCTAATCCTTAGGCCAGAACAGCTCCACCCTGCTAGTTTATCAAAGGGAAACACCTGCCCAGGACAGCCTTAACCTGAGGGCTAGGAGGGACCTCCTCCTCTGCTGGTCTCCCTCTTAACCAATGAGCAAACCTGATGTCAATTCCCCCTATAACTGATATCCTCCCTCTCCCCTGGTAGCCAAGGCTGTTGCCCTACCATTTGTTCTGAAATCTGGTTAGCAATGTAATCACCTAGAGAAGTCAGAAGGGGGCCTGTGGCTGTAAGGGGCAAAAGAGTACCCAAAGTTCCCTTTTAAACACTAAGCCAGCTCCCTTGGGGCTGTAGTCACCCTCAGATATACGTATGTGTTTGGTTGGTGTGTTCCTTGTGCAGCTTGGAAGTCAGAGTCCCAGCAGAAGGAGGAAACCCCCCAATACTTAATTCTAATTTGGGAGGAACCAAGAGAACTTGATTTCATTACTGCTGCCCTTGTGGGCTGGGGGAAGTATCTCTTTTCTTTTTCTGCCACATCACACATGACACGGTTCACAGGACATACACTCCCACAGGCAGCTACAATGTCTCTTCTCTATATATGTGAGTCTGTTTCTGTTTCATAGATAAGTTCATTTGTGTCATATTTTAAATTCCACATATAAGTGATACCATATGGTATTTGTCTTTCTCTTTCTGACATACTTCAATTAGTATGATAATGTCTATCTAGGTCCATCCATGTTGATGCAAATGGCATTGTTTTATTACTTATTAGTATTCCATTGTATATTTGTACCACATCTTCTTTGTCCATTCATCTCTCGATGGACATTTAGGTTGTTCCGTGTCTTGGCTATTGTGAACACTGCTGCTATGAACATAGGGGTGCATGTATCTTTTTGAATTATAGTTTTGTCCGAATATGTGTCCAGGAGTGGGACTGCTGGATAATATGGCAACTCTAGTTTTTTGAGGAACCTCCATACTCTTCTCCATAGTGGCTGCACCAATTTACATTCCCACCAACAGTGTAGGAGGGTTCCCTTTTCTCCACACCCTCTCCAGCATTTGTTATTTGTAGACTTTTTAATGATGGCCATTCTGACTGGTGTGAGATGGTATCTCATTGTAGTTTTGATTTGTATTTCTCTAATAATTAGCAATATTGAGCATCTTTTCAGGTACTTATTGGCCATCTGTACATCTTCTTTGTAGAAATGTCTATTTAGGTCTTCTGCCCATTTTTCAAATGGGTTGTTTTTTGTTGCTGTTGAGTTTTATGAGCTCTTTTTATATTTTGGAAATTAAGCTCTTGTCAGTTGCATAGTTTGCAAATGTTTTCTCCCATTCTATAGGTTGTCCTTTCGTTTTGTTTATGGTTTCCTTAGCTGTGCAAAGGCTTGTAAGTTTCATTAGGTTCCATTTGTTTCCTTTTGCTTTTATTTCTATTGCCTTGGGAGACTGACTTAAGAAAACATTGGTACGATTTATGTCAGAATGTTTTGCCTATGTTCTAGGAGTTTTATGGTGTCATGTCATATTTAAGTGTTTAAGCCATTTTGAGTTTATTTTTGTGTGTGGTGTGTTCTTTCATTGATTTTCATGCAGCTGTCCAACTTTCCCAACACCACTTGCTGAAGAGACTGTTTCCCATCATATATTCTTGCCTCCTTAGTTGAAGATTAATTGACCTTAGGTGTGTGGGTTTATTTCTGGGCTCTTTATTCTCTTCCATCGATACATATGTCTGTCTTTGTGCCAATGCCACACTGTTTTGATTACTGTAGATTTGTAATATTGTCTGAACTCTGGGAGGGTTATGCCTCCTGCTTTGTTCTTTTTCCTCAGGATTGCTTTGGCAATTTTAGGTCTTTTATGGTTCCACATCAATTTTAGGATTATTTGTTTTAGTTTTGTGGAAAATGTCATGGGTAATTTGGTAGGGACCACATTTGTCTTTTTAAAAATTAATTAATTTTATTTATTTATTTTTTTGGCTGTGTTGGGTCTTCGTTTCTGCGTGCGGGCTTTCTCTAATTGTGGCGAGTGGGAGTTACTCTTTGTTGCGTTGTGCAGGCTCCTCATTGCAGTGGCTTCTCTTGTTGCGGAGCACAGGCTCTAGGAGTGGGGGCTTCAGTAGTTGCAGCATGTGGGCTCAGTAGTTGTGGCACATGGGCTTAGTTGCTCCGCAGCATGTGGGATCTTCCCGGACCAGGGCTTGAACCCATGTCCCCTGCATTGGCAGGTGGATTCTTAACCACTGCGCCACCAGGGAAGTCCTTGCCTTTTTTCCTTTTTAATTAAAAAAAATTATTTTTATTGAAGTATAGTCAATTTACAATGTTGTATTTAGTTTCAGGTATAAAGCAAAGTGATTCAGTTATATAGATATGTATATTCTTTTTCAGATTCTTCGCCATTATAGGTTGTTACAAGATGTTGAATATAACTCCCTGTGCTATACAGTAGGTCTTCATTATCTATTTTATATATAATATTAATCCAAAACTCCTAATTAATCCCTCTTCACCTTTCCTCTTTGGTAACCATAAGTTTGTTTTCTATGTCTGAGTCTATTTCTGTTTTGTAAATAGGTTCATTTGTATCATTTTTAGATTCCACATATAAGTGATATCATATGATATTTGTCTTTCTCTGACTTATTTCACTTAGTATGATAATCTCTAGGTCCATCCATGTTGTTGCATTCCTTTTTATGGCTGAGTCATATTCCATTGTATATTTGTTCCACATCTTTTTTTTTTTTTCCCTGTGGTACGCGGGCCTTTCACTGTTGTGGCCTCTCCTGTTGCGGAGCACAGGCTCCGGACGCGCAGGCTCAGTGGCCATGGCTCACGGGCCTAGCCACTCCACGGCATGTGGGATCTTCCCGGACTGGGGCACGAACCCGTGTCCCCTGCATCGGCAGGTGGACTCTCAACCACTGTGCCACCAGGGAAGCCCATTCCACATCTTCTTTTTCCATTCATCTGTCAATGGACATTTAGGTTGCTTCCATGTCTTGGCTACTGAAATAATGCTGCAGTGAACATGGAGGTGCATGTATCTTTTCAAATTAGTTTTCATCTTTTACAGATATATGCCCAGGAGTGGGATTGCTAGATCACATGGCAACTCTATTTTTAGTTTTTAAGGACCGCCCATATGGTTCTGCATAGTGGCTGCACCAATTTACATTCCCACCAATAGTGTAGGAGGGTTCCCTTTTCTCCACATCCTCTCTAGCATTATTCGTAGACTTTTTAATGACGGCCATTCTGACTGGTGTGAGGTGATACCTCATTGTAGTTTTGATTTGCATTTCTCTAATAATTAGCGATGTGGAGCATCATTTCATGTGCCTGTGAGACATCTGTATGTCTTCCTTGGAGAAATGTCTATTTATGTCTTCTGCCCATTTTTTGATTGGTTTGTTTTTTGATATTGAGCTGAATGAGCTGTTTATATATTTTGGAAATTAAGGCCTTGTCAGTCGCACTGTTTGCAATTACTTTCTCCCATTCTGTAGGTGGTCTTTTTGCTTTGTTTATGGTTTCCTTTCTTGTGCAAAAGCTTATAAGTTTGATTAGGTCCCATTTGTTTATTTTTGATTTTGTTTCTATTACTCTAGAAGACGTATCCAAAAAAATACTGCTGTGATTTACTGACACTGTCTTTCTAAAAGTGGGTTTAAGATTCGTACAACTAGCATTAACTCATAGCGCTATACAGAATAAGAAATGCAAAGTGCCTGGCACACAGCAAGTACTTAGTAGCTATTATCACAGTTATGCCACCTTCTCTCACTTCTAGTGTGGCAACTCCTTGAGGAGCTGTGTCTTCCTTATGCTTAGCACAGTGCCTGACATAGGATAGTTCTCAAATATAGATTTGTTGACAGATAAATCCACCTATCCATCGGCCATCTAGTCAACATTTATTGAACAACTGCTAATTGCCAGGCACTGTTCTGAAGATGGATCAGTGAACAAAACAGCAAAGGTCTGGCCTCTCAGTGCTTATGTTCTAGTAGGGAAAACAGACAAGCACATATATAGTTCGACAGGGAGGAAAAAGAGCCAGGTTAAGGGGTCTAGGAAGAGCCAGGGATGGGTGAAGTTGCTCTTTCACATATCACGGAAGGTCTCTCTGAGAAGGTGACATGTGGGTAGACACTTAAAGGAAGTGAGGGAGCAAACCATACAAATGTGCAGAATGTGTGTTCCAGGCCGAGGGAACGGCAGGTGCAAAGGACGTGAGGCAGGCACAAGTGTGGTGTTTCTGAAGAATGAGAAGCCTGTGTGGCTGGAGCAGGATAAATTAAAGAAAGGGCTTTGATATCTTCTTCACTTGATTAAAAATGAGCACACAACACAGTCCAGTAATTGAAAAAGATGTATTAAAATCTTCACAAAAATACAACAATTGAAAAAGAAAAATTAATGAACTTGATGTTTTTTTTTTTTTTTACCTAGCTGAATACATTTCCATTGAAAAACTACAGATAGATTGAAATTTTAATCTCAAGTAATCCTTCAGGTGCCCCCTTAGAAAAATCATGTGTAGTTTTAAGAGGTCTCATTCTGCCAATAATCAGACATGGAAAGGACAGCCCTGCCATTTGGAAGCAACCCTGCTGTTGTCATCTGTGACCAGGGACGAGGATGCTGGGACACAGGAGAAAGGGTCAAAAGATCCACAGGAGGTGGTGTGAGGAGTTTTGGAAAAAGCCCCAACACTGAGGTGCTCCACCCAGGTGTGAGTGGCTTCTCTCAGACAATCAATCACAGACCCAGAGTAAGAAGCTGGCAGCTGACCACCCTTGCCCCGCAGAGGAGGCCACGGGGAGGCAGGGGAGGGAAGGCCCACGGCTGTGGTTAGCGAAAGTGAGGGTTGGTGCTCTGGGTGGCAGCTTCACAAACATGCAGAGAAATCAGGGCTCTTGCTATCAGGAGGTGTGAGGAAGTACGTATAGTAGATTCACTGGACCTCTGCGAAAGGATAAGGAGGATCCCCCCTTTCTCTGCCAAAAACGACCGTAAGGAAGTTACACATATCAGTGCACACACTTGGTCTCACCACGACGTGTCTTCTTTCCCCCTGAAGTCCCGGATGGCTGTACAATTCTCACAGTGGGAGGGCTCACCAAGAGTATCGTCATCCTGGCATCAGCCTGAAGGGTGACATCCCAACACCAACCCCCGCCTTCCCAACACACAAAAATGTCTCCTAAAGGTTCCTGGAGTTTTCACCGTGGAGGCAGAGAAGCCCCAGGGTGCAAGGCAAAGTTGACCACTTTGCAGAACCATCTCGGGTAGAGCGCTCCGCGTCCCAGTGTCCTGCGCGGGACCTGTGAGCACAGAACAGGCAGACGCAGCAGAGCCGGCAGGTTTTCTTCCCACGCCGCAACACACGCCAGACGCACCAGCTTCGGAGACGGCCGGTATGTGTGATGACACAGCCCGCTCCCCGCTCACGTACATATCAACGGAATGTAAGTTGGAGCATCATGTGAATAACAAGCAACAGTCCCTCAGCAAATAAAAGACCACACGTGTGGGGCAGAGTTCGTTTTGTAGCTCACACACCCTTTCTCTATGTAACCGCTTCGTGCACACCTTTAAATCTCAATCCTTCTTTGTTTCCTTAAAACTCAGCCTTCAAACTCCCTCACAAAGATGACAAGATGGGGCGGGGTGGGGGGAGGTGGCAGCTCTTAGGGGTCCTCAAAGTAAATGAGAGAAAAACTAATCCCTACTTACCTGAACACATCCTGGGACCCTATTGTCAGTATTCTTCCTCTAACTGTGGGCTTTCAATTTTAAATGAAAAAAATTATTAAAAAAAAAAATCCAGAAAATGGGGGAATGACAATATAAGTGTTTAATGATTTTCACCATGCTTTTCAGTCTGAGTTAAAAAAAAAACACATAGGTTTGAGATGGGGTGTTGGGGGCGGCGGTCAATGGGAGAAAATAAATTGAGAAGGATGCCCAAATTGTCTAGATTTCTCCTCATCTCACTGTTTATCAAAAGAACAAAGAAACAGAAACAGAAGAGATTCCCAACGTAGAAGTACTAACCTTGTTTGCTGATTTTAAAAATCTAGACCCTTTTTAGCCTCAAAGGCCTTGGAGGCGTCGTGAATCTATTCTAGAAGCCATGACTGACGCTGCCCCTGCTGGAAGCATGACTGAAGCTTTATATAGAAGATTCTCTAGAAAGCACTCTGCGATACTGGAGACTGGCAATCTAATCATTCCATTTCTGCCTACTTAAAAGGAAATGAAACTCAGCTCCTTCAGGTGTACGGGGACTCTTATTACAAGTACGAAGGACTTCAGCAAAGAATGTAACACACCTTTTGCTCTCCCAATGGTACAGTACTCCTCAAGCCAGGCCTGGGTTCTCTACTTCAATTATATATTGATTATGGTATTGATCTAAAAGTACGTGGAAGGAAGTGACTTCCGGCACTGATCCTTTGCTCATCTTGCTGTGATGAATCCACAAATTGAGACAATATGCTTACAGGGTGTGATGTTACAGTCTACACAACACTGAAAGCTAAAAACTGCCCTGTATAATAGCAACAAAATCTCTCACACTGTCTCCGAGTGGCATAGCGAATGGATGCTTTCTAAAAACAACCGCCAAATAGGTGGTACACCCTGGGCTAAAGGCCACCCTGAACATGCTTCCATCATAGCATCTCCACTCTCCAAGTACAATAAACGCGAAGGCGGGTTAAGCCCTTACGTGAAAAGGCCATGTCTATTAGAATACTAAAAGATCTGCTACCCTCTCCATTAAGGCAAACCACATCTAAATGATGGTGACAGGAATGTGTCTAAATTTTCTCAACCGTAAATGACCCTGAAGGGAAGTACAAAAACAGACGATTTACGTATACGTAGAATCATACCATCTCTTCATCATGCAATACTGGCTCCTCACATCAGGAAGATTAAATAGAATATTTATACATATTCTTTATACACTTCTTTTTCTCCCTCTATGAATAAACATGTGCTTGTCCGCGTCCAGGTTTCCAAGGCCACACATGGTTATGAGCTACATTTTCTGCACAAGAGTCCAGTTTGGATTTGTTTCTTGCTCAGGATATGACTGGGGTCTTCTCAATTTTTCCGGATGTCTGCGTACACCACAGACTCTGACTTGTTAATCTTGTCGCTGTGATGTCCGCCAGAGTGGTCTAGCTGCGCATATATGACTGGGCCCTAGAGAAGAGAAGTAGAATTAGAGGTTTGGAAAAACTGGGGGCCCCATTAGGTGCAGGGACAGAAGCAATGATTGAAGGGAATATTGTTAGGGTTCCAGAGCAAAGAGTTCCCTCTTTTGAATGTCTTCAGGTACATATGTTCCTTCTTAGGAACTGTATGTCCAGGACTGACTTTATTTTTTTTCCTGGGATTGACTTTAAAACAAGATTGGGGGGCTTCCCTGGTGGCGTAGTGGTTGACAGTCCGTCTGCCGACGCGGGAGACACGGGTTCGTGCCCCGGTCCGGGAAGATCCCACATGCTGCGGAGCGGCTGGGCCCGTGAGCCATGGCTGCTGACCCTGTGCGTCTGGAGCCTGTGCTCCGCAGTGGGAGAGGCCACAACAGTAAGAGGCCCGCGTACCGCAAAAAAAAACAAAACAAGATTGGGTATAGGTAATTGTTCAAGCTGGTACATAGAGATTTATTACATTATTCTGTCTACTTCTGTATCTGTTTTAAAATTTCTATAACAATGTAATATTCCTTCCCAAGAGTTACCCTTGTCTTAATACCTGTCACAGAATTCCTCAACTCTTGTAATTGGGAGTCTCAGGACAAAGATGGGCACTTCTGTCAACCCGAGACCCACTGAAATCATGACTTTCAGAATGATACAAGAAACCAACATATTCAGTGCTACTCGAAAATACAATCAATTCGAACTGGTCACTTTATACAAACAGGTACTTAAAAAAAACTTCAAATATTCTTCCACGTACCTACTTATACTATAATTCTGTTAGTCTAATCTTATCATAACCAATAAAAATATTGCTTCTTTGATATCTAAGATCAGGTAACCATTTTTCCTGTTTTAAAATTTAAAATAACCCCCAAAGCCACAATCTGCAGAGCTATACGGAAAAGCCCTAAATGGACTAATAGAAGAGGTCCTCTTCTCACCCTTGGCAGTAAGGAAGAGAGCTGTCAGGGTCCCACCCGGGACAGCGAGGCAAAGTTGCCTGGGCCAGAGCGAGTCCTCCAACTCTTGGGGAAGGAGGGAAGGCCGAAGGTTCAAATATCAGACAGGTGGCTGTGCTTCACAGCCCTTAAAGTCCCTTCCAACCCAGAGATTCGAAAATTGTAAACAGCAACAACAAAATAGGCCTGTTTTACGGGTAAAGAAAAGGTAATATAACCCAAAGACGACTTCTCTCCCAATCCAGGGATTCTCTCTTTGAATAGTCTACTACTGTGCTCAAGCTTTCAACTTTGAAATCATAAGCTCAGTAGCCAAAAGTATGTGGTTTAAAATAAACATCCTTGAAACTGTTCTGTATGAATCTGTAATGGTGGATACATGACATATGCATTTGGTGAAACCCACAGAAATGTACAACACAAAGAGTGAACCTTAACATAAACCACGGACTTTAGTTAATAATGTTTTCTGTATTAATTCATCAACTGTAACAAATGTACCACAACAATGCAAGTTGTTAATAATCAGGGAAACTTTGGAGAGGAAGGAGTACATAGGACCTCTCTTTACTTTCTGTTAGATTTTTCTATAAACCTAACACTGCTCTAAGAAATAAAGTCTACTAATAAAAAGAAGAAAAAAATGGAAAAAAAACAAACATCCTCACTCCCATCTAGGAGTCCCACAACCTGCATCCTTTAGTGTGTAACGTGGGATCCTGTGGAGTTCAGGCCCCCCAACTTCTACAGAAGGCGTATTTTAAAACCCCCAAGCATTAGTTTCTTTATCTCTGAAATGGCACTAACAATAGTATTATACGTCCTAAGATGGTTGCGAGAATTAAATGAGATGATATCTACAAATAACTTAAGCGGCGTCTGGCAGCACTCAGTACATGTTAATCATTATTCTCATGAACATATTGTTATACAAATATACTTGAAAATATACCGAGGTTACCAGTCAAGTAAATCAAGCAGTCGAAGTCAGTGTGTTTGTCGTTAGTCAGTGTGTGACACTCTCATGCCTGTCACGGGTAACAACAGATCACGCTGTTAATACTGAATCAAACTGAAACCCTCTACATTCATCTCAAAAAGCGGCAAGTTAAATGTGATTCTACAAAATAAAAAGTTAAAGTTAACTATTTTCTACTTCCAGGAAAACAATGAAAAAAGTGTTTTCTAGTAAGTTAATGATCCTCGGTAACAGCCATTTCCAACAGGACAGATCCTGAAATTAAATTACGTAACTTCCTAGACAATAAGACCTCATCCATTAGGAGGCTTAGGGTGTACTCATGGGGGAAGGAGTTTACACCGTGTGATAGATGGTTACAAATTCTTTCCCTTGTTGCATCTACCCCCTTACAATATAATGCTGCAGCTCCTCCCACCAAGAGTCAGAACCTGCTTCTTAACCCCTTGAATCTGGGCTGGTCTTATCACTTGCTTTGACCCACAGAATGTGGCAGAAGTAACATGTGTAAGTTCCACACCTAGACCTCAACAGGCCTTGCAGCTTCCACTGTCTCCTTGATCTTGGAACCCACAGAGCCACCACCACCATGTGAAGAAGCCCAAGCTACTGCTGGCTGATGGGAGACACACAGCCCAGTTGTCCTGTGCCTCTCTGGCCCGCCAACCGCCTGCCAATTGTCAGCCTATGAGTGAGACCCCTGCCGGCTGTCCAGCCAACTGCAGATGCACGAGCGAGCCAGCAGAGGTCAGCTGAACTGCCCTAGACCAGAAGACCTGCCCAACCAACCCACAGAAGTGGGAGCCAAATAACTGGTGGTGGTTCTAAGCCACTATCTTTTAAGGTGGTTTGTTACACAGCAATAGACAACTGATAGACTGTGCGAGTGGAAAAGAAAGAGCACAGAGAAAGCAACAAAGAAAAATAACAGAATAATCTCGGAATTGGTCAGTAAATGTTAAAACACCAGTAAGGTCTTTCACGTGAGACAGTATCGTCGTCCTTCATGGCAAGGGAACGCAACGATTTGCTGAAAGTAACTGGGAAAACACTGAGGGATAAAAGGAACTCCTTCCTACTGATGGATTTAGTTTCTTCAAATTGCTTCCCACTATCTAATGTCCTCACTCCCCTTCCCCCTTAGAATGTAATAAGGCCCTCAGGTCAGGGACTTTGTTAAATGCCTAGAACAGTCTTTGGCAGACTGCGGGTGTTGGATGAAGGGGCGGATGAAAGGATGGATCTAAAGGGATTCTCACCAGAACTGGAGCTCAGGAATCTGCTGATGAATCTAGCTCAATGTAACACAGCTTCTGAAGTTGAGTTCCGAGGTTGACTTGGCAGCTGTAGGTACCCTGGGTCTCTGCGGGACATGCCTCAGGACTTTGACACTTTGAGGGCCAAGAAGACCACTGAAGACTTCAGGAGGGGTCAGTGAACCAAGATCAACTTGGAAATGTACCTGCCATCGCTAAGATATTTTACTTTGGGGTGTTCGAGAGTTAAAACAGTATCAACGATAACACCTGTTTCCTCCTTTTTTTTTTTTTTTTTTTTGGCATTGCCACAAAGTATTACCATAACCAAGTGAAAAATTGCTCTGTACATATGTATTTTCCCCAACTACTTATTATACAAATAGTCTTTACTACTGAAAATGTTTCCAGAGACTTAATTGCTTGACACTAGGTCTATTCTTTTCGTTTCAGTTAGAGATGAAATTACCCCTGAACTCTACTTGCCTGAAATTTATCCCAATATAAAAACATACTGGTGAAGGTTGTGGGAAGAGGGTCCGGGAAAAGAGGGCTATGGAAGAGCAAGGAGACCTATCTCTGAACAGATATTAGCTTCTCGGAAGCTACTATGTCCTGAAGTACACGTTCCATGGCCTCTGCAGCCCTTTAGAACCTGAATCCGGTCCTTCAGGCACTAGGGGACTCGCACCTGACAAGCTAGCACGAGCATCACTGAGAGGACATCTGTTTTTACCACATGCTCACCGACTGTTCACAGAACACGCTTTCAGTATTTATTTCACATCACCAAACACAGACGCGAAACAGATGTGTCTTGTGACATTCTTTGAGATAAATGAAACTGATTATCAAAACGAAGTTGAAAAGAACTGGACAGGCGGGGTAGAACAAATACACGTCTTAGAGCCACACCCAGATCGGGGTCTAATACCAGCTCTGCCACTAACTACTGACCTCGAGCAAGTGACGCAACCTAACTAAGCATCAGTTTCTTCACGTGTAAAATAGGGACAGTAAAAGAACCTGCCTCGTAGGGCTGTTGTGAGGACTAAATGAACGAATGCACGTGCTGTACTTCTGGAGACATCACATATCTGTAGCCTATAGTTGACAAATACATAACTGTTCCCTCACTGTCCTCCATAAATACTTGCCCCCCCCCTTTTTTTTTCTGACTGTACCACACGGCATGCGAGATCTTAGTTCCCCAACCAGGGATCAAACCCATACCCCCTGCACTGGAGGCATGGAGTCCTAAGCACTGGACCGCCAGGGAATTCCCACTTGTCTTTTGTATACAAAGCATTAACCATTTCCAGAAAAGGATCTAGAAGACCAACTGTTCGTAAGATATATTCACAAAAATTATTTGAAACCAATGTCATTCAAAGCTAAACGTTACAAAGAAAGATTTGTACTTATCTTTTCCCTAATGCCAGAATACTCCAGACTCTAGGTAGCACCTGCCTAACACCCTTCCCAACTCAACTTCCCTCTCTGTTTGCGGGAAGAGCCCTAATTTGGTTCTGGTGTGCACCTTTCCTCCGCTCAGGTGAACGACCCCCCTCTCCCCTGCCCCCAGGGGTGAAGCCCATCTGTCCCCCTGCAGATGACTGGAAGGGGCGTCAGCGTGTGACCCGCTCTGCCAAGGGGACTAGGAAAAGTTTGCTGGGGAGCCCCAGGTAAAGATTTTCCTCCATAATAAAAACCACCTGGGAGGAGATTCAGCGCTAGGAATTCAGCTCAGGTGCTTTTTTTCATGAGCTGCCTGAAACCATGACAGTCATTCTGAGGCTGAGGGAAGGAGCCTGAGAAAAAGACAATATGCAGAGGAGGAAGGAATAAAATGGAAAGAACCTGAGTCTTAATGACATTGCTGGGCCTCTTGTGAGTTAATAAACGTCTTACTGAAGGTACTTTTAGTCAAGTCTTCTGTTACTAGTCTTCCAATTATAACAAAAATAGTGGCCAAAGACAGATGAGTAATATAGTACATTTAATGCCCTGCCCGGCTATTATGTTGCATCTTTTGTAAATTTCCTTCCTGGAGCACTAGTATTCTTTCTCTTCTGATAAAATAAGTTTGAGTTACTGATTCACCCAAATAGTAATGACTAATGCTATTAGACTCCCAGATGATGCCTGCAGGTAGAAAATGGAAGGTTCTGATAATCAGGGAGCATGTCATGATAGAACCCTTGGCAGGAAGTCCCAAGGGGTAGTTTGCAAATATCCCTACCATGCACCCATTTCACAGATCTGATTGCAACATGTGGGCAGCAACTGCCTAAACCTCTCCTTATAAGGCACAGCGTACCATGGACTCTTACAATTAGCAATGGAAAAATGAGAAGCGGCTTAAAGATCAACTTGCCCCAACCCATCATTTCAAAGATAAGGGAACAGATGTTGAAGTTAAATAATGCCCCACAAGTTAACACCATGAGCTGGACCCCAGCGTCAATACTAGTTTCTAACACATCAGTAACCCTTAAAACACTAGGATGTCTACCTAAATATGAAGATTTCCTCAAGGCTGTTTTGTCAGGATATACACATTAAAAATATCTCCGTATCATAGAAAAGCCTGAAAATGACCTGAGCAACCCAGGAGACTCTGAGGCTCTGGAGGGCAGGGACTGGGTGATACTCATGCCTGCATTTCCCACGTCCAGTTTACGCTCTAAGTGTGCTGAGCACTCAGATGTGTGTGGAAGTGATCAAAGAGAACATGCAATGGAATGACTGAATTTTCAAAACAATTGCTACCTTTGCCTGTGTGCAACCTACAGAAAGTACTTAATCTCATAAATTACCTGATAAGAGGAACATATCAGGTCACGCCAGTTCTTCCTAAACCGTGAAACCTTTTCTGCCTCAGTTTGAACAACTGAAGATAGAGTATATCAAAAGGATCCTGGTAAGAACAACTTCCATAAAAACCTCCGGTGCTCTGACACAGAGGTGTTTCTGATACACATCCTGAAGACGGCGTGTGATGGCAAGTAAGAGCACACGCCAGCATCACCTAAGGCCCTGTAGCGCTTAGGAATTTTGTGGAGTATCTGAAGCAAATGTTTTAACCCCAGGATAGCAGCCCCTGTTCCAAGTTGACCATTGAATGCAAACCGAAATAAAGCAAAAATTGGAAGATAAGTCTCCAGGGGAACCACGCAGTCCACTTCCAAGCCTTGTGTGGACCGACAAAGGCTTTATAAGTTCCAGAAACAGGTAAGGCAGAAAATGTCTTTAACAAGTTGTGTAACTGTAAAATAAAAGGTACAGTATGACTTGATGGAAAATAACCAGGTAAGACAAAGGGTGCTCCAGGTACATGTCACTGAACAGAAACCCTGATTTGCAACATGTTAGAGAAGAGGCCTTCAGGGGCCTGTACTGAGCGCAAAGGAAATAACCTAGGAATCAACCGTGAGACACGCCGCGGCTTTCCTCTCAAAGCTGGCCTGGTGTCATACTGCAAATGCTGAAAAATGATAATATAGATTGACACAGTGCTTGAACCGCTTCTCACTAGCCTCCGGAAAATGCCGCAGAGTCAGGCCTGGGCAGAACCCTGGGGGTTTACTCACAGGAGAGCTGAGCCCATCTCTGACTCAGGGACAGCAGTCACAGCAGGGTGGGGTCTTGGTGCTGAAAACAGGGCGGGCAAATCCACTTACTGAACAGGGAGGCCTCCTCTCTCCTTCCTCTGCTCCATTCCCAAGCATGGAATCAGAGGATTTCTTTCTGGAGAAATCGACTAACCCAAGAGAAAAGACCTTAGCAACTGATACTTAGGGGTCCCCCAGTGAAAGCCAGCCAGCACTTTATACAAACAGTGAAGCCTACTACCCAGTAAGCTCTGTCTCTGCACAAAGAGCTCGTGATCAGATCTGAGTGCCTTCAATACGAACAGATAACCAAGGATCGCTGGGCATTTGAGGAAAGCTTTTAAATTGAAAGACAAAAATTATAAAAGAAAAAAGGGAATTCAAAAGAAACAGCAAAATCCAGTAACAGAAGAAAACATTTTTTTAAAAATCACGGAACAGAAGAAAAAATGATATGCTCAGAGAGATAAGACAATGCATCCATGAAAAGTATGGGTTATCTGAACCAGAGAATAAGCAATGGCTCTTGAAAATTAATAAAAAGATAGCAGAAATTAAATATTTAATAAAAGTTGGAAGATAAAGTTACAAATTTTCTAGAAGAAACTGCAAAACAGAAAAAATTAAAACGAAAGGGGCTTCCCTGGTGGCACAGTGGTGGAGAGTCCACTTGCCGATGCAGGGGACACAGGTTTGTGTCCCGGTCCGGGAAGATCCCACATGCCGCGGAGCGGCTGGGCCCGTGAGCCATGGCCGCTGAGCCTGCGCGTATGGAGCCTGTGTCCCGCAACGGGAGAGGCCACAACAGTGAGAGGCCCGCGTACAGCAAAAAAAAAAAAAAGAAAACGAAAGGACTGCTCTAGATGATCTAATTGCTAACAGGAATTTCCAAAAGAGAGGATAGAAAATGGAAGGAGGAAATTTTCCAAAGAATAATGGAAGACAATACTCTAAAACTGAACAGCAGAGTTTTCAGACTGAAAGAGCCCACTGAGTAGCCAGTACAACGAACAAAAAAGGCCCACAATTTTATAAAATTTCAAAGCATGAGGGATAAAGAAGATTCTAAGAGAAGGGGAATAAAACTGGTCCCACCCGAAGGAGGAGGAATCAGAACTGCATCAACTTCTTAGCATTGGGAGCTACAAAAATCAGCAATGCCTCAATATGCTGAAGGAAAATGATTTCCAACCTGGAATCCTACCCAACCAGATGATCAGTCAAGCTTGAGGGAGGAGAATAAAAACAATTTTAGACCTGCTAAAAACAAATGTATTATCTTACAGTTTTGGAGGTCAAAAGTCTGAAATGTGATTCACTGGGCTAAATCAAGGTATCAGCAGGGCTGCATTCCTTCTAGGGGCTCTAGGGAGAATCTGCTTCCTTGCTTTTTCCAGCTTATGGAAGCTGCCTGCATTCCTTGGCTTGTGACCCCTTCCTTCATCTTCAAAGCCAGTAGAATAGCATCTTCAAATCTCTGGCTCTCACCCTCCTGCCTTCCTCTTATAAGAACCTTTATGGGGCTTCCCTGGTGGCGCAGTGGTTGAGAGTCCGCCTGCCGATGCAGGGGACGCGGGTTCGTGCCCCGGTCCGGGAAGATCCCACATGCCGCGGAGCGGCTGGGCCCGTGAGCCATGGCCGCTGAGCCTGCGCGTCTGGAGCCTGTGCTCTGCAGCGGGAGAGGCCACAGCAGTGAGAGGCCCGCATACCGCAAAAAAAAAAAAAGAACACTTATGATTACATTCGGCCCACATGGATAATCCAGGAAAATCTCCCCATCTCAAGATCTGTAATCACAGCTGCAAAGTCCCTTTTGACAGGTAAGGTAACATATCCCATAGGTTCCAGGGGTTAGGATGTGGGCATCTTTTGGAGGTCATTATTCTGCGTAGCTACCATACGAAGCCTCAAAATTTGTATCTGCTGTGCATCCTTTCTCAAGAAGATTAAGGAGGCCTCCCCAAACTCTGATGTCCGCCCCCTCAATTCAGTGAGACAGGTGAGCTGTTTCTGTTTTCCCCTCAGCACTGTAGCCCGGAAAATGCCTTGAGGAGTAAGCTGGGACGATCCCAGGGCTCTCCTGATTTGTTTCCCTTCTCTTAGGAATCACGGTGCTGCACAACCTGTTTTCCAACGTCCAAAGTCCATTGTTTCTTTTTTTTTCCTCCCAGTTTGTTTTCAACGGGAGAACAACGCCCATGGCACTTCAAGGACAGAAGAAAAAGTTTCCAAGGCTTCTTTAGGTATTATGCCTACCTGTAACTCTAACGCCTTTATTCACAACCCTATTCCCATTCACAATCCAAATTAGTGAACTGAGGTATACTACATAATCCGAGAGAGAGACAGTCGGAGAGACAAACAGAATGAGAGAGATGGACAGACAGATTAGGAACAAGTAAGGAGCCTGATGTTATAAAAGACAATGCCTAGAAATCTAGGTTCTCGCCCCAATTCTGTTGCTAACTGGGTCTGTGCTTTTAGTAATTTAACATCGCAATGCCTCAGTTTCCTCACCACGTAGGACAACTGTGAACTAAGACTGTGGAATACTTCTTCCACAAAACACTGTTATCCTTTACTTCCTCTTAAATCCACCCGCCCCACTACATCCTCAGTCCCGCCTCCTCAGGGCAAAGTTATAACTGGCCACATTCCTTCTAACGCTTTCTACCCCAGAAGACCAGAATTGGGACTAAGCTCTGGAATTTCTGCCATTTATAGTTACGCCAGCATGGCCAAAACACAATATTACCCTCAATGCCAGATTCCATGCTAAATTCCAAATGAAAGTTATTTCTTCTCCGTACTTTCTACAAGAAGCAGAAACTAAAGCCTTTCCTTGTTCATCGAGCCTACTGATTATTCAGATAAATGTTTACTTTCAGTTTCTCCTAAAACTGAATTTTTTCAATTGAGGAGAAATCAATTTCTCCTAAAGAATTCATACAAAATAACTTTTCTGTTCTATTACCAACACCAAAATCAACTTTTTCCTGTGAATTCCATGGCTTATAGAACACCTCAGTATAGAATCTAGTTCACTAGCTTTATTTCTTTGAGCAACGAAGGAAGAAGTATTTACATCTGACAAAGTCATTTCCTAATTTTGCTTGGGCCAATCTGTTAGTGGTGGTTTGGTGGAAACCTTTACTCAAGTCAGATTCTTCCCTACATACCTTCTTGTGGTCCTCCGAAACCAGCCCTTACGTTCCCCTCTGTTTCCCTTGCTCTCTCTCTTTCTGTCCGTTTCTCACAGCTCAGTGTTCTTTCCCACACCCCACAATGTGACAGAGCACCAAACTGCAGAGCATGGCATGGTGGGCGGAACCGCAATCAGCCATTACCTGGTGAGATCCAGAAGGTAGGCTCTTTACTAGACCCTCTGTGTCGGAGGGGGACTTCCGTGGAGCCTGCTTAACCGGTGACACATTCTCTGATGTATTGCAGCTGATGAGTTGGCAATTTGGAGAAAAAAAAAAAAAAAAAAAAAAAAAAAGGAATTAAAATAAATGGAAACAAAAAATATAGAAATGCAAGTGATGACAAAATGAAGTAGAAGATGTATAAAAACAAAACTCAACAAAACAATGAGTATCAAAACAATCACGTATCTTGAAACTATTTTTTTATCCCTGACACTAATTCTTCCAAGTCAGTGAAGCTACTCCAGGGGAGGTACAAGAATCCAATGTGGTGCAATCTCCTTGCCCCAGTTTATAACAATGATATCTGCTGGATGGGATTCTGGCTACAATGTACATTTATCCTTTTGCTTCTTTGGCTTTTTCCCCTACCATAAATCCTCCTTTGGGATACAGGTTTAAAGGAGCAAGCTATACCTTCTTGATAGCAATTCGCTTTTGTGATCATCAAAGGCAAACCTCTTCTGAATGTGCTTCCAAAATGACAGATACTGATCCAGGCTCATAGTCTTGGCTTATCTCATTCCTTCCATCCCCTAGGTCCCCACAGTTTGTTTCCCCATCAATTCCGCAACCAAACCAAAGAAAATCCAGGAAGTCATGGATGATAAGAAACTGTGGAATGCCACATCACACGGCCTGAACTTTTTCAGGGGCGTCGGGGTCTTCAACAGCAAGCCCTATCTCATAAATAAACCAGGGAAAGTGAATGCCAGGCGGTAACTCATTAGGGATTCCCTAATGGGATGTGTCTTCAGCAGAGCTTCAATCCCTATAACGTACTTTTAAAAAATCTTAGGAGTGTGGAGAGAATCACATTTAAAGTGTCGTTACTGAGACCAAAGCATACAAAGCATTCTGCAAACTGTGCCTTCTCTGAACCGGGAGGCTATATGCCACAAACCAAAATGGTTTGAGTATTGTAACACAACGAGTCTAACTCAGTAATGATACAATTCAAGTATAAAAAAACTGAAACACACACACACACACAAAGGCATTTTACATGAAGAACATATATGTTCAGATGACCATAAAACCTGACAACCCAATTTCACTGGGATGGTACACTGAACGTGTTTCTAACACAGACACATGACATATTTGTGGACAAACCATGATAGCTGTTGGGTTAGCTCAGAGCTGGCTAGTTAGTTGTCAACAAGGGAGATGGGCTGAATACATACACATGAATATTAACAGCAACGGCCAATGTGATTAGTTACCATGTGTCTAGTGGGAGTGGAAGAGGAGACCCAGCCCTGTTATAGTCCCAATGTGTCGTCTATGTCAGCTTTTCTTAAGAAGTGGAAGATAGGCAGGATCTGATCCCGGCACACCAAGGTAGAAAAGGCAGGGGAGGGGGAAAAAAAAACCAAAGTAAGAAGAATAGCAGCATTCACGATGCCATGCAGAGTTCTAAGGCACACTTTTCTGTGCCTTTATTAACCCAAAAAGCGTGAACTGCAGAGACTGGCGTGTCACCACCCTGGATTAGTTTCATGTCGAAAACCAATGCTTCGGTTACATTTCATCATAAACCACTCACCATGCAAGGGGGCAGGTACAGTCAGCAGAATAGAAACATTCCAAGCAAATGACATCTGAATTTGAACACTTAAAACTCCTTAAAACACAGCACTCCTAAAAAGTAGAGCGGCACAGCCCAAAGCGAGAGGTCCCCACCATCCACCAGCCAGGGAGTCCAGGGCATGCAACCCTCAACCACAGTCCCTTCCGTGCACCGGGGACGCAGCTCGTGCTACATCAGCTGAAACCCAGCCTCACTCTCAGTCTTACCACACGAGTTCTACCAAGCTTATACAGGCTAGCTTTCCAGCTGGAGTGGCAAAAAGAGAGGGTCCTTCAATTAGACACACACCCTACGCTCAAACGTGTTCTCTTTGAGAAGCCGCAAACAAAACGAAAGTCTACTTTTCTTTATTGCTGGTATATTTTGCTGTTCAACTCTTGTTAACCCAGCTTGGATGAGTCCAGCCATGCATTCGAGAATGGTCAAAGCAATAAACCTTACCAAACTACAAACAGGAAAAGCCCTGCACCATCACATCAGGTGGGGGTCACTTATCAGCATACTCCTCTTATTATTATTATGTTTACCTAACTGAAAAGAAGAACCTTATGAGATTATTACCTAGAGATCAAGTTAAACTCATATTAGGTAAGTGATACCTGTGGCTTAATAATGCTAATTTCAGAGTGGATGATACTGAAACACAGAGCACAGACTACTAAGCAGTCCATTTCACCAAACCTAAGAAAGAAACTGAAACAGGGATTAGTGTCATAGTCTACGTTTAACAGCGGGCCACTGATTTCTGCTTGCCCGTGTCAGAACATCTTCTAAGAAGATGGCTCGATTCCGACATGAAAGCTAACAGTAGCTACTTCTTCACCATTCTTTTCCCATAAAGCATACAGAAGTTTTCATAAACTCTGATTCCTTCCCTCCACCCTTCCCCCCAAAAGCAGAGCTGCTTACCCGGTGTAATCCCGTTTCGAGTTTTTCCTTCTATAGAGGACAGCCAGAATCATGGTGACAAGCAGAGTGAGACCTAGGACCACAGCAGTAACTATACCCACCACCACCCAAACCGGAAACGCAGGCAAAATCTCTAGAGAGAAAGAACAAAACAGGTTTAAGGTACATTGCGACAGAAGAAATGGAATTGTATTAAGTTAATAAACAAGTGTCTTCCTTTAGCAATTACCATACCCTATTTTATTATCCAAATTATGAGATCCTAGTACCTAACTGATGACATAGGAACATTAGCTGATAAAGAACGAGCTTTAGAACTAAAAACATTTCTATATACATAATCCCTCTCAGTGCTCTAAAATCAAAGAAAAGCTGGGGATGTGAATTTACCTCAATCTATTCTCCAACAAAGCAGACTTTGTCTTGAAATGAGAGAGCAGAACCTGCATTTCCTACTTATTCTCCAAAAAAGGTGAAGAAATAGCTATGCTGTTTCTGCCAATGTTAAAGCTTTCTCCTGGAGAATATTAAAACAATATTAATCTCCTTCTTTCCCAATACTCACCCCATCCAACTATAATGAATCTGGTCTTACTTCTAATCAACAGTGAAAAGTTCATACTCCTTTAATCTGATCAGGTTTATAAATGGAGAAATCAGCCACTCCGGTTGGAATGAGCTCCCTGACCCCCAGGCATGTTCGGTAGAGCCACAGGTCGATGGAAACAGGGAGCATAATTGTATGGCAGAAATACCCCTTTCAAACACACCCTGAAATGTAACTCTTGTTCTCTAACTAAGCATGAGATAAAGGGGACTGAATCATTACTGCAAGAATACTCAAGGAAGTACCTTTCTCTACAACATAAAGCCTAATGTGTCCTGGCTGGACAACAATGTCAGGCGGATTTTTGACATCACAGATGTAGGTGCCATTGTGTATAAACTGCATATTTTCTATGTTGATTGATGCATCTTTCTTGTCGAGGTCTCCAGCCCAGCTGATTCTGTCCTTAAATGGTGGGTAATTCCCGGCATACACTTGCCCTTGGGAGTAGTGGAAAAACTGCAATTAGAAAAAGAGAACACATGAGCTATTCTCAAAGGTAGAAGTTCTAAACTCTATTATAGGCATGCTGTGAAGGGTTTTTTAAAAAAAAGACGTCATCCGAGGAGCTCCAATCAAGATGGCAGAGTAGAAGGATGTGAAAAAAAGACTTCATCCAGAAAGAAATGCCACATCGTATTACAAATCTCAAGCTATAGAACCTAAGCCAGACAGGGATTTAGAAATCATGGAGTTCAACCCTGTTTCAGTTGGAGAAATAAATGTGTACGTTCTCTCTAAAGCTCTCAATAGCCCAGTGGTGTAGCAATTACCACCCGTATTTTTATAATAAGGAAATGGAGACTCAAGGAAACCATTTGCCCAATGTCACAATGACAATAGGTGGTGGATCCAGAGTTAAAGTCAGGACCACCTGACTCTTCAAAGCCAATGCTCTGATGGGCACCACAATTGAGCCCAGTGAATCCAAAGGTTTCAGCCTTAACTCACAAAGCTTACCATTAAGATATGCAAAGTCCTCAAGAAAAAGAAGCCTAAATATCACAGATCAGTTAATCTGATGGGTTACCCAGTCTTACTTACTGGTTTCCTACAGAAAAGTCATGCACATGTGAAAGGAACACAGCCCAGACAACCCAAAATGTTCTCGTCCGCCTTTGCAGGTTCAGCCTTTAGCCCCTTTCTCTTTCCACTCTCACTCTCTCCTCAGACCTGCTTTCAGCAAAGGAACTCAGTTCTCAAAGTAACTTTGTCAAACCCAGCCCCCTGGAAGTAAGGTCAGGCCTGGTGGGTGGGGATCTATCCTGATATGCGGCTTCAATCCAAGCACCTCTGCTAGAGGCTGGATGTCTGTTCATATTCACAGATGGGGCGATAGTGGGGTTGGGGAGGGTGGTGGAAATGAGCATTAGTCAACCACTGAGCTGCACTGGCAATCCAAACACAACATTTTCAGAACCTTTTGTGGAAGCTGAAAACCCCTGTGCAATCTCATCCATTCCTATGATTTAATGGCCATCTACATTTTGTTAACTCGCAAACCTCTCTCACGCATAGTGCTTCCTGGAGCTCTAGACCCCAATCCAACTGCCTACTCACGCAGCCGCCTCCACCCTCCAAGTCTGCCACCTTCTCCTATCAACTCCATCTTCTACCTGTGTATCTCATCTCGACTGATGGCTACATGCCAGTCTCCCAAACCATAAATTTTGGAGTTATCGTTAATTCCTCTGTCTTCCTTCCCATCCAATTAATTTCCCAATCCTGGGCCTTCCCTGGTGGTCCGGTGGTGAAGAATCCACCTTCCAATGCAGGGGATGCGGGTTCGATCCCTGGTCGGGGAACTAGCATCTCGCATGCTGTGGGGCAACTAAGCCCGCGCTCCACAACTATTGAGCTCATGTGCCTCAACTAGATCCCGCGTGCCGCAAACTACAGAGCACACACGCCCTGGAGCCTGCACGCCACAACTAGAGAAGAGAAAACCCACAGGCCACAACTAGAGAGAAGCCCGTGCACCACAACGAAAGATCCCGCATACCTCAACGAAGATCCTGCGTGCCGCAACTAAGACCTGACGCAGCCAAAAATAAATAATAAATCATTAAAGACAAAAAAAAATCCCCAATCCTGTCAATTCCATCTCCTAAGTTTCTCTTTTCTATTTAATTCCCACTGATAATACCTGATTTTCATGTCCTCATCATCTTGGGCTATGACCTCTTAACTGGTCTCAAGCTCCTCTAATCCATCCTCCACAATGCCTAAATGATTATTGGGAAAAAAAAATTAAAAACCATTTATCAAATATATACCCTGTGTTTAATATAACTAATGCTTGTTAGGAACTATGAAGGCTCTGAGGTTTTACCCTCCCTGCAAGTCTGCCACAGGTTCACAGATGCTGGCAGAAGACACAAGACTCCTGGGAAGTCTTTGTTCTCATGAAGAAGACTTGGAGACAAAGGACCCTATTACTTACAAACAGCCAGCAGCATGTTTTTATCTGTGGCCCCTGCCCCCCAAGGCCCATAGGGGCGGCATGGAGGGGCTTGGGTGGATGCTGTGCATGCAGAGGCTCGGTATCACGGCTGAGGAGCCCCAAGCTTAGGAAACCCAAATCTTTTATAATGGCCCCAAAGGGAGACATATTCCTATCTTGGACAGTAAGCAAACCTGTCCTCTGCTACAGAGGGAGACACCGTCTCTGCCTTCCAAAGCTAGTCACTGAACAAGAAAGGCAGCCAGGGCCTCCGCTTGTAAGATGCGCAGAAATGTGAAGTACCATGAAAAATAACACTCTGACACTCATAACCACGCTGCAAGGTGAGATTCACCTTGCCAGATATTTGGCAAGTGAGGAAAGAGGCTCAGAAAACCTTAGTGACTTACTCAAGGTCACAGGTCTCGGAGACAGAATTCAAAGCTTAAGCTATTTCCATTATTTAATGCCTCTCATGTCTGATCATATCTCGCCTGCCCCAAACCCTTCACCTCTCTTCTTAACCAGGAAATAAACCATAAACTCTTAGCTTAGCAAACAAGTCCTTCTGTCATCTGGTCTCTGCTTTCCTTCCTACCTCATCTACAAACATCCTCTGAATCAGCAACACAGACCTACACTACACTCTTTCCCATCTTTGGGTCTCCGCAAACCTCTCCCTCATCAGACTGGGTGCCCTCTGAAGGCAGGGTACAAGCTGTATTTCTCTCTGTGCTCCTCCACACTTAGCACATCACAGGAACTGTATATGTTTGCTGAACCGCACTGATTAATAACGCTTTGGTCAAACCAGTAAGAAAAAGAGAAATGAAACAGTAAAAAAACACACACAAAAAGGGACTAGATCTCCTTATCAACCAACATTTATTAAGTAAAAGCCACAGTGTTAAAACCATGAGGGACGCCAAAGGTGTAAGATAGATCTCGACCCTCAAAATGCTTACATTCAAGATAAAGAAGAGAAAAACTGTCATAGCAAGGGACGTTCTCTCACAGGAGTGGCCCAGATAACATGGGCAGGGAGTTTTTAAGAAGAGCTAAAAAGATCAAAAGAGGTCTTACGGAGGGATCACAATGTGAAGATGGGATACAACTTAAATGGCAAGAGTTCAGAAGTGGAAAAACAAAGCATAAAGCACTTTTTACTAGACTGAAGGAGATCACATGAGAGAATAGAAGTGGGGCTATAACAGACAAGCACTGTTTGCAATGGGAAACTCTGAGGATTCTGACTAGGGCAGTGGTGAGGTGAAAGAACTGTTTTAAGGGGCTTCCCTGGAGGCGCAGTGGGTGAGAGTCCGCCTGCCGATGCAGGGGACACGGGTTCGTGCCCCGGTCCGGGAAGATCCCACATGCCGCGAAGCGGCTGGGCCTGTGAGCCATGGCCGCTGGGCCTGCACATCTGGAGCCTGTGCTCTGCAACAGGAGAGGCCACAACAGTGAGAGGCCCGTGTACCGCCAAAA
>NW_020173022.1:563113-684724 GCF_003031525.2 Neophocaena asiaeorientalis asiaeorientalis | reverse complement strand
AAAAAAAAAAAAAAAAAAAACTGTTTTAAGACAAGGCACCTGATAGACTGTAGGACTGGGTTGAAAGATGGATAATTTGAAGTGGGGGAATAACCAAGGGGGTTGCCACACAAGTCCCGGCACACGGTTTTTATCACTTAATGGAGAGCAGAGAAGCAGGAAGGCTGACAAAAAGCTAGATGCCAGAAACAAAGTAGGAAGAGCCAGCAAACGTCCTTATTTCTCAGGGTGGGTGCGAGGAATAGAAGGGAAGAGGTAGTGGATGGGGAAGGAAGGACAACCCCCCCCAACAAAGCTCAAGTTTAAAAAAAAAATAAGGTGCCTAGAAGAACATAAATACCCAAAAAGAACTAGCACAGAAGGGAAACAGAGGGGAGAAAAGATGAGCTCTGTTTTAGACATGGGGACCCTAATTCCATGGACCAGAAAACCCATATCTGGTATGCTGGGCTTGATTTTACTTCTCCTGAAAATCTATAAAAATGAAGAGCGTCCTGCTCATCTTATTAACTATGCCCTGACATTTGGGAGTTAAAGGATCCTGTATCAGTAACTGAACATTCTGGAATTAACCATAATCAGATTGGCGTGTAAGTATAAATTGATTAGCTAAAAACATTAATCAGAAATACGGCATGTTTGGACTTCCCTGGAGGCGCAGTGGTTAAGAATCTGCCTGCCAGCGCAGGGGACACAGGTTCGAGCCCTGGTCTGGGAAGATCTCACATGCCACGGAGCAACTAAGCCTGTGTGCCACAAATACTGGGCCTGTGCCCTAGAGCCCATGAGCCACAACTACTGAGCCCATGTGCCACAACTACTGAAGCCCACGTGCCTAGAGGCCGTGCTCCACAACAAGAGAACCCACCGCAATGAGAAACCCGCGCACCGCAACGAAGAGTAGCCCCCGCTCGCCGCAACTAGAGAAAGCCTGCGCGCAGCAACGAAGACCCAACATGGCCATAAATAAATAAATAAATAAAAAATAAGTAAGTAAGTAAATAAATAAATAAATTTATTTAAAGAAAGAAATACAGCATGTTCTTAATATTAAGGCTTGTGGTATGTAAACCTGCTTTGACCCACATGACAAGAATGTTTTGAGCATAAGTAAAACTGCTCTTTGAAGGAAAGAGCATCTGGGTGTCTTCATGATGATGCTTTACTTTCTGTAGCTAAGACAATGCCCCTCACTTCTAGTCTGGCAAAAGATGTCAGTGGGAAATCTTCACAAATTTAAATAATTCTTTGGACTCTCCTGGGTAAATCTGTGTGTTTAATTTTGCATCTATAGGATACATGTTCCACGTTGATACCATATTTATGGGAAGCAAAAGAATGCCTCTGACTCTGCTTCCCCATGACATTTGTACGGGTTCCTGCTCTCACTCACTCTGGGACTGTTTTACCCAGAACCATACCCAATTGGACCCAGTGAGGAAGTCATATAAATTTGTAATCTCTGACTTTACCTCACCTTTCCTTCCTATTCAGACACAACACCCAAGGGGCCTTCCTTTCTATAAATCCTGAGGGACACAGGTCTACTCAAACATTTGGAAATCAGGCATACATTCCAACCCAGTATACAGATAGGTAGATAGAGATATCAATATCAGTATCAATATACATAAGAAGCTGCATTTAAGAGATGCTGAACTTATTTTTTTGGAGAGTCTGAAGCAAAAGAAGGGCCTTGAAGTCTCTGATAACAAACTCACTCAGTTTGCAAGTGTGCAACAGAAGGGTGGATCGTTAATCACACTAGAGCAGTAAAGAACCCCGTGAGGTATGACCAGTGGACAGCAGACAAGCATTCCTACCGACACAGTGGTGTCAGTCCCCTCCGGCTGGAAGCTCCAGGAGACTGAGGTCAACGTGCCGGTCGTGTTGGTAGACTTGAACTTGCATGTCAGCTTCCCTTGTGTCCCATTTGCCACGAAGATTTCTTTTGGTGTATACACCTCCAGGGCCGATACACCAGCAGTCACTGGAGAGAAAGGAACAAGGAAAGCTTAAGAGTAGGATTTAGCATGAATACCACTGTGCATGTTTATCAGAGGACAAAGAAAAGATACAAGAACGTTACAAGATGTATGCAGTGATCCATCACCACTGTGTACTATACATTTTCTGGTGGAATATTATATAGCCAGGTACTTCCTACAAACTAAACCACCGAGAGTCTGGGATTTTTGCTTTCTAATAAGAAGACATTTTTACTGGTTCAGTTATACCTAATATTTGTTTTCTTTTGAACTAATAGACTATTTTTCAGAGCAGTTTGAGGTTTGCAGAAAGTAGGGAGTTCCCATATATTCCCTCTCACTTCCCCCAAGCCCCAGTTTCCCCTATTATTAACATCTTGCATTAGTGTAGCACTAACGTTGAGAATATTCTATATTTGGAATCACTCAGTAAATGTAGCCTTTTCAGATTGGCTTCTCTCACTTAGGAATATTAATTTAAGCTTCCTCCATGTCATTTTGTGGCATGAAAGCCCATTTCATTTTATTGCTGAATAATATCCTTTGTATGGATGTACTACAGTTTATCCATTCATCTACTGAAGGACATCTCATCATGCTTCTCTGATGGTCTGTTTTTAATGATGTGGAGGCCATATTTTTACTTCTTTAAATAGTTCTCATATTCACCTGCTACATTTCAATTTATATCAAGTTGATCTTTTCTCACCCTCCATATATAAAGGAATTAAAACTGCTTTAGGTAAGAAATCACTTTATTTTAAAGCCATGTTTATTATTTAACTAACCCTTTTCCTGTAAGGTATTTAAGGCAAAAATAACATATCTTGCTTTCATTAGTGAAATCTTACCTACCTCTGGATTTTAGTGTGCTAGATACACGTGTACTCAAGAAATAACTGACCACACTGGGTCACATATTCAGTTACTCACTGAGTTTTTTCAGTTAGCCTACTAAGCCCAGGAAGTAGTAATTAAAATGTCTATCACTTGGCATATAAAAATAGCTCTTTTTCAGAGATCTATCAGAGGCAACTGCAAGAATTATTAAGGATTCCTGCTAAAATAAAATAATCCTCACGCAAAAAGAGACCCTTTCATGGTCTAAAGAAGGTTAGAAAGAAACTTATTTGGCCTAAAAGTGGAAACAATTAGAGCTAATATAGAAGAGATTACAAACACCCATTTTCAAAATAAGGTTTTTTTTAAAGAAATAGTCAGGAGAGAATCCCTATCTACAGTGTTCCAATTATTCGTAGAATGTAACAGACAAGCAGAATAAGGAAGGGTATTGTCACCCAGGACTGATGGTCATATTCAGAATTTTTTCTTCCTGAGGTCTTAACTATGACTCCAGGTTAAGGAGAACAAGAGTACTCCCCCATTCCTCCCAACCATCTTCCAAATGTTTATCCTCACGACACAATGGGCACTTTTGGCCATTCTTCTAAATAAACTGATAGCCACACTGCATCAAGCAGATTTTTTTCTGCTAAAGAGGGTGGATTATTATTATAGGGAACAATGGATTATTCTTCGTGGTCCAAACCTCAAAACAAGCCCTTCTTTTAAACAAGAAGCAAACAAAAGACAGTTCCTTGCTATTGTGGGTAGGCAGAAAAGCAGCCCCAGGGCACTTGAGTTCAAAATGAAGGACAAAGCATAAAACTGGACAATTTGACCAGTTTATTCCAGGGGAGAAGCAATGGTTTGTAACCCTTATTTACTCTGTGTGATTTTGACTAGTTTTCTCCACTGGGATGAGCACTGCATGGAAAGCCACAGTCTTTAAAGTCAACAGATAAAGTTTCTCAAGGATTTTCTCAAACCAGATCCCTGCCACAAGGCCTGGCTGCAAGAACTGTTACCCTGAGATGTTATTTAGTGATCCAACTAGGCCAAGTGCCCAAGTTTACAGTCATGGAATTTTGACCAAAAAGACCAACCAAATGCCTAAATGGGCTTTTAGACAATCTATTTACGACAATTTAATTATGCCAACGCTGGTTAATAAACAAGTGGCTTTTAAAAACAACAACATACCATCACTCTTTGGCTAATTTGGACATGCAGCTCTTAGAGCCAGGAAAATGAATTCCGACTCCAGCCAATCAGCCAGTTGCAGAAAAATAACTCCATACATAGCTAGTTAACTTCCTCTTATCCCTGGCTCTTTCTCCTACTCTTGTCATAATTCTTGGAGCTTCCATTAGTCATAGGAAGAACCTTCCAAAACCCTGATCTCTTTGTTTATCTTATCTTCTCCAGAGATCTTATCCTCAGGCCTATCCCAGCTGCTAATTCCCATAACCATACCCTAGCCCAGGGTTTCTCAACCCTGGCACTATTGACAATCGGGCCAGATTAGTCTTTGCTGTGGGGCTTGCCTGTGTGTTATAGGATGTTTAGCAGCACCCCTGACCTCTACTAGGTGTCCGTAGCAGCTTTTCTCATTCCAGCTGTGACAACCAAAAGTGTCCTTAGACAATTACAAATGTCCCCTCCTCAGGGGCAAATTGCTCCTGGTCGAGAACCGCTGCCTGAGACCCTATCATTAATACCTGTTCCCCCTCCACAATCTTAATTTTCAGGCTCTCTGCCCTCTGACTGACCACTTCTGACTTTCCAGAACATTTCCTCCAATACCCTGATTTTATCAATCCTTCAGCCACATTAGAACCCAGAATCCATCAGTCCTCCAATCCTTTTACTGTCTCATCCCCAGCATGTCTCCACTTGTCCCGCTCGGATTAGATCCACGGTGCAGCACAGGACTCATCCCCTGGCTGCACTGTCAGCTCCCCTGCCTCTCTCTCCCATCAGCGCATTCGCGCATTCGCCCGGCCAGACCTCAACTCTGGTTAAGTCCACTTCTCTATCCATTCTGCATCTCTACCAGGGTGGCTGACCACAGCTGGAGAAAAGCACACAACCCCACTGACTGGTTTTACCTTAAATTCATGACCGCTAACTTCAAAGAGGACTCTTAATGGTGCCCAGCAATCCTCCCACATTTCCCTACTCCATCTAGGCTCCACTCTCCTAAATGACTATTTTATACTTTCCTCTCTAACCTCAACTGTGGACCTCCCCCTGCTTCTCTCGCTCAGCTGATGACTGTGCTTCCTGTTTCCCTAAGAAAACAGAAGCAATCACAAGAGAACTTCTCTGTGTCCCCAACCACATCCTACCGTCACCTTCTGCATCTGTGCCCTGTCTTCCTATGTGGGAAATGTCTGCACTGCTCTCCACTGTGCACTGGATCTCATCTGCTCTCACACACCTAGGGACACTGATCCAGCAAGTCTCCCTTTCTCTCCTGAATATTTCATTCTCTGCTGAGCTACTGCCGTCAGCCATAGAATTATATACATTTATATCCCAACTTTAGGGGGAAAAAATCTTGACCCTGCATTGCCCCACAGCTAAGATCCCTGTGCCCTCCTCTAACTTGTAAATCTTGAAAGAATTGTCCTCAGTCACTGTACACAGTCTCCGTCCTCCCACTGTCTCCTGAAGAAACCCAATTCAGGCTTTCATCCCCAGTACTCCACTAAAACTGTTCTTGTTAAGGAATCCAACGACCTCCACGTGGCTAAACCAACAGTTAATTCTCAAATCTCATCTTACTGATCTGCCGGCATTTGATACAATTGATCACTCCCTCCTTTTTTTCCAGTTTGGTCTCTGAAACATCGCCCCCTTTTGATTCTCTCCTCATCTCATTACCTGCTCCTTTTCTCATCCCCCTGACCTCTACATGCTGGACAGTGCCAGATCATCCCTCTGACCTCTTATCCAGTCATTCTCTTGGTGACCTCATCTATATATCTATCTATTTTGGCTGCACCATGCGGCATGCAGGATCTTAGCTCCCCAACCAGGGATGGAACCTGCACCCCCTGCAGTGAGAAACCAGAGTCCTAACCACTGGACCGCCAGGGAAGTTGGTAACCTCATCTAGTTTCAGGGCTTTAAATATCTCCTAAATGCCAATGACCCCTGTACACACACACACACACACACACACACACACACACACACACGTGTGCATACGTATTCAAACGTTTATCCAGCAATGTCACTTGGATCTAGCTGGCATCTTAAATTTAACAATGTCAAGATGGAACCCCTGATTCCCACCTCCAAACCTGCCCTTCCATGGGCTTCTCCATTTCAGTAAAGGACAACTTCAGACGTCCAGTGGCTGAGGTCAAAGCTCTGGACAACTCTCTTTCTCACAACTTACGTCTAAGCCGTCACAAAACACGTGTCTCTACAAAAAACATATATAGAAGTCGATCTCTCCATGCTCTTTCAGTGCTACCATCTTGGTTCAGGCCACCGTCATCTTTCACTCAGGTTATTTCCGTGACTTCCTAAGCTGGTTCTCTCTTCCACCTCGTCCACTTAACTGCAGCCAATCCACGGAGAGGCCAGAGAGATCTCGGTAAAATGCAAGTCAGATCTTATCACGCCTCTGCTCAAAACCCTCCAAGTTCCCCACGTCAGCCAGGATCAGGTCTAGGTCCTCACAGTGCCCCACAGAGCCTGATGTAAGCTAGCCCCCCCGGCCACCTCTCAGACTTCATCTCCTACGCCTCCTCCCTAAACATGCTGAGCAGCCACCCTGTCACCTTGTTGCTCCTCTGCCTGTGATGAGAGCCCCCAGGACAGAGAGCGCTATGGGCAAGGAGACAGGAAGTCGTGATGACAGGAGAGCTGCGAGAAGGGCATTCACCCAAGAGAACTCCTGGGAGTCAGGTGCTCTGCACAGCTGATCTCAGGGAGAAGTTTCAGCAGAGACCTGTACTTAAAACTGCATGTGGTTACATGCACATCGTAGAAGCCCTAAGTGCTTACAGCAGTTTCTGATCAACTGCGATGAGCATGAACGCCAGCAAAGTTTCTCCTACGTGGGGAAAGAGAAGGAAAGCACAGATCTCCCCCTCAGACTACATTCCGTGCAGCCCAAGCCAGGGATGAATTCACTGGTTTCTTAAACAATTGGGAATGGTTTGCTTTGTCAGCCTTTTCTTTTTTTTTAAGTGACTAGGGGTATTATGGAAGTACATAGTAAAATTATTGTGAAATTCATATGGCTTGTCTTCAGAGTCATAAAAGAGAGTTTTAAGGGGCTAGTTAAAATGGCTAAAGAACGCAAATATAAAGAGCACTGAGATGTAGAGAAACTATTGTTCTAATCCACGTCATCCCATGTCACTGTAGACTGGACTCCCAGTCTGAATAAGATATTACATAGGTTTTTTTTTTAAGCCTCAGATTTACAATTATGGTATAGTGGCAAAAATCACTGTGAAAAGTACGAAAACTTTAGTTTAAAAACTCATTGATGGGGCTTCCCTGGTGGCGCAGTGGTTGACAGTCCACCTGCCGATGCAGGGGACGCGGGTTCGTGCCCTGGTCCGGGAAGATCCCACATGCCACGGAGCGGCTGGGCCTGTGAGCCATGGCCGCTGAGCCTGCGCGTCCGGAGCCTGTGCTCCGCAACGGGAGAGGCCACAACAGTGGGAGGCCCACGTACCGTGAAAAAAACCCCAAAAAAACTCATTGATGGGGGGGTAAATGTCTGCTGTTGAATCTTGGAAAAACCAATTGCCTCAGGAATAAAAACATAGAAATGAAATGAAATGAAATAAAAAGATTAAATGATATACACATGTTTTTACAACCGGCCAACTTTGGATTCTGAGTTACATATTAACTTACAGATAAACTTCAGAATGGTAACAGGAGCTGAGCTTACTTTCTTCCTGGGGGAGGAATCTTGCTAAGTTACACTACAGTTCAAAGGGCAAGAAAACATATAAACAAAAACAACTCTTCTTCTGATGTGCTCTGGGAAACAAATTTCTAAAATGCACCACTTTTGTGGCCCAAAAGTATCAGTTAGCAGTGGAGTGATAATGACCCTCAAAGTAGGAGATCAATTCAAATGAAAAAGCCTGCAAAATCATTTGACAAGTAATCAAAAAGCTTGTGCCATCAACTCACTAAGGGTCATTTCTACAGTAGTCAAATATGATACCCCAAACTTGATATTTTTCCATTTTGGATGGAAACCCAAACAGTTTAGGGGAAAAAAGGGGGTAGGGTGCAAATACAGAATACACACATCCATCAAAAGCACAAAAAAAGCAAATTCAAGAATGGTTTGCCCAAAGGGCTATTTCCTGACATGATCTATTTCAATATTTTGAATTATTGAAGTAATACAATGTCAATCATGTCTCCCAATGTCAATCATGTCTCACGTTAGTACATGTCAGGATGACCTTTACGCCAGTAAATTCAAACTCTGGTACCGCAAAATCATTTAAAATATACTGGAGTGGCATTATTACGAATGAACAAACACTTTCATGGCGTAGTTTAAAATAACAGTGTTTTCATTGTTATTGTTAAAGCAATTCCTTGCCGTGTTACTTCTGGGTCCATGTGTAATACACCCTGGTTTGTAAAAACCTTACCCTTTTAACAAACCCTGTTAAGGTTTTCCTTGAAATTGAAAGGCTTTTGTCTTGACTTTTTTTTTTTTAAGTACTTTGATGTTACCAGTATATTCTCCCCTTTAAAAGAGTACAATCGAGCAATTTATTCAAACAGTTTTCCAGGCTATTTCTTGTTTGCTGTTGGTACACAGTGATAATCTGATATTGTAATATCTCCTAGCACAAGCGTAAATGTGACCTTTTAAAACATAGTAAAAGAGAGGGACAAAAGAGAACATTGAACACAAAATTCAGACTAGTGGCTCTGTTTGGAACGGGGCTTATGGAGCAGGATGTGTGCAGCACACACTGTTGGTCGTGTTTAATTTCCTAGGCTAGGTAGTGAGGGCACGGGAGCTTGTTTTTTAATGTGTACCCTGCGAAGTGTATCGACGCGTGTGCACGCACACTCGCCCACTCTCTTTCTTTTGTATATATTTTATTTTTCATGATACAAACTGATTTTTTTTAAAGAGAGAAAGGAAGACATCAGTAGGTGTTAAGAGATTTACTTCCTTAATTCCCGAATGCTCCAGTGAAAGCATCCAGCACATGATTCCCTCCCAGCACAGCTGTGACTCCTATAAACAGGCTGAAGAAAGGGAAGCCAGCGGACGATGCGTGTCGGTGGAAAAAATGCCGGTGTCTAGTCAGAGGCCTCACGCCCGCCTCAGCACCAGGCCGCTCTGCAGCTGAAGGGGGCTGCTTTCTGCCATGCATCAGGGCTATTCTGGACCTGCTTCAGTTGGGTGGCACAAAGTAAGGGGAGGCTAAAAAAATATACTCTATTCAACGAGCCATAAATATTAATAAATTAAGCTTTTCATTTGTCAGGAACACGCTCTTCCATACGCTTTGTCTAAAGCTATGCTTCAGGCCACAGTCTAAAACTGACTTCCTCCCAGTGTCTGCCCCACATCCCTCACCCTGTGCCCCTTTACATCCTGCCTTTCCCGTCAAGGCACCCTTCACACTCTACAGGAGGGACCTGCTGCCCGGAACCAGGGGAGGGCCGGGGGCTGTGTCCACCTTGTTCACCAAACCAACCGCTTCACCTCGCAAATGCCTGCCCCTGTCAGTGTGCTCGACAAACATTTGTCTGAAAGTTGGAAAAAAATGAATGAATGAAAGAAGGACAGAAGAATAAAAGAGACCAACCACAACTCATTTACGCTCAGCCATAAAAAATTATACTTGCTTCACAACCAATGGCTTCAGCATAATGCCCAACACGAAAGGAATTTCAGAGATTACTCAGGATCAAGTTTGAATGCTGACATCATCTTAGAGGAAGTTTAGATAGGTTTCCTCCAAGAGTCACCTTCCTATTTTGATGAGAAAATCCCAAAGGCAACTTATCTTTTGAAATGTTCAATTAAAATTAAAAAAAAAAGTTATGTACTTTTACTAACACACAGGATTACCAAATTCCTCTCAGAGCTGATTCCTTCTACTCAGGATCGATGGCCAGCTGGCCACATCTTTATCCTTAACCTTTTCGTACCAGCAAAGATCTTTCTGTTTCTCAAATGAGAGATATTCAAAAGGTCATGAATCAGGCTAGTCATTGAACTGATCACTTGACTCCCTAAAGCCCTGGTATTTCTTGTTCGCCCTCCTCTATGTATGTACTGTTCATCTTTCTTTTCTGCTACGGCTTTCCTTCTTTCAATCAGCCATTATCCTTTCAAACCATGCTGGGACTCGGCTTCTGCCCTTAATGGACTGACAGTCTCGTGGAGACAAACGAACAAACATCTATAGTGCAGTGCCTGGCCCCTGGGATGCACCCGGGCTGGTGCAGAGACAGGGCACAGTTTCCACTAAAGACCAAAGTCTCCAATCAAGCAGTGAACACAAACGCCACAGTTGTAGTCAACCTGAATTGTATCATCTGTGTCCAAATGTTTGTCCCAAACTGTCCAAACATTTCTCAGTTCTTAGCAAGGAGATGAAAAGAAGACACTTTTGGGAAGAAATCAGATCATTTTACTTCTGACAGATTATAGTGAACTAAAATGTTCAGCATAAAGAACATGTTGAAAGCTCTGGGGGCGTACCCACGGGTAACAGAATAACACTCTCACGTGCTTTATGCTTCCCGGGTGCTGAAATGGCATATCAAAATTTCTACTCAAGCAAAAGACCACTGTACTGTAAATCTGTATTGCCGAGCTCTCAAATTTATTTTATCAGAAGGCCTACAGTATGTTAGAAGATATTTGAACAAAAATGTAATCCAAACCAGAAGAGGCTAATACAAAACATTACAGGAACATCAAAACAAAAGATGGTAAAGTATGTGCCTATGTTCGATGGCAAGAAGGGTACTTCTTGTCTCCAAAATAGGACAAAAGGTAAAGAAGCAATGGACAAACCATCACTTATTAAGTGCTTACCATGGGTTAAACATTATTAAACTATGGCACATTTATTATTTTTCAGCTTCACTGTTGGGTATTACCTATTGGATGGAAGCTCAGAGAGGTTAAGGAACTTGCCCAGTGACTTATTCGGCAGCTGTGGAGCCAGAAGTTGAATCTAGGACCCTCAGACTCCAAAGCCTAGCTCTTTTCACTATGCTGATTACCAACCTTTAACAGAGTCCTTTATTCAAACAAAATCTTATGGGGAACCCAATATATAATGGAGATAGAGGTAGTTTTCATATACAAGTCAGACAAGAAGTACTCAAAACTCACAATAATAAAGTCCCAGAAGTAGAATACAGCACAATGGTTCTCAACCTTGGTTATATTTTGGAATCACCTCGAGAGCTTTGAAAATTAGTGATGGCTACTGAAGCTACTCTGTATGATACTGTGTACTGATGGGTATATGTCATTATACATTTGTCCAAACCCACAAAATGTACCATACCAAGAGTGTACAACACCAAGAATGTAAACGATGGACCTCGAGTGATTATGAGGTGTCAATGTAGATTTACCCATTGTAATAAATGTACCACTCTGGTAGGGGATGTTGCTAATGAGGGAGGCTATGCATGTGTGGGGAGCAGAAGGAATATGGGTGTATGGCTATATGACCTCCCAATCTTTCTGTGAAAAATAAAGTCTATTTAAAAAAAATACTGGACTTCCCTGGTGGTGCAGTGGTTACAAATCCACCTGCCAATGCAAGGGACACAGATTCGAGCCCTGGTCCGGGAAGATCCCACATGCCACGGAGCAGCTAAGCCTATGCGCCACAACTACTGAAGCCCACGTGCCTAGAGCCCATGCTCCGCAACAAGAGAAACCACCACAATGAGAAGCCTGCGCACCACAACGAAGGCCCAACGCAGCCAAAAAAACACTAAAACTAAAAAAAAAAAAATACTGGGCTTCCCTGGTGGCGCAGTGGTTAAGAATCTGCCTGCTAATGCAGGGCACATGGGTTCGAGCCCTGGTCCAGGAAGATCCCATATGCTGCAGAGCAACTAAGCCTGTGTGCCACAACTACTGAGTCCACGTGCCATAACTACTGAAGCCCGTGTGCCTAGAACGTGCTCTGCAACAAGAGGAGCCACCACAACGAAGAGTCGTCCCCGCTCGCCGCAACTAGGGAAAGCCCGCGCGCAGCAACAAAGACCCAACACAGCCAAAAATAAAAACCAATAAATAAATAAATTTATTTAAAAAAATACTGATGCTTAGGTCCTGCCCCTATTCCTAGGGATTCTGATTTAATTAGTATGGGGTGTGGCCTAGGCATCAGGATTTTTAAAAGGCCCTCAGGTGATTCTACACTTGTAACCAGTATCCAGCACACCAATGAGATGCTGAACTCTACTTATGATACTGTAATAAAAAAGACCATGCCTGAAGCAGATGAGCCAAGCCTTGCCTGGCACTTGATTGAATGTAGATATAGATATGCTGACTTGTAAAATATAAGTTAGTGCACACGTGTGGACCTGAATTTTTCAAAAGACTGGGGCGATGGTCTACTACCCTCTTAATCAAACGCACACTTACAAGTTTAAATGTATACACAGAAATTACAAAAACGTGCTTTATTCTGAAGAATGCATTGGCTGCCAGAGTTAACATGGTGGTGTTCTCCAAAGTCCCCAAATCATGAATACAACTTCATGTCTGGCACATAGTTCCTTATTATTATTTTAATGGTTAAAAATATACTTTAGAGGACTTCCCTGGTGGCTCAGTGGTTAAGAATCCGTCTGCCAGTGCAGGGGACACGGGTTCGGAGCCCTGGTCTGGGAAGATCCCACATGCCGCGGAGCAACTAAGCCCGTGCACCACAACTACTGAGCCTGCACTCTGGAGCCCGTGTGCCACAACTACTGAAGCCCGCGCTCCTAGAGCCCGTGCTCCGCAGCAAGAGAAGCCACCGCAATGAGAAGCCTGCGCACCGCAACGAAGAGTAGCCCCCACCCGTCTCAACTAGAGAAAGCCCACGCGCAGCAACGAAAACCCAACACAGCCATAAATAAATTAAAAAATTTATTTAAAAAAAAATATATATATATACTTTTGAAACAAACAAAATGTACATCAAACATTTGGAAATCTAAAGCACTGTTCCTGAAATCCCCTAGAAGTCTACTGAAGAGAGCTTGAAAACCACTTCTCCACTTGGTTTTTGAGAAGTTCAGGTTTACTGTAAGTGTGTAAAACCAGCATCTGCTGCCATAGCAACCTGAAATTGGACAAACAGACTAACCACATTTTAACCACACGGGGGAAGTGAATTAAATGAGGGAGGAAATACTTCAACCTTTTTAGGTCCGTAGGTACTGTCAGAGCTGATCTTCTACCTGGTAATTCTTTGGACAGGTTCTTAATTAAATGCAAATTTCTAATTTCTTATTTAAAACCCAGTTTAAAAGCTCCCTTATTGCTTCCAAGCTTTTCAAAGTAACATCTCCCCTTTCCTGCTTCACGTTTGGCGAGGGCTACTGCTGGTGAGCTGGTATCAGTCTGCTCTTGCTCCCTTCAACGTGCTACGCAGTTGGCATACCTCTGGGCACAGTTTGGAATGAGGCCACCTCTGAAATCCTACAGAATCTCGACTCCACCTAAACAGAACTTCAGGAAAACCCTCCCTGATCTGACCACCTCTTGCACCCCACTACTCAATGTTTCTCGTAAGCCTCTTCAGTAGGCTGCAGTCTACTGAAGCTACAAGTGAGAAGCCAAAGCTTTTTGGTATTTAGCCCTGCAATTGTCTTGAACTCCACTCTCACTTGAGACTCTGAGGGATGGAACCTCATCTTATTTGGCCTGTGTGCGCCGAACACATAAGACAATTCCTGGTGACCAGAAAGTTCTCAAGGAGCATTTAAAGAGTAAACAGACCGATAACAGCTGTGTTTTTAGGATTCCTATAACGTGAAGCTTTGGTTAATGAAATGCATAAGCACCTTTAAAAAAATAAAGAAAGAAACCAAGTTGCCCTTAAATGGAAACCTAATCCTACTCAGTCAAACTCTCTCTGGCTCTTAGAAAACTCTGGCAAGAGAGTCCAGATTAATCAGCACCAACTTATCAATGCCCGAAAGAGTTCAAAGTGTAAATGCTCACCTTTGGCCAGAAGTAGAACATGAGACAAGAATGGAAATGTGTGCCCCTTTTCTGTTGAGGTGCAGGCTTTGTTAGAATAAAACAAAAGAAGACAATTATATCAATTAAATAACTTTTTTTTTTTTTGGCCACGCTGCACGGCATGTGGGATCTTAGTTCCCCGACCAGGGATTGAACCCGTGCCCCCCTGCATTGGAAGCGTGGAGTCTTAACCACTGGACCGCCAGGGAAGTCCAAATTATTCATTTATTGAATAGCAAATAAGTGCTACATTCTATGGGGGATGCAGTCTCCTTAGATACTACGCATGAACATACACACACACACACACACACACACACACACGCACGTACGCAAGAATGTATACAGCAAACACTGAGTGCCTACTGTGTGCAGGGTCTGGGCACAAGGGAGGACGCGGGAGAACAGCCTTCCAAACGAGGCTTACAGGCTACCCAGTCTGTATTTTATTTCTTGTTTATACCACCTTATCGTCCCTAAAAAAGTTCCTACTAAAGCATCTCCGTAAAGTAGCAAATAGACTACATGTAGTTAATTAATGTTGAAGTTTGAAAAATGAAGAGGTCAGGGAGTGTTTTAGGGGAAATACACTTGAATTTTATCTGGAATGCTGAGAAGAATCAAGATAGGAAGAGCATTTTGCAGAGACAAAAACATGAGATGCTGTTTCCAAATGGATTGTGTAGATTACTTTGGCTGGAGTAGAAGAAAACTTTCAAGTTGAAAAGGTAGGCTGAGAAGTTGGAACTTGATCCTGTGGGGAAATGGGCACCAGTGAATGTTTTTAAGCTGGGCAATAAGGTAAAAGTGGGCTTCTTGGCAGAGATGTGAAGAAACACAGAAAAAGGAGGGAAAGGAGAGGCATTTAGAAGATGTTTTTCCTCAAACAATTTTTGTTTGGTTCATTCTGCCCCTAACACTGGACAAAGGAGAAAAACTTCCGAGAATGACTCATCCGCACATCTTTCAAAAGCAATAATACTACTAAGAAACCAAATTACTTTTACATTTATAAATCTACAAATTGACTTTAGATGTGTGAGGGATATTTTTAAAAACTAAGTACTGCATATATCTAATTTCTTTTAAATAATTAATAATAAGGAATTCTACGTGATCATATTTGTCATACGGTTGCCACAAGTTCTTTGAAGTTATTTTTTTACCACCACAACCATTTTGATGAAAATCTTGCTAAAATGTATTATTTTTCTTCTGTCTTCACAAAATAATACTACAGTGAGTGAAGATTTGCAGAGAAACAATATTTACGTAGCTTTGAAGCATTCCTCCACAAGATAGTTATTAATTACAAAGGGGAAAGATAGCTCCTTTACAGTGGAGAAATATGGCAGACACCATCTTAACAGAGGATCAAAGTTAATGTCACTAATGATGGAACCCACTGGTAACGAACGTCTCCTTATATGATGTACTGAGAAGAACAGAACATTACTTCTGCAGTATTCCTGCCAAATGTGCATAACCTGAATCATCAGACAAACCTGATGGAGGGACATTCTACTACGTAACTGGTTTGTACTCTTCAAGAATGCTAATTTAAATTAAGGGCAAAAAGACTCAGGAAGTGCTGCAGACTAAAGGTGACTAAAGAGACACGACAACTGGACGAAACACACCATTCTGGATTTTCTTCTGCTAGGGTGGACATTATTGGGGCAACTGGCAACACCCGAATAAAGTCAGGTGATTACACTGTGGTTATATAAGATGACGTCCTTAGTCTTATCTTTCTTTCTTTTGGCCGCAAGCCATAGCTTGTGGGATCTTAGTTCCCCGACCAGGAATTGAACCCTGACCCACAGCAGTGAAAGTGCCGAGTCCTATCCCTCCCTGGACTGCCAGGGAGTTCCCGTGTCCTTAGTCTTTAAGAAATACATTAAAGTATTTAAGGATAAAGGCAGGTGTGCGCGCGCACGCGTGCGTACACACACACACACACACACACACACACACACAGTATTTAAGGATAAAGGACCAGCATTTCTGCTGCTCTCACATAGTTAAGAGATACACACGTGAGGATTAAGAAAATGTAATAAAATGTTAACATTTGAGAAATCTGGTTGAAGGGTAGATGGTATTCTTTGCATTCTTTTGCCACCTTTCTGTAAGTCTAAAATTATATCAAAATAAAAATGGAAAAGAAATAATATACTATTTTGTTGAATTTTTGGCTAACTCTTTGGTAACTCAGGACTTGTGTGGACATCAAGAACATAATATAGTGATAACTTCTGGGGCCACTCAGATATGTAGGGCTATTTGCCCCTACCTAGCTGTCTCCAGCCATGATTATTTTTGAACTTTTGTAAATGCTTTTCATTTTCTTACAATTACCATTCCAATCAGGTAATCAGCTGTCAGCATTGCTGATGGCAGTTTGCCTTCAGCATCCTCTATTCCACCTCCTAATTAATTGCTCTAATCTATTATGGACTTGGAAACTCATCTAGTTCATGTTTATTTTACAGATGAAAAGACTCTAATCCAGAAAGGGTAAGTAACTTATTGAAGGCATCCATTATCATCAAGAACAGAAAAAGGATTTGAACAATTCCAAAGTTCTTTTTGTGACATCATGCTAATTTGGTCAGTGTATAAATAAGAGGAAACAGTCTCTTAATAAAAAACTGTGTTACACTGAGATCAGACTTGTGGCTGCCAAAGGGGAGGTGGGAGGGGGGAGAGAGAGGGATGGACTGGGAATTTGGGGTTGGTAGATGCAAACTATTATATTTGGAATGGATAAACAACAAGGTCCTACTGTATAGTACAGGGAACTATATCCAATCTCCTGGGATAAACCATGATGGAAAAGAATATTAAAAAAGAATGTAGGGACTTCCCTGGTGGTCCAGTGGTTAAGAATCTGTCTGCCAATGCAAGGGATGCAGGTTTGATCCCTGGTGGGGGAACTAAGATCCCACAGGCTGCAGGGCAGCTAAGCCTGTGTGCTCTTGAGCTCGTGCACCACAAGGAGAAGCCCACACACCACCGCAACAAAGAGCCCACGTGCCGCAACGAAAGATCCGACGCAGCCAAATAAATAAATATTTAAAAAAATTTTAAAAGTATGTATGTGTAAAACTTGAGTCACTTTGCTGTACAGCAGAGATTGGCACAATGCTGTAAATCAACTATACTTCAATAAAAAAATTTTTTTCATTAAAAAAAAGAACTGTGTTACAAGTAAGACTCAGGATCTAGAAGGAATGGACTTTGCCATATTAATCTTAGCTGTCCCTTGGCCTTCTCTTTGCTTACTTTCCAGTGGCCAGATAAACCTCTGCAGATTATCAAAATGTTGGTGTATTTCAAGATTTTCCCCTAACCTTCTTCTTTATTTAAAAAAAAAACCCACATGTTTCAAAATCTCTGGATACTCTGTCACTTACTGAGTGGCTGGCAGAATCGCCCAAAGTTTAGATTTTTACCCACTTACATTCACATACGCAAGAGACAACAATGCCACAAAACAGTAAAAGGAGGACACATGCTACTAAGTCATCTGTAACTGACTATAGTTTAAAATGTACAACAAAATTTCAGAGCACCTTGTTCCTCCAAAAGTATTTTTACAGATATTTTCAGATAACTGAAAGAATCTTCTGACTCCTGACTTACTGTAAACATCTAATGGAGGGAAAGCTCTTGAAATAATTCCTTGGGGTCATTCTCCCCAGAGGACTGGCATTTACTCAAAGGCTTCTGGATGGCAAGAATTGCTTAGAGGGCTTCCCTGGTGGTGCAGTGGTTGAGAATCTGCCTGCTAATGCAGGGGACACGGGTTCGAGCCCTGGTCTGGGAGGATCCCACATGCCGCGGAGCAGCTAGGCCCGTGAGCCATGGCCGCTGAGCCTGCGCATCCGGAGCCTGTGCTCCGCAACAAGAGAGGTCGCGATAGTGAGAGGCCCGCACACTGCGATGAAGAGTGGCCCCCGCTTTCCACAACTAGAGAAAGCCCTCGCACAGAAACGAAGACCCAACACAGCAAAAATTAATTAATTAATTAATAAACTCCTACCCCCAACATCTTAAAAAAAAAGAATTGCTTAGAACAAAGTCTGTCAAATGATTGAAACTGCCATTTTGAGGAGGCTGGTATGAAATAACGTTTCAAGCCACAGTACATTTTGAAATAATTTCCAAACCCAAATGTTTATGTAAATTTCCATCAACGGGGAGAGACTGCTTAAATAAATTTGATATATCTGTACAGTGGAAAACCCTGGTATTATAAGAAAGAATGAGGAAGTTCTTTAGTGCTGATATGAAATGATCTCCAAGACATATGATTAAATGAAAAAAGCAAAAGGTAGACACACCATATACAAAAATTAACTCAAAATGTACAATGACATTATGTAAGAGCTAAAACTATAAAATTCTTTGAAGACAACATAAATTTTAGGTATGATATCAAAAGCATGAGCAACAAAAGAAACAATAGGTAAATTGGACTTGATCAAAATTTAAAAACCTTTGTGCCTCAAAGGATACCATCAAGAAAGTCAACCCATAGAATGGGAGAAAATATTCGCAAATCATCTATCTATTAATCATCCAACAATAAAATCATCCAACAATAAAATCATCCAACAATAAAATAAATAACAACAACAAAAAAATCATCCAACAATAAAAAGACTAATTAAAAGATGAGCAAAGGACTTGAATAGATATTTCTTCAAAAGAAGATATACAAATGACCAATAAGCAAATGAAAAGGTGCTCAAACATTACTACTCATTAGGGAAAGGCGAATGAAACCACAGTGAGATACTACTTCACACCCACTAGGCTGGCTATTCAAAAACACTCTAACAAGTATCAGTTGGGATGTGGAGAAGTTAGAACTCTCTACATCGCTGGTGGGAATGTAAAGTAGCGCAGCCCTTTGGAAAACAGACTGGCAGTTCCTCCGATGGTTAAACGTAGGGTTACCGTATGAGTTAGCAGTTCTACCCCTAAGTATATATCCAAGAGAACTGAAAACATGCCCATCAACTGATGAGTGGATAAACGAAGTGTGGCACATCCATACAATGGAATATTTTTTAGACATAGAAAGAAATAACATATCGATACATGCTATGTCACGGATGAACCTTGAAAACATGGTAAGTGAAAGCTGGATACAAAAGGCCTCATACTATGTGATTCCACTTACACAAAATTTCCGGAACAGGCAAACCCATAGCGACAGGAAGCAGACTCTGGGGGCTGTGGGCAGAGGGAAATGGGGACTGACCCCACTCATGAATACAGGGTTTCATTATGGAGTAATGAGCATTCTAAAACTGGGTAGTAGTGGTGGCTGTACTATTCTGTGAATTACTAAAAAACATTGAATCCTATGCTCTAAAAGGGTGAATTTCATAGTAGGCAAACTGTATCTCAGTAAAGCTGCTGTTTAAAAAAAAAAAAAAAGCAAGCTGTTGAGCAATAATGTATGGGATACTACCACTTACAGATTTGCTCACATCTCCATAATGTATCTCTGGAAAGATACAATGTTAGAAAACTAACATTGGCTTCCTCCGCAAGGGGACTGGAGACAGGGGAAGATTTTTCATTATGTGCTCTTTTTAAACTTTTGAACTATGTCAACATAGTACTATTCAAAATTTTTAGTTAGAAATCAAATGAAATTAGAAAATGTTTTTAATAGACTAGGTCCTTCCACTGGTTTGACAATGCAAAGCTCTATGCAAAACAACACACTTGGGGGCTGTAGACGGTAATGAGTCACTGAAATTAGCCTGAAGTAACAGAAAAATCAGTACAGTTTCCTTTTCTATACTGTTTAAATCTGCTTCCGTTAACTCTTCCCTTTTGGTCTTCTAACTCTTTATGTCTCAGTGGCTCTTTGATGAAGTAATTTTCTGTACCTCTTTTATTTGGAAACCCAAACTGAACAAATTTCTTCTATATTGGATCAAATTCCCAAACGTGTTTAAAAAAAAAAAAAAGGAGCAAAAAACCTATTTTAAAAAAATGTATTATAAAACCTCCCTCTACCAGACATTATACTTTAGAGGAAATTAAGACTAATAAATGACCCTTAATTTAGGAATAAATTTAAGAATAAATGACCCTTAGGAAAAAGTCTAAAACAGTTTCAAAACACTACTTCCTACATGCTCCACTCCTAAATTTCCAACCGAGTGGCTTAAAACTGCCCTCTGAAAGCCATTCTCTATTTTTCACCAGCGTTGTCATAGAGCTAGTGCAGAAACAGGTTTCCAAAACAGGACACTGAACCCCAACTCCACTCACAACAGGGGCAGAAGGAAGTAGCCCCGCTTGATGAAGAAGTTCTCCCTTCTACTTAATTCCACACTGTCCAGCTGGAATCACAGTGTAGTTCTGCACTTTGCAGAGTTCTGTACTGTCGATCTTATCTGATATATTGCTTTATCCACGCTCTTATGTTATTATGTCAATGCCACACACACCCTTGATGACGCCGAGAGCTGCACGGCTGTGTCAATACAGCTCGACTCCGTAGCTGGGCACACAAAGCCCTTCAAAGCCTGGCTGCAGGTTACCATTGTGGCCAGTTCATCACTCTCCCCATCTCACCCCAGATCCTACATTTCTGCCACATCAAACTTCTAGCCCTTTCCCCAACACACTACACTCTTTAACAACAATATGCTTTACACATGCTACTCTTTTGGTCTGGAACGCCACCTCCACTAACTCACTCACTCAAACTGGGTCAATGCCTGTGCTTCCTTCAAGGCAACTCCAAGATAATCACCTCTGTAAAGGCTCCCCTAACTTGGGGTCTAATCGTGGATATTTTTTCTGAAGTTTCAATGAATTTATATTAAAAAGACTTATAAAGTAATAAAAAATTAGGATATTTCATAAACTTGAAGACACCACTGATGACAAGAAACATTATTTTATGTGTCACTGGGAAATAAAAATGATGGCTCTGACTCACCAGTGACTGTAAAGTACATCCCAATGTCAGAGATATTAAAATGTACAAAACTGTCTTCAAATTTTTAAAATGTAGTAAAGCTCAAAGGTAAAGATGTTGTCTTCCATCTGTCTGTTTACCTATAACACGTCTCTTGATTGTTATAGGTAAATTGTTTCCCAGTCTCTCCCAGACCTTTGGCATCTAAGATTTTGGATTTTACTCACATTTGTTTCTTCCCAATAATTAGCTCAGAACCTAAAACCCAAGATATGCAGTGTAAAATAAGAGTCCAGCTTATTTAAATTTAAAAATAAGAGTTCCTGACATTTTGCCAAAGAAGAAACGCAGATGGCCAACAGGCACATGAAAAGATGCTCAACATCGCTAATTATTAGAGAAATGCAAATCAAAACCACAATGAGATATCATGTCACACCTGTCAGAATTGCTATTATCAAAACGTCTACAAATAACAAATGTTGGCAAGGATGTGGAGAAAAGGGAACCCTCCTACACTGTTGGTGGGAATGTAAGTTGGTGCAGCCACTGTGGAGAACAGTATGGAGGTTTCTCAACCTCCCTTCCATATGACCCAGCAATTCCACTCCTGGATATATATCCGAAAAAACCCAAAAACACTAATTCAAAAACATGCATGCACCCCAATGTTCATAGAAACATTATTTACAATTGCCAAGACATGAAAACAACCTAAGTGTCCATCAACAGACGAATGGATAATAAAGATGTGAGACAGATAGACGTGTGCGCGTGCATGCACGTACACACACACGCACACGCACACAGGAGTACTACGTAGCCATAAAAAAGAACGAAATTTGGCCATTTGCACCAACATGGGTGGACCTGGAGAGCACTATGCTAAGTGAAATAAGTCAGACAGAAAAAAACCAATACTGTATGATATCACTGGTATGTGGAATCTAAAAAATATAATAACAAACTAGTGAATATAACAAAAAATAAGCAGACTCACAGATATAGTGGTTACCAGTGGGGAGGTGGGGAGGGGCACATGGGGTGGGGGAGTGGGAGGTACAAACTAGTGGGTGTAAGATAAACTCAAGGATGACACGGGGAATACAGCCAATATTTTGTAATAACTGTAAATGGAAAGTAACCTTTAAATATTGTATACAGGTAAATTTTTTTTAAAACTCAGTTAAAAAAGAGTTCCTATTTATTAAGGATCTGTCTAATGAAGTACAAAAAGAATGTGATAAAACTTAGAAATCATTAATGCCATAAAAATAAAGCTTAAAAAAAAAAGCTTCTAGGCTTCCCTGGTGGCCCAGTGGTTGAGAATCTGCCTGCTAATGCAGGGGACACAGGTTCGAACCCTGGTCTGGGAAGATCCCGCATGCCGCGGAGCAACTAGGCCCGTGAGCCACAACTACTGAGCCTGCGCGTCTGGAGCCTGTGCTCCGCAACAAGAAAGGCCACGATAGTGAGAGGCCCACGCACAGCGATTAAGAGTGGCCCCCGCTCAACGCAACTAGAGAAAGCCCTCGCACAGAAACGAAGACCCAACACAGCCAAAAATAAAGAAAATTTTAAAAATAAAATGCTTTAAAAAAAAAAAAAGCTTCTTTGCCCACAGTGACTCAGGCAATACCCAATATTTCAGCATCATTGTTTTTTTTTTTAATTAATTTATTTTATTTATTCATTTTTGGCTGCGTTGGGTCTTTGTTGCTGTGAGCAGGCTTTCTCTAGTTGCAGCTAGTGGGGGCTACTCTTCGTTGTGGTGGGGGCTTCTCATTGCGGTGGCTTCTCTTGTTGCGGAGCACGGGGCTCTAGGTGCGTGGGCTTCAGTAGTTGTAGCTCACGGGCTCAGTAGTTGTGGTTCGCGGGCTCCAGAGCACAGGCTCAGTAGCTCCACGGCATGTGGGATATTCCCGGACCAGGGCTCGAACCCGTGTCCCCTGCATTGGCAGGCGGATTCTTAACCACTGTGCCACCAGGGAAGCCCTTCAGCATCATTTTTAACCCACACATATTGGAGATGTTAAATTTTTCAGTGTTTTTGAAAGATACACAGGATATGCCCTTGTATCCGGGGTTCCAAAAACATTCTCAACAGAATGTGCTGAATCTTCCATTTGCAACATTAGATTAATGGTGTTTACTTAGTACAGAGACAACATTTTTGCCCCACAATATAAACAACGATAAGCACTTAAAAATATATTTGTAATAGAGAATCTGATGTTTGCTGACAACTTTCAAGCTGTTCCAATCCCCTTTCCCCGAGGGGAAGCTGATAAGAAAACCCAGGTTATCCCTCCTTTGGGGCAGATGGGAAGCTAAAACCAAGCGCTGGCCCGAAGCACAGATGGGAGCTCTGACCTCAGGCCCCATCATCTAATCAAAATAAAAGCAAAGCCAGACTTATTTCCCTGTTCTTTCAAGCCACTTTTGGACCAGCTTGAGAAGCCTGCCCTGCCCTTCCCAGAAAGCCTTATTACATGACTAACAAATCTCTTCATACCTTCTTGGTACGTATGTGGCATCATCAATTCTTATATCTGAACCAAATACGGGGTGTGGGGCTGTTGGTGTCCATCTCACCTCTGTGGAGTGATCACAGCAATATTTATTCTTGAATTGATGGCAGCAGATATTATTCTGTTATGATTTCACTCCCAATTTAAAGTAAATAACTTTAATGATATAAATGGATAAAATGTTCACCCACTATTGTAAAGTAGCCATAATAAGGACTTTTATTAAGGCCTATATGTAAACTTATTTCAGAGGGAGGAAGTGGGAAAACCCATCTGTAGATGTGTAAGTTCTTACAGAACTCTTGGGGGGAATTCCCTGGCGGTCCAGTGGTTAGGACTTGGCACTTTTGGTGCCGTGGGACTGGGTTCGATCCCTGGTTGGGGAACTAATGTCCCGCAAGCCGTGTGGCCAAAAAACAAACAAAAAAACCCTCTTGGCTTCATTCAGATATACTTTCTAATGGATCTTATTTATCTTACACTTCAAAAATTCTCCCCCTAGTAAGGTAAGTTTTTTACAAGATATCTACAATTTTTCCTGGGAAACCACCAGTGTGGCTCTGTGGTCTGCAACGCTAGCAGCCAGAGAGCTACCTGAAATAACAAGGAATAATGAAATAACAACCTTGGGCAAAAACCTGTTGGTGCTTCAGCTGCTACTACTGTAAATGTACTCTAATAATAGTATCTACCTCATAGGGTTATTATGGAAATGAAATGAGTTAATATTTATAAAGGGCTTATTAGAGTACCTGGCCTATGATAAGCTCCATACATCTATTTGATAAATAAATAAGCAGCTGCAAAAACATTTAGGTGTATTTGTGCAATGTGATGCTTCTGGACTATAAAAAGTATCTATCAAAATAGACAATAGCCTCTTTTCTCTGAAAAACTATTGCATTAGTAAGGAGTCTAAAAATGTCAGTCCCATTTACTTCATGCATATTAGTTATCTCTCCAAATGGACTCTAAGCACCTTGAGGGCAGAGGTCATTCCCACAGTCCTCTACTGTACCTGCCAAGCACTTTCACAGTGTCAGGATTCCCAGGTGTACACAGCAATGCTAGTGGATTGGCTAGCTTTGAGAATGGTGTAAACAGTGCTGAAAGTAGAGGACAGAAAGCCTGCCCATTCCGCCTCCATGAGATCTACTTTTTTTTGAAATGGAAGGTGTTCTAAAGTAACCTCTAAGTAAATAATGGTCAACAGTTGTTCATGCAGAGTCCAGAGACAGAGGCCAAGTTAACAGGAATCAGAGCAATGGAAAATAAAACACTACGACTTGACTACTGGAAGCAAGAGGCATCGTTACTTTCATTTATTTATACTCTGCCTAGTTATATGAAGGAGTTGATGTGGCTTCCTAAAAATACGTATGAACGTAAATATTAAATAAAACATGGAATCAGGATAATATCCATTAAAAGATCAATGCTGAGGGTAGGGTAACAGAACACATCTATGCAGGAGATACGGTCTATATACTGGCTAAAACAAAGCTTTTCCTGGCCACCGTCTCCAAGAAAGATTTCTCATATAGGGCACCCTGAGTAATGCAGGGGGCACGTCTTCAAGAACAACTTGGAGCAGTCCAACAGTGAGTTTTATAAAGCAGGCTCTCCTGACACCCCTTAAAAAAAATGCTGATGACATTACACCACAACAGGATTCAAAGAAAGCAACTGTGTAAGGATCCAAAGCATGACTGTCCAAGTACAAAGGTAAACCAAAGACAGGACATGGAACAGCTACAGAAATAAATGGACTGCATATCACTTGAACAATACTCTACAAATATCACTTCCCTTAGCTGGGCTCCTGATAAAAGTTGTTCGGCGAAACATTTCCTGTTATATTCTTTGCCAGTGTGGGTCTGTGTTGATTATCAAAGGTAGATCCACATTCTTGACAGATCAAAGAACAAAGCAGGTTGACTGTAAAAACTGAGGTGCCAAATCAAACCTCTCACCTAGATCTGTGGCCATCTCGCCCATGGGTGGGAGGTGAGCCATGGGAATGCCCCGGGCAAGCAAAGCAACACTTCTCTTAGAGAATGACTTTGGGATTGCTCCAGTATAAAGTGCAAATGATTGGTCACACTGCCAACTCCAGACCATAAAGCATAAGCAATATGATTTTAGTCCAGAAACTTCCCACAGTACTTGCTAACAGTCACCCTACACAGCCAGGAGCTACACAATTTGCAGGGCCCAAGATAGGGGTGGGAGAGGGCTTGGTACTTGGATCAGGAGGGTAAGAGGACACTGCTGAGTTGCCCACCAAATTCACCAGGGTGCTGCCAGCCCAGGGGGAAGGGAATGGTCACCGTGCCGCTCCACCCAAGGATACCCCAAGGCACCTGGGGCTGGAGAGCAGTGGGCCAAAAACCCATCCCTGGGAGGCAAGGAGGCTGCAGGAGGCAAGCTTCCATGTGAGCTCAGGCTCTGAGCCCCACGCGCACCCCACTGCCTCATCAGACTTCACTTACAAAGTACACATTCAAAGATAAAATTATTAAGACTTTCAAGACGGTGGCCTCAGAGCAGTAAACGCCAAGCTGGTTATAAGGTCCTTTGAGTGTGAGGTCCTGTGCGACTGTGCTGATTGCCTGCGTATGAAGCTGGCTCCAACAGCCATAAAAAGATCTGCAGAATGTTCTCACAAAGTGTCTGATTTTGAGTGATAAACCCCATCAACAAACCTACCAACTGAATGAGTTAAAAAAGACATCCCTCTATCACACTTACAACTCTCTACCATATCAAACATAGTACACATTGGTTTAAAGTTACCACTATCACCACCACCTAGAAAACGACATATCTAGAGTTTGTGCGCTAGTTACAAAATGAAACTATCTATTATGACTATGGTAGACTGATAACAGACTCCTTACCAAAATTCCTTAAGGCAATCCATGTATATTTATTGTAAAAGTTGGACAGTATCTTTTTCATTTGAAAGTTACTATTAATATATCTGCCCATAATACTACAATTAAGCAATATACCCTTATGCTTATATTCCAGGCTTTTGACATTATGGAAACAAGAATAATCTGATCAGACCAACAGGTTTTAAAACATTTCAGGTAAATGACGTGCACTTTAAAATAGTTCTAATGGAGGGGAATGTGGGCAGCAGGAGGGAAATTCATTAAGAATTTACCGCAATAGGGCTTCCCTGGTGGCGCAGTGGTTGAGAGTCCGCCTGCCGATGCAGGAGACACGGGTTCGTGCCCCGGTCCGGGAAGATCCCACATGCCGCGGAGCAGCTGGGCCGGTGAGCCATGGCTGCTGAGCCTGCGCTCCGCAACGGGAAAGGCCACAACAGTGAGAGGCCCGCGTACAGCAAAAAAAAAAAAATACCACAATAGTTCTGGGATAGAGCGGTGGTGACCTGGACCAGAGGAGAGAAGATGGAAAGAGAAATGGACAACCAACAGGATTTCTTGCTGATAGCTTAATATGGGAATGAAGAAAAAGAATACACCAAGAATAACTCCTGAGTTTCTGGCCTGAGCAACTGAATAAGTAAAGTGCTTACAGAGCTAGAGATTTAAATGGGGAGAAGGAATAGAAATCAACCTGCACTTTTGGAAATGTTAAGCTTGTGATGCCTATGAGACCTCCAGATGGAGTCAAGTAGGGAACTGGATACGCAGGTCTGAAACTCAGAGGTCTGGGCTGTGCATAAATTTCTGAAGTTACCAGCATGCAGGTGGTACAGCACTGAAAACCACAGAAGAAAATGCCATCACCTCAGAAAATAATGTAGTGAAAGATGAGGGTCAGGCCTAAGTCTGGAGGAACACCAGACCCTGTAAGGGCAGGTGTGGAGAGAAGGAAGACCCTGCCAAAGGTGAATGAAAGGGAGCAGATTGGGAGAGGGGAAGAAAACTAGAGAATGGGGTGTCAGGAAAGAAAAGAAAAGAGGAATGGCAGGGGGTCTCAGACGATGACTACAGAAAAGGATCTAGAGAGTCTGGCAACTTGGGGTGCACTGGTGACCCTGACGTGAGAAGTTTCAGCGGTGTGGAGGGGGCAGCCTGTGAGAACGGGTGGGAAGGGCAGAGATGTGCACAGAGACAGGAGTACAGACAACTTTTCAGAAACGTAGCTAAGGAGACTGTGGGACCAAGAAAGGACTTTTAAAGATCAGAAATTCTAGAGCTTGTTTGTATTGTACTAAGAATGATCCAAAGAGAGGCAATGACTAAAGCAACAGATCCTTGAGGAGATGAAAAGAGATGATAGGGTTGGGGGTTGGCCAGCTGATTACAATGGAGGGACAGAAGGGCAAAGGAAGTAGGAGTATTTGAAAGGGAGTGATTACAACAATGGACCACGGACTCCAAGCTGGAGACAGAGAGAGGAGCAGAAGGGAAGTGACTAATGTAAATAAGAGAGTTGGAAAGAATCATATGTCTTAATCAGTTCCAGAAAGTGCTGCAGTGAGACTGTAAGGAGGAGGTCGCACTTGAAGAGTAGGATGAGATTTTGGAGTTGGTGCATTTTCTGGTGATGACGAGGCTCAGAGAAGACAAAAGGGTAAGAGAGATGGCCACGGTAGATGTTCTCAGTAGTAAGAAACAACTCCTCAAGAGACAGCGTGCACCCAGGGACCTCCCACAGGTGACTGTGGTCAATGGGGATATGAAGAATGAAAGGGTAAATCCAGATACTCTCCGAGAGTAAGGGACAAACAAGTTCTCTGGCTGCATTCCCCAGGTATACAGCTGCTTAGTGGGTTCCCTGGGGCTTCTTAGGGTGTCATGGCAATGCGTATGGGAAGGCAGCACCTACTGAGAATTCCAGAGCTCAATTCCCACAGTTGTATAAGGTAAATTATACCTTAGAGTTTTAGAGAGTTTTATTTAAAAGTTCAAAAAGCTCTCTTATTTCAAAACTTTCAACTAACAAACTTTAATAAAGTACTATAGCAACACTCTGCCCACCCCCAACAAATATATTCAACAAACACTTACTGGGTTCCCACTATGTCCCAGGCACTTTCTGGGCCTTAGTGGAGATTTATACTCTAGTGGAAGAACCGAGAAAGAAGAAACATACAGTGAAGAAATAATGTATCTTCAGCTATAAACAGCAGGGAGAATACAAACTACAGCAATGGAGACCAGCAAATAATGGGGTTAGCGGTTGTATGCTCATTTCATTCTGTGCCATTGCACTGGTAATTGACATGAGCGTTCACTGTGTTTGTGTTCACTTTTGTGTACTCTGACTCCTAAGTCCAACGTTCTTCCCATTCAACATTAGTATATTATATACCTTGAAATCTGGTACAGAACCGATTACTTAAAGAAAAAAAAAAAGGTCTACGAATTTTGCAAGAACTATCAACACTCAATAGATGATGTTAGTCATCTGTAGAGAGAATCCACTCTATACGATAGGCTCTCTGTCTAGGAAAACTCTCAAGATGCAGGAAACTATCAAGGTTTCCAATGAAGGTTTCTAGGCTGTCTCCTCATGTCTAAAGTGTCATTGTCAGTATGCGACAGCACTCTCCAGTGAAGAGGACGACTTAACCAATCCAATGTATCTGCCAGTTATATGCCTACCATGGAGAGAGGGGTGTTTCAGGCTATCATGGCTTGACGATCATAGCCATCATGGTCATTCAACAGACATCCATTGAGTTGATCCCATAATCCCTGGGCAATCTTGTGAGGACAGTCTGTCTTTGGACAGGGAGAAAAATACATTAACAACTCAATCCACTTAAACATTCTAGCACCCCAGCATTTATAATGCTCACTGAAAATCAATAAGCTGACATGATGTTCTTACTAGATACAATGCCCTTGAGAGCTTGGTTAGACAGTTTCCCCCCGAGCCATATCACTGTCAAATCCAATGTCTGAACTACAAAACTGACATCTGACTGCTCCCTGCATCTCGAGATTCCAAGTTCCAGAAGGACCTACCTCCTTATTTTCACTCAGTCTCTGCTCTAATGTTTATAGCTCCTACATGGGGTTCAATTCAGCAGTTCACCTAATATCTACTAAACACTTACTACGTTCCAGGTAGTGTGCTAAGTATTGGAGACCTAAAGACGAATAAGGCACGGTTCTGCATTTAGAGAAACAATCATGTAAAAAGATAATTTCAGATGAAGTGACAGGGCAGAAGCTTAGAGGCAGGGCACTTGGCCTTGCCTCAGAATATCTGCCGGATGAGCCTGCACTTGAGATAGGAAGGCTAAATAGGGGTAGCCGAGTAAATAAATAGGGAGAAGGGTAATCAGGAGGCAGAGTGAACATACCACACGGAAAATCAAGGAGACGAAATAGCGAACCACGCAGAAACGTTGCAAACCATCAATAAAGCGCAAGGGAGGGAATGGCAGGTGACAGGGCAGAACACATGAGGCAAGCTAAGGACCTGGGCTTACCCTGGAGGCTACGGGAAGGGATGGAGGGTCTTAGCAGAGGGTAGCACAATTAAGGCTGCCCACGAGAGGTCCCCCTGGCAACAACTGGGAGGGTGGACCTGAGCGGAACTTGACTTGCATTAGAGAGACCGGTTAGGACGCTCCCGCAGTCATCTGGACTTAGAAAGATTGGCACTTGTCCAAGCGCAATGGAAAACAAGGGGTGGATTCAGAAATAGAAGGTAAACATTGTCAGGGCCCTGATTAAACCCATGGAGGTGGGGTGAGGGAAAGGAAGGATTCTAAGATGACGTCCAAGTTCTTGTCTGAGAGAGAGGCAAATGGGACAGTGGGAAACGACAAGAATAATGGCCACTGGAGTGAAGGAGAGGCAGAGTTTGGAAAGGAGAGATACATGGAGTGGAGTTTTGAACATACAAAGTTTGAGGTGCTGCTAGACCTTCAGATGGATGTGGGCAGTGGCTAAGAGTCTGCAGTTCAGACCATGGGAGATATATTTGGGGGTATATATATTTATTTATATTCTTGATCGAATGCCTTACCTGCCAGATAGGAACTGCAGTAAAAAGAAGAAAATCGGATGAGGTCACCAAAGATGAGCACGTGATGAGACTAGCAGATGGCTGAGAGCAGAACCTTAAAATCAATGTTGGGGCACAGGCAGAGGGAGGATGCTCGGAGCAGACAGGGAAGAGGGATGAGAATCACAAGTAATGTCACAAAGACAAAGGAAATAGGATCAAGGTGGTCAAAAATGTCGAGGAAGCGAAGTAGTCCAGGAAGAAAAGACCTGAAATACTGATAGGTCAGTTGGTTTGGCAACCTCAGGGGACCTTTATCAAAGTGTCAACCAGGTGAGAGGAGGCAGAAGTCAGATCACACTGACCTGAGGTGTGAACAGGAAGTGCTAAACTAGAGCAAGGGAGAGAACTGTTTACAATCAAGGGAAATCAACAATTTGAGATCTCCACTTATGGCTTAGCTTTTGTAATTCATTACTGGTGTGGCGGTTAATTTTAGGTGTCAACTTGGCTGGGCCACCAGCTGGACCAATAATCTTTGTTGAAAGACTACTGTGGATGTATCTATGAAGGTGTGTTTTGGGATGAGATGACCATTGAATTTGGCAGGCTCTGAGCAAAGCAGATTATCCTGCCTAGTGTTAGGTGAGCCTCACCCAATCAGCTGAAGGTCTTAAAAAAACAAAGACTGACCTCTATGAGAAAGAATTCTACCAGCAGACTGCCTTTAGACTCCAACTATACTACTTCCTTAAATTTCCATCCTGCCAGCCTACCCTGCAGATTTTAGACTTGCCAAGCCGCCACCGTTGTGTGAGTCATTTCCTTAAAATATCTATCTATCTATCCATCCATCCATCCATTTATCCTGCTGGTTCTGGTCCTGTGGAGAATTCTGACTAATACAGATTTTTGTACCAAGAATGGTTCTGGAAGAAGAGAATCTTAAGGATGAGTTTTCTGAATTGGTTCTGGGGTTTCTGGAACTGGCTCTCCACTCTGATGAGACTTAAAGACACTAATGGCTATTTCCAGTAGTAAAGAGAGCACTGAGAGCCCATGACACAATGTGGTCACAGAGATATGCAAAGCATCACCAGTGAATACCCTAATCAAACACTTACAAAAGGCAAGGTTCTGGATGACCATGTATATAACACCTTTGAACATTTTTGTCAAACGAATGAGGATAATGATATTGGTTAATTGCTCCTAAAGTCACTAGACAAAGTGGGGAAAGGATGAGCTCAAGGACTCAAATTCCCAGCTCAAGTGTTCATAAATGACCGGAAAACTTCTATGTCTACCCTGAAAGGGACCCTTATCTCCTACAGCCACAGGGCTGAGACTGCTAAAAATCAAATCCAGAATTTCATCCTGAGATTGGCTGAATTACAAAGCAATTTGAATTCCCAACTTCACAGGTGTCTACTGTTAAAGTGAGGGCACTGACTGAGAAGGAGTGGGGACCCTGCTGGGAAGACCCTGATAAAGCTGGGGACATTGAACCCCAAAATATCAGAGTCTTCTCTGCCAGTAGAAGCAGACCCCGGCCTGAGATTAACCCTGCTTTGCTGGAGGAAACCTTAATGGCCTCCCCTGAGGCAGCTGCCTTGAAAGACACTGCTGATTGTCTCGACCACCCATCCCACTCTTTGATTCTAGACTTATCACCAGACTCAAGTCATAGAAGGCCCCTACAGGTACAAAGTGTGACCCATGAGGAGATGCACTACACTGCAAAACAACTACTTTATTTTTCTAATTCACACAGACAGAAATCAGGGAATATGGGTGGAATGGATACTAAGCATGTGGGATAACGGTGGAAGGAACATAAAGTTGAATCGGGCCAAAGAGATCGATAAGAGCCCATTAAATAGATATTCTGCATTTAATGCCGCAACTCAGGGCGTTAGAAAGAGCTCTAGCAGTTTGTTTTGGTTCCTTGGCTACAACGTGGACCCAAAGTGGCCCACAGTAAATGAACTTGGAATGCCAGACCCGCCTTGGCTTAATGTAGAGGAAAGGATTTTTAATTAATTACTTTGTTTATTTTGGCTGCATTGGGTCTTTGTTGCTGCGTGCAGGCTCTCTCTAGCTGTGGCGAGTGGGGGCTACTCTTCATTGCACTGCGTGGGCTTCTCATCGCAGTGGCTTCTCTTGTTGTGGAGCACGGGCTCTAGGCATGCAGGTGTCAGTAGTTGTGGCATGTGGCGTCAGTAGTTGTGGCACACGGGCTCAGTAGTTGTGGTGCACGGGCTTAGTTGCTCCATGGCATGAGGGATCTTCCCGGACCAGGGCTCGAACCCGTGTCCCCTGCACTGGCAGGCGAATTCCCAACTACTGAGCCACCAGGGAAGTCCCTAGGGGAAGGGATTTAATGACGGTTCAGGAAGATTGGAAAGTTAGAGTGGATCTGTCACTTAAGACACAATCATCCACTCTGGGAAGGTCCAGAAGACATGCCTTTCAGCATAACTATGAGAAATAAATTTGTGACAGGAGCCCCAGCATCTTTGAAGAGCCCCGGGACCACTCTTCTCTGTAAGCCAGAACTTACAGAGGGAATTGTTAACACTGATGTGATGCTTCCTAAATGCAATGGAAGGAACTGGATCCTGGAGTGTCAGGGGAAGTGGCAGCACTCAGCTGTCAAAGGCAAGGCAGGTATAGTTACCATAATGGACAGCAGAGGGAAAGCAGCCAACCAGAATAGTCTGACTCACAGGGACACACAACGCTGGTTAGGTGATCACAGTGTTCCTGGAAGTGATACAGACAGGCAGCCAACTAAATTCTTACTTGATCTACATAAGCAGAAAAGCTCTAGGTCACGGGAACAAAAGTCTAACTTGAATCATAAAAACAAAAAGTCACGTCTCCTCCATCAATTCCCAGACGTGCGCCAGTTTACAGATCTAGAACCCCTTGAATAAAGAGGAGGCCGAGTCCAAAGTAGCATAAATTAAGAAAGGAGATTAAAGGCGATTAAGTGGCAAGCCATTAGCTTTATGTATTAGATGTGTTTCAGAAGGTAGACTTTTTCAGATTTCAGAAAATTAATACAATGCATATACTATATATTATATAAACAGCCCCAACTGGGTATAGGGCAGCATCCCATAAACAAACACATAAGTATTTCTGTATTGAAACATATAATTGGTCTTACCAAGTGGATCACGATTGAAAATAGTCTCTCATTAGTTCAGGTCAAATTTTGCAGCCAAAAGAGTTTGTATTGGGACTTCCCTGGTGACACGGTGGTTAAGAATCCGCCTGCCAATGCAGGGGACATGGGCTCGAGCCCTGGTCCGGGAAGATCCCACATGCCACGGAGCAACTAAGTCCACTCGCCGCAACTAGAAAAAGCCTGCGCGCAGCAACGAAGGCCCAACGCAGCCAAAAATAAATAAATTAAAAAAAAAAAAAGTTTGTATCAAACTTAGGAAAAAACTTTCAGTTTCAGAGCTTTTGGGATTTTGGAATTGCTGGTAAGAGACTGTGGACCTATAATTTGAAATGAGAATGAGAAATTGCCCCTTAGCATTTTCTGTTCTGAAATCCATATACAAATCAGCATCACCTCTGCTTATTATTGAAATATTTTCTAATTTCTCTAGTGTATAAAGTTCAGCAAGCCTTACTGGGGTTCTTCTATACTTGCAGTCACTGGGGTGGGGCGGGGAGGGAGGAATTAAATTCCAAACAGCTGAAAGTGATCAAGACTGAAAGTCCCTACTAGTTAAGAGACAAGGGCTGGAAGTTCTGCTCAAGGTAGGCAGCAAGGCAGCAGGGCTACAGAACCTCTTCCAATGGGGTGGAGGGGCCAGGGAAAGGCGGCCAGTGAGAAGCCTCCGGTTTGAACACACTGAGCCTGTCTGGACATCCTGTAGGGCAAGCCTGCCAGGAGTCTAACTGCAGAAGGATCTGCACAGCCTCCAGGGAGAACTCAGCCCAAGTGAAGAGGGAAGGTTCAGCGGCTTGTCAACATGTAGTGCCTCCTGATGAAGGGCAAGGAAACTTGCTGAGCCTCGTATGGTGTCAGACACTCGGATAAATGGATTCATGCTGTGTCCTTGCCAGAGGGAGCAGTATCAGAGTGAGAAACTACAAGAACCACACCCTTAACAATCCCTGAAGAGCAGTCAGAGCACGATTTTGCATCATTAGTGAGGAGGGCTTCAACGCACAGCTTCATCCCTCTAGGGTGGAGCAAGCAGCATCAAGGCATGCGGTTCTCAGCACAAACATGACCACAGAGACGAGGACATTGGTGGATGCCCTGGGACAGTTAAAAGACTCTTTGCAAACATTTAAGACATCCTGGAAGCCTCCGAAAAAGTGGTGAGAAACTTTGAAGGAGAAATTCTATAATAATGCAGAGTGGTTGCAAATATATACTTTGGAGTTTTGAGTCCCAACTCTACCATATATTAGCTGTGTGATTTTGCACAAGTTACGCAACCTGTCTGATTCTTAGTTTCCTCATCTGTAAAATTAATAAAAATAATGATTAGCACACAGAGTTGTAAGGAGATGAGATAATGGATGTAAATTGATTAGCAAAGGCCTGGCACATGGTACACACTCAATAAATGAGGGCAGAACAAAAGAAATAACATGAACCCAGTTTTATATCCAAACTTCTAAGTTATACCTGGCTGAAAAGAAAAAGATATATATAAAGATAAATATATATATAAAATCTGTATCTATATCTAGACAGATAGATAGATAAAATGTGAGTTCATTAATTCAAAACTTCTCCCTAACTACTCACTTTCTCTCTGCCCTTCTTACCATTTAGGGGATTTCAAATATTTGCATTTTAACACATTTTTCTCTTAGGAAGCTGAGTCCTTTGCTTATGTTTCCTAGCAACACCCTTCAGAGGAAGGTAAATAGCAATTATGACCTGGATGTGAGTAACTGTAGGAAACTGTCTGCCACAGGGTCATATAAGTTCTTACTGAAGCCTAGTCTACAATATAGCACCTTCATCTTTTAAAGCGTTATCTGGAAGAAGCACAGGATTACGTTAAACTTGCATAACTGCACACTGGGTTCTCTAACGTTTGGAGAGAAAAGAAGCCATTTCTTAATTCTGATAAAAGCATTTTTAAAATGGTTTTAAATTGCACATAACGGGGCTTCCCTGGTGGCGCAGTGATTGAGAGTCCGCCTGCCGATGCAGGGGACGCGGGTTCGTGCCCCGGTCCAGGAAGATCCCACATGCCGCGGAGTGGCTGGGCCCGTGAGCCATGGCCACTGAGCCTGCGCATCCGGAGCCTGTGCTCCGCAACGGGAGAGGCCACGACAGTGAGAGGCCCGCGTACCGCAAAAAAAAAAAACAAAAATTGCACATAACGAACTCCCCAGATCCCAAAGTAGAATATCAGAGTCTCAGTATAGAAAATGTTCATTGCAAATTCACTGACATTTGCTCAGCTGGTTACAAGTTACAGCACAGTACTAACAAACTCAAGTCAGGGATTTCATTCTAAGGGGCAATCTTATCTATAATAATAAATAACTCAGGCTCAACAAAGACATACTGCCTCTCTAACGCCAATTAGTTAAACCTAAGAACTGGGTACAACACATCACAGTTGTTAGAAAACTATTCAAGCCACGGGCCCTGACAGTAGATCAAAGGTATTACAAGGGATCACAATTTCTAAAGAGACTTTGAGTTTGGAAGGGAACAAAAAAAAGGAATAAATCACTTAAGAAGAATCTATCAATGAAATTATCCTTTTCATAAAGGCCTAATGGGACCAAGGGAAAATTATAAGTGAAAAAAAAAAATTACAGCAGTCCACATGCATTCAAAAAGATAATAAATAAATAAAGAGGTTTAAGGGCAAAGATATAAAGGTCCCAGGAGACAACTGCAATTTCTCAATTCAGGCACTACAAATGGTCACAAAGCCAACTGACCTCTGCCTTCTTAGCAGCCAAAATTCCAATGACTTTGGTCTAGACTCTAGGGCATTGCTAATGTCAAGCACTTGGCAAAGAGTGGAAAAGGAAGAAAGGACTATCACTCAAGATATACTAAGCCTTCATACCTCACCAGCCTTAGGGATCGAGACCCAGAGCCATCTGGTACTTCAGACCTCAGGCAATGCTTTTAGCTCTTCTAATAATTAAATTTCCTTTGATGGAGGCTAAAGACCAAACTAACCTATAATGAATTCCACGTCAAAGCAAACCATTTATTCTCTTTTTTAAAATGACACCAATGGTCTTAGCAAGATTAAAATCTTTGCAAGGTTTAGGTACACGTGAGATTCATGTCCTACACAGAGAATCTAAATTCTCAGATAAAGATACAATTCAATAAAAACACAACTGGGCTCCAGTTAAAAGATTCTAATCATCAAGGAGAAATGTGATTGTGGCTGCACTAAATCAGCCTCAGTGGCGATAGAAAGGAATGTGAGAAATATTTAGCAGGTAGACCAGCATTAACTAGGTGGAGGGGAGGCAGCAATATTTCTGAAAATACTGTGTGTATTATATTTTGCTTTTTGTCTTTTTTTGCGGTACGCGGGCCTGTCACTGTTGTGGTCTCTCCCGTTGGCGGAGCCATGCAGGCTCAGCGGCCATGGCTCACGGGCCCAGCCGCTCCACAGCATGTGGGATCTTCCGGGACCGGGGCACGAACCTGCGTCCCCTGCACGGGCAGGCAGACTGTCAACCACTGCGCCACCAGGGAAGCCTTATGTTTTTCCCAATTAAATCACATTTTAAACTCAGTAGCAAAGAGCAACCATTAATGAAATCCCACAATGGATCCTTTGTAAGTTAAAAAAAACATCTATTTTGTAATGCCAATAGTATTCCCTCTCCCTCTTTTTTTTTTTTACTGCAGCCTTTCACAATAGGTGAATATCTTAAATGTGGTGACTGTCAGGAATTTAAACCGTCCTTTGGTGTTATTTTATTTGAAGAGTCTGTCACCTCCCACTAGAATCTAGGCTCCCCGCTGCATCCACGGTACCTAAAACAGTGCCTGGCACCCAGTAGGTGTTCATTTGGTTGAATAAGTGAATAAAGACTTTGTGAAAACACAAATTTGCATTTTATATACTTTTCACATATATCTCTCTTTCACTTAATAGTGTCTTTATTTCTTTTTTTGGCGGCTTCTGAGCCTAGTGAATACCCTGGAATTAGGGTAAAAATGAGTGGTCGAATATTTTTTAAAAAATACAAAACTAAGTTTTTGTTTTATTATCTCAACTAGTAAATAAGGAGTAAAAGGCTGTGGGAAGTGGTAATTAGATTAGTGGCCTTTCAACTACAGGGGTAATATTTGAAGTCTACATTTGGTCAACAAACATCAAAAAATATAAAAGTTTTATTGATAAAACACTTAGATACTATAACAAACATGATAAAACAATTTTGGTATATAATAAGTAGTAATTCCAAAACTATAGTGCTTAAAGTGGTTGAAGAATGTTAATTCATTCCATACATTTCTGAAGAAATATGAAATAGTACTCAAAGAGTGACAATTATCTGATAATGTATAAAAATCACACTTGGAAAAAATATTCCTTCTTTCAACAAACATTTCTTGGATACCTACTATGTGCCAGGCTAAAAATACCTACTATGTGCCAGGCTAAATCCTAACTACGTGTGGCAAACTACTAACAAACTGTTATCAAGACACACCTACGCCTCCTTGCCAGTTAATAAACATTTATTAGTATCTATCATATCCACTACGCTAAGCACTAGGGATACTTCTATAAACAAGCCCAACACTATCTCTGTCCTGGATTCTAGTGGAGGAGAAAAGAGAAGAACCACCAAATAGTGAGGAATTACAATAAGGACATAAAGGGCCAAGAAATGATAACAGGGGACCCCACTGGATAGGGTGGTTGGAGAAGGCCTCTCTGAGGAAGTGACATTTAAGCTAAGGCCTCACTGATGAAAAGGAGACAGCTCTGGGCAGTTTTGGGGAAAGAGCACACCAGGCAGCAGGAAAAGCAAGTGCAAAGGACCTGGGGTGGGAATGAGTGTCTAAGAGCAGAAAGATGGCAGCATGGCTTGAATATAGTGAGCAAGGGGCACAAGTTGAAGTCAGAGAGGCGGGCAGAAACCAGATCACATAGACAACTATAGGCCATGGGGAGAAGTTGGGATGTCATTCAGAGTGCAACGGGAAGCCATTAAGAATTTTAAACGAGAAAGCAACATGATCTGATTTGCATTTTTATAAAGTCATTCTTGCAGTTGTGTGAAGAATGGACTAAAAAGAGGCAAGAGGGGAAAATGGGGAGACCAGCTGGGAGGCTATCACAGTATCACAGGCAAGAAATGACAGTGATTTCGACTAAAATGCTAGGAGTGGACCACAGATAGAAAAAAAGTGGGTGAGAGAAAAAAAAAAAAAAGAAGTGGTTGATTCCTAGAAGTATTTTGGAGATGGGAGAACTGCTTGGATGTGGGGAGTGAAGGATAGGGCATTATCAAGGGCAGATCTCAGGTTTCTGGGTTGAGCAGTTAGATGGATGGTGGTACCATTTACTGAAATGGGTGATGCAAATTACTGAGATTTATTCTTCATATACTGTGTGTTCATTCCTACCTAAGGGTTACCAAAGACATTCCAATTGCCACATTCAGTGAATCCTTGAAGTATTCACTCTCTCTTCATCTGACACAGTTAAAACTTCTTCCTTAAAACTTCACTCTCTCTCAGTTTCCAAGACACCACACTCTTCGGGTTCTTCATTTACTCAACGAGCCTCCTTGTCAGGCTCTGTATACCCCAAGACTCTGTCCTTGGCCTTCTGCTATTTCCTTCAACACACTCTTCCTTGCTGACCTCATCCAAGCAATCCATAGCTTTAACTACTACCCGCATAAAGCCTCCCAGCTCTCTATTTCCTACCAGAACTTTCTCCTCACCTCTAAAACTATCTACCCAAATGTCCCATTTCTAATGAGATATATCAGCAGCATCTTAAACTCAACATATCCAAAAGTAACTTTACCATCCTCTTCTTCCAACACTCCTTTCCCCTCATCCATAATCTTCATCTGTAAAAAGCCCTACTTTCCAAAACTATGCCCAGCTTTCCAAGCTCAAAACCTTAGGGTCATCTTACACTCCTCTCTTTCCAGTCCACATCAAATTGATTTCCAAGCCCCACCAAATTCACTTTCTAACAAGCTCATGGATATGTCCTCTCTTCATATCCCACTGCTTTAATTCAGGTCTTCAATCCTCCTCCTCTGGATTGTTACAATAACCCTCTGGTTTCTTCAGCCTCACACCATTCTATCTCACACTTCACATCTCAATAAACACAGAAATCCTTCACAGGCTCCCCACAGCCCTTAGGATAAAATTCAGCCTTATGAATGGCAAACAAGGTCCTTTAGGAGTTCGTGCCTCTGGCTGGCTCTCCTGCCTCAATTCCCACCATCTCTCCTATACACACTGCAATTTCTCACGACACTGACCTACCAACAGGTTCATTCATGACTCTGCCTATACTGTTTTCTCCCAACACCTACTTAGCTTAAGTATCCCTTTCTCTAGCAGCCTGAACTTCGGTCTGAGATGATGACTCTCCTTAGTGCTCTCACAGCAAACCATTAATGAAAGACTTCTCATATTGTTTATCACACTTTGCTTCTCCCACTGAATGATAAATTATGCGAGGCCAGGGACTGTCCTTCCTAGAATACTTCTGGTGCTTAATACTTAAAAAATGCTTAGTAAATGTTTGCTGAATACCTGTATCTAGATCAAACTTGAGAAGACTTTCTGTCAAACATGAACTGCTATGTACAGTTATTCATGATAAGAAAAGGTAGCTTGAAAGAAGAAACATTCAGTAGTTTTCTGAAATTAACCAATAACATCAGCTGCTGACTTTCACATATCAGCATTCATCCTTCATTACGGAAGAGCTACGTATGTCCAAGGTGTATATAGATGTAATTCTGACGATCTTTTTGTATTAGTATCCATTAATATTCAGTTTTTCAGTTCTGCTACTTTTTAATACCTTGAGTTTAATTAAGATTACTCTGACTGCTCTTGTCCTCAATAAAGATGGGTGTCTGCCTCTTATGCATAATAATTCTCTCTGAACACACAAGATTTCTGATACACCTTAGTTTTAAGCTATTTCCTACTTCTTCACTTAAAACATGAATATTACCACCATCACCACCACCACCACCACCAAAAAACCCCCATGCTTTTTAACCCTTTTTTTCCCCCTCAGGAGAGATATTTATACAGAATGGATTGTCTTATATATACAAAGTATATATTCACCTATCAACCTCCAGAGGGTGGGGGGGCTTTTACGTTTATACTTTACAGCTCCTGGAATCATTCATTAAATGGTATTTTTCCTGGCTCCAAAGATTACATTAAGAACTTTTCCATGAAAGTAATTACTGAGTATACTCATGTTCAGATATTGTCATGCAACTGACATTTCGCAAAACAAAAGAAATGAACAAGTCTCCGTGTTTTTTTAGGAGTTGGCTCTCTTTATAACCATTACTTAACCACATTCTGAGACAGCAACAAGTACTCTGCCTTGAACAACACACACAAAAAAAGTCCTGTGTCAGACACCACTGCAGATGTCCGTAAAACAACTCATCCAATTCAATAAATCCAGCCTGAGGTTTACTTTATGTCTCACTCATGAAATCTGGCAAGGAAAAAAACGTGATTTTTTTTTTTAAAGAAAAATGAGCCTTTTAATGTCCTATGTCTTGTCAAACTACGGCGACTAGGGCTGTAATTATTATGGATTGGACCAAACTCTTCTAAGCCAGGTCACTCCAGTGGTATTCCCAGCTCTTTGCATCCTAACACAGAAGTAATGTAAATTTCTTCCTGGTGCTCTGCGGACGACAGAGATGAGACAAATGAGACTCCGGGACCCTTCTATCTCAGAGGCTTAAAAAATGCGCTGGAGAGCACTGGAAATGGAACTAACAAGGTAAAACAAAACGGTCGCTTAAAGGGAAACAATCAACAAAGGCCCTACAAATGAAAACCCTGCAACCTTCCGCCACCTCCCAAAGGTGGAGAACGCCAGAAGCCCGGGTTCTTGAACCGGAATCCCAAGCGGGCCTGGGCGACCCAGAGTCGCCAGGCGGAGACGGTGGGCGACTCAGCGAGGGCGCAATGCGGCCTCCCGCCGGGCCCGCTCCCCAGACAGCCCCCCAGGAATGAGCAAGGTAGGGAGTTCTCCCCGCCTCCTCCACACGCAGGGATCCAGGAAGAAGAAAGAGGCTCCGCGCTTCTCCAGCCCGTCACATTATCTCCTTTCCCATCATGTCAGCTTCCCTTGTGTCCCATTTGCCACGAAGGTTTCTTTTGGTGTATACACCTCCATGGCCGATACACCAGCAGTCAAGAGCCCGAGCAGCACCGCAAGCACCGACCACAGCCAGCGCCTGCAGTCTGGGGATGCAATCAGTGTCCCGGCCCCGGCGGGCGCTGCCATCGTCCTCCAGCCGCAGTTGCCGCGGCTCTGGGCCCCGGTCCCCACTGCGGTTAGCTCGGCTCCGGCCCGGGGGCTCGGGACTCGCCGCCGCCCGCGTCTGCTAGCACCTCCACGCCGCAATCCCCGCTCGCGGCCCCAGCCGCTGCCAGCCAGCCCTCCGCCCAGACCTCGGCCCCGCGCCGGCCCCAGCTGTCCGCTCATTGGCCTGCTCCGCGCACTTTGAAGGACCCGATTGGAAGGCACCGACTGTCCATCACTCCCTCTCTGCAGGCGGGGCCCCGCCTTTTCGGTCCCACCCAGGCTCCTTATGCCGGCGCTGGAGGTCCCCGGCTGTCCGAGGCGACCGCCGCCAAGCCCTCTGCCTGCCTGCCTGCCTGCGTGGCTGTCCGCTGGTCTGTCCTGGCCCGCCCGCCCCCCCGCCAGCGTCTCCTCTGCCTCTTTAAGGGTCCAGTCCTCCAGATCTATTCATTGTCTGTCTTCGCCTGTTTCAGCTTTTCCCTGTTTCTCTGAGCCTTACCTAAAGGAAAAGAAGCAGTTCGTTTACAAAATTAAAAAAAAAAAAAAAAAAAGAACGAGGGCTACGATGGGGAGAGACTTCTGATTCAGTCGTTCAGATAGAACACATCTCTCCCCTTGTCCTGTCTCTAAGGCCTGTCAGTTGCCTGGATCAGATAATTTATGTGTGCATATTGAGAAATCTACTAGCTTAAAAAGAAGTCTCCATCTTGTCTGAATCTCCTCTTAGGAGACCCCTGTTTTGGCTTAAAAAGGGTTGGGAACGGGGAACTCTTTCCTACTACCTGGAGCACAAATGAATGGTGTTTTGTTTGTTTTGCTTTTGTAAACAAAATATCCCTCGATTTGTCAATAAAAATTGTCAAGTTCCCCACCCAGACTCTGAAGTGCCGTTCTGAGCCGGCTCCACTTGGCTACCTTGGCCCAGAACAGCGTCTGCCACTTACTGGTTGCCCAATAAATTCTGGAAAGTGTTTGGAAGAGTCCTTATGAGAACAGCCCACAAAAGGGAGAAACGGAAGGACAGGAGCACAAGAAAAATGAGGGTGAAGGAAAAAAAGGAAAAAATCCAGATGGGAGGCCAATAGTGTGAGAGAAAGAAACAAGTATTAGACAATTAGGATGAGAGTGGGAGAAGAGCATGGTGAGAGCACCCAAATGCAGCCCCTCATTTCAGGGTTTTGTCTCAAGTCAACCTTATGAACACCTTTCCTGATATTTTAGCTATTTTACCCTGCTACCCTTATAGTTCAGCAAACTCATAATAATTACTTTAGCACTAGTGAGGGAAAATGAAAAAGAAAAAGAACGATTTCACTCTATTTCTCTCTCAGCAAGATCCTCATGAAGTGTTTCTGGAATGTCATAGGTTGGAAAGAATACAAATGCATTAAGTGAGCAATTACTATGTGCTGCAGATGTAGAATACCTAGACTTTACTCTCAAGAAGCACAGAGTCTACCAGTCAGTGTAGCAAGCAACTACTGAACTAAATCTTTTTCAATGCTTGAAGAGAAGGTCGAACAAAGGAGAAACCGTAAGGCCAACAGGGACAGTGGTTCTCAAAGACACATGTTATGTTAAAAGCTAAAGCTTCTCCACTGACTGTGATGTACCTCAATACAGCTACCTCCCTCTTCTGAGAACCACGGGCCTGTGAGGTGTCTGGAAAAGATGCACAGAGGATGTAGCATTTGAGGTGGATTTTAAAGGCTGAATAAATTTTCACCAGAGAGAAACAGGAAAAGCAAACTCAGAAACAAGAAAGCAGTATCGGGTATAAGGAATAGTGGGTTAATCCTGTGTGGTTTGGAACTTCAGGGGGAATGAGTGAAAGAGGGGAAAGAGAGAATCCTGGAAAAGTAGGCTGTGGTAATATTTTGAAGAGCCTGGGGTTGTCTTTATCGTATAGGCAGTGGGGAGTGATGAGAGGGAAGTGACGAGTTCAGATCTGTGTTTTAAAAGGATGACTCCTGCAACAGACAAGGCAAGAGTGAAGAGAGCATGAGATAAGGTGTTGGCAGTGATGGTGGAGAGGAAGGTGAGGACTGCGGAAACATTTCACAAAAGGAATGACAGAACTGGGTATAAATTAGATGGGAAGTCTAATCAAAGACAGATGTGACCTCCAATTTCTAGCCAGAGCGGTGAATGATGCTACCAGTTAACTAAGACTAAAAACCCAGGAAGAGAACCTGGTCTGTGAGGAAAGCTAATGAGCTGGGCCTTGAACACAGCTGAAAGAGCTGAGAACACCCAGACGGTCAATCAGAAGGCAGTTAGATATCTAGGTGTGGAGCCCAAGGAAGCAACAGAAGGGCTACCGTGAAATTGGAGCCTGCTGGGGCAGCAAAGTGTTTCCACGATAAACAATATCAGACCATCAGTAGATACTTAATAAATATTTGTTGAATGAATAGAAGAATGAATGTTTATTGAATTAATCTAGAGAAGTTACAAAGAAAAACAAAATCATGTGAGGTTGTTTTAGCCATAGGCCTTGTATTGTAGTTTCTGATTCTTCTGTAGAGATAGTAAATGGAAAACAAACAAACAAACAAAAGCGTTGGATTTCAATCACTATTGTGAGCCTGAAGGTCTCACTCAACAAACCTCCTCTTCAGATACCTCCTTCTTCCTCCTGGAAACTCCTCTTTCCAGCTCAGTCAGTCCAGGCATACAGTTAGAATCAACTGAAGACTTTCCATCAGATGAGAAAAGTCATTTTTAATGGGCTGCCTTGCCTCTAAAAGAATGGGCTCCTTGGGGAGAATTTTCCCCACAGAGTCAGTAAGAAGGAAAATCATGTGCAGAGTCTTGTCTGATAATAGTTACCTATGTGCAGATCCCTTGGCCTCAAAGACTTCCCGCTCCACGCGCTGCACAATAAATGCACTAATAAGGAGGGGTTTTGCCTTGGGAACATCTCAGGGCGTTAAGTCTTCTCTTAATAGAGATCAGATAGGGGGCACCCAGGAGCAACTAGTGATGGCAAATATATATGGACAGAATTTTCTAGAGCTGGAATGAATGGGAGAAGTAGGAAGAGGGTGTCAGGCACCAAAATTTCCGACATCTCTGTGATTGTAGTAGAATTCTCTTCCACCCGCTGTACTCTCACTGGCGTTCTCTCCCTCCTTGTTTTTTAAGGTCTGTTGCCAGAAGAAAATGGAATGCTGTGATCTGTGGGTGGTGATAGCAAGCCATTCCAGGATGACTGAGATTTGATGAATATCAGATAGAGTCAAAGATGAATCCCAGGCCACACTGAGAAAGATTTACCTGGAGCTAAACCAGTTTCATTAACATTTCTATAGAGAGAATGTCTCAATCCAGGAAAGGGGTTGCATTTTTCTAGGAACTTTTTGAAAATCTGAAAATTCGAGTGTCCCTGGGCACCAAGTTGGGGGAACATGGGTAATGGGGTCTTTAGGGTTCATTGTATAGAAGGATATGCCACCAGGCTTCTTCATTTACTGTGGCTGGAATAAAATGTTCTTCAAGGTCCTCTGTCTCCCTGTGCCCTGCTGCCACCTATGTACTACTACTGCCTCACCTATGAGGGGAGAATGTACACTGGAGAGAGAGCACAGGCATTCCTCTCACCAGGATAGAGACATTTCTCACTGTGAGTTGGGCAATTGATATCCTGAGTTTCGTTACCGTCAGTCTTCCTGTATCATGGTTGGGAGGGCAAATGTGATACTCTAGTGGCACCTGCAGAGTAAAAGACAAACCCTTTCAATCACTAGAGAGAAGTAGGAGTAAGAAAAAAAAAAAGCCCTAAAATGATAATAACTGTAGTAAATTCAAGTAGGAAAGATGAGCATAGCGACAGACCTCTTGGTAACTGTAGAGATGGAGGTTTCCAGAAAACTGAAGTGGTTACATTATTTTACCTAACGAGTTATATTTTGTAGTTTCCTCATTCTTGGGAGAAATAGAAATTTCTTAAGTGTCCAGGGCACATTTTTTTCCAGTTAGGTTCTGATGAATAAACTCTGCTGGCATCTAGAACTAACGAACATCTTAAAAGGTATTCTTATTCTCCTTGCCTTGGGCCCTAAGGAGGACTGAGGACTCTAGTTAGGACAGTTTCCAATAAAACAAAGGGTGGGGACTGAACGTTAGAGCTCCAGAACTGCAATTTACTCGTATCAAACCATAAGAAGAAAGTTGACAACCCAGAGTCTGGCACATAGCGCTTCTAAATGTTTGTTGAACAAATGAGCAATCAAATGAATGAATAAACTGGAGAATGAATGTTATATGACATAAAATAAACAAATAGGCCTGTTCAGGAGAGTCACCCTGTCTACTTGTAGTTTCCTATCTGGTTAGTTATTTGCTAAAGTTGCAATTCACAATTAGTGATTGTCCAAATACCAAAATTTGTATTTTTAAGGGATTTGGAACAAATGGTGGTCATTCAGAAATTATTCACTGAGCACCAGTTTTGCCAGCATAAGCCTCAGTACTAAGTATTTAATAATTCAAAATATAGTAAAGAAGCCATGCGTTAAAAATATTGGGCACCAATTATATAACAATTGGTTGTCAATTATACAGTGGAATTCAGTGTTGCTGTTAGTGTTGATGTCTTGTCCTCTAATAAATAATGATTAGAGGAGACAAGACTGCAACCCAATTATATACCACATAAAATTGGTTTTAATATGTTAAAGGATCTTTTTCTGAGAAGGTCAGAGTTTGGGATTTATGGAAAAGAGAGAGAGAGACAGATTTTCCAGCTGAAGAAAATAGTTTGAGTAAAAACACAGTGATGGTAATTTGCAAGGCTGGAAAGGTGGTGCTTTGAACACTAGGATGAAAGGTGTAGGCGAGAAACGGACAATTTTACTACTATTGGAAAGAGCAACATCCTGAACGCAGCAAGGGAGAGAATCTGGAATCCGCCTGCCACAGGGATATTGCCACACACTCACTGCAACTTATCAGCCATAAACATAAATGGAATTGTAAATATGCTACTGGTAGTGACACCGTTGTTTTCTTCTCTGTCATTGATTTTCAAAGATCAAGAGAGAAAAGAAAGAAAATCGAAAACACAAGAACGCGAAACAGCTGAAGGATATAAGCATATTACACGGATAACCACTTGGGGGCGCGGGACTAAGTAGTTCCTCCTTCTTTTATAATGACGGGAACCCGCGAGATACGACGGCTCGTTGGTCTAGGGGTATGATTCTCGCTTAGGGTGCGAGAGGTCCCGGGTTCAAATCCCGGACGAGCCCGCCTTTTTCCTTCTTCAGGAATTAATAATTTCTAAAGAAATTAATTTTAGAATAGATCCATAAATGTAATAAATACACGTTGGTGGAAAATACAAAATTGAGACTTTTTGAACTTAGAGCACACTTTACGTTCAAATACCATTAAAAGACGTAACATGAAAACGTAGAAAGTTTGCTAACCATGTAATACTTTGAAAATGCTTGTCCCCACTCCTGCCAGTTTCGGAGTCGAGCGCTTGTGTTAGGGACTGAGTTCCGATCTCGGTTGCCTACAGGTGCGGTTTAAACTTGCCCAGGCCCGCGCATGTCCGCACGCACAGCGACCGCTGGAGGAGGACAGCGCGCCCCATCACCCTGGTCCCGCTAATCCACGGCGCCCCCTGCTCACGTTTGGAGTGTTCGAGGGGTGCCCAGGAGTCCGCACGAGGCTTGTCTCTTTTCCAAGTACGTGTGTTTTAAATGGTACAAGCATTTTCATACCTTGCCCTCAGACGTACAAAGACCACATACTGAACGAACTGATCTCATCCAATCCTTTACTTCCTAAATCGAAGACGATCAAGATTCGAGCTCAAGGGACCGGACTAGTTTCATTTCAGCCTCTAAATGAGCCGTGTAAGAAAAAGAAACTGTTTTCTAAATTTTAGGCGTAGACAGAAAAGATTCGGGCTCGTCCGGGATTTGAACCCGGGACCTCTCGCACCCGAAGCGAGAATCATACCCCTAGACCAACGAGCCGCTCTCCGCAAAAACGCTCCCAGCGCCTCTCTTCAACCTTGTATCGCCTCTGGCCGCACTGCCTGACTGACCCCAGCCGTTGACCCTTCTTTTATTCCCCAGGTCTCTGGTCGAAAACCCTCCTCGCCACCCGAAGGAGCGCCAGGAAGGGACGTGCACTTTGCCCAGCGGGGCCGGTGGTATCACCCAGCGCCCGGGCTCTGCGCCTCGGCCTGCGGCCGTCCGCCCTCGATCCGAGAAGCCGCCTCCCCAAAGCCAGGACGGCCCCTGCAGCGCGGTGGCTGCTGGGCGCTGGGAGCCCGAGCTAGGAGGGCGCGGGCAGGGCCCCTCGGACATACTGGACGCCGCCGGGTGTCCGCCGCCCAGCGTCTCCACGCTGCCAGTTTCGCTCCTTGCGGGGAGCTCCCGCCGCTCTTCACTCAGACCATCCTCAGAGCACTTGGCTGTGTGCCGCGTGCCCCACCCCCGTCCCCATCCCAATCCCCTGTGCTGCAGCGGGACGACGCTCGCGGGTGGGCGGGGCGGGAAATAGCGCGGAGGAGCGGGCGAGAGATGGGAAGGGATGCACCTTATCCCTGGGAGGGAGTGACGGGGCGAAGAATTTGCAAAGGAGAGAGTATTAACAGCTAACTTATTTCGAACGTTCATTTTGAGATCCTGCACTCTTTTAGGCGTTTTACATGTACTGAACTCACTGCATATTTGTAACAATTTTCCCTTAGTTACTACTGTTATCCTCATTTTGCAGTGAGATAACTCAGGCCACACGGCGGCAAGGAAGTGGTAGCGCAGGCACAGGAACTACCGAGGTCGTGGAAGGTGGGGTTAATAGCGAGGGCCGTGAAAGGGGCTGAGGAGCAAGGGGGCAGAGTTGGGTGCCTTGGTAGCTTGGAGGAGTGGAAAAGGCTGTGGTAGTGGGCAGGACCTTCGCTCTGGCGCCACCCCACCTCCATCCCCTACTGTAATAGGAAGAACAAATCTGACTCACTGGATCTGTATCTTTTACTTTAACCTTTGTAGTCTATTGCTTTTGTTACAAGTTAATTACTAAAGGGCTGTTGCCTGTAGCTTAAAGTACACATGATGGCCCATCTCTGGTAACCCTGCCTCCCATGCCTGAAAGTTAAGCTAAAACACATTTGTTTAAGCTGACAGGAAACATCCTGACCAGGGCCACCTGTGAATGGCTGCAGGAAAGAAGGAAGTAACACATCCGTTCCAGAGTCTGGCCAGAACCAGGAAATGTTTGCAATAACTTCTCTCTCTTTCTCTCTTTTTTTAAACGTTACCTCTTATATGTTCTGGTATAATGTTATAAGTCATAATTCTAGTTATTACTTTAAAATGTATGTCTCAGAAATAACTAAATTTCCTTGTCAATTGCGATATTATGAACTTTCATCAAATCTTTAACTGTGGTCATTTTTAAGTCTCTTGTCGTTTACAGACAGTTCTGGGTGTACTCTGATGCTTTTGCAAATATGTGCCTATAAAAGGGTTTCATCGTCGAGGAATTCATGGAAAAGACTCTGACAAGTACAGGTTTCTGGTAACTGACTATACTGCTGAACTGAATGAATAAGCATTTTCAGAACTCTAATGGAAAACTGATGAATTCATAAAAGTGCTAACAAAAGATCAAGATGAAAAAAAAATTACATGGGGCTGAGTGAACTGATGAGGATGATTATAATTTTTGTGACTTTCTGTTTGAATAAAAAAAAAAAATCCCACAAGGACTCAGAGGCAAAAAATATACAATTCAGTTTTCACTGCAAAGTAAAGGAGCTGTTACAGTGGAGGATTACTGGACTGAATGTCAACATTATGACATGGTGTGAGTGTGTTTCGTGTTTGGTAATTGCAATCATTGTTGCTTTTGTTGTGGTCATCCATTAAAACAAAAAACAAAAAACTTTACCTCCTCACTTCCCCCTCTTTGTTCTATAAAAGAAACAATCATCCAAACCTGGGCAAGATGATTCTTTGGGACACTAGTCCACCATCTTTTCAGTCTGCTGGGTTTCCAGATAAAGTTGCTATTCCTTGCCTCAGCGACTCTTCTCTGGATTTGTTGCCCTGTGGAGGAGTGAGCGGTACCAGCTTGGACTCCTTAACACGACCCCCCCCCCACTTGTGCCGCATAGTTTGAGCCTATCCTAAGGCCCTTAACTCCAGTGGACCAGGAGTGCAGGGTCTTAAGCTAGCCTTGTCTGCTTTTGGCCTGCACTCCCCTCTCCCTCCCCAACACCCTTGAGTTGGTGGTTGGGTTGCAGAGGCTTCTCATTTCTGAAGCCCTCTTCCATCCTTAAGGTACCTTGAATTTGGGGGTCACTGGAATACTTTCCTCCGAACCCTGGTCAGACTGTTCTCTGAGGGTCCAGGTGGTGTTGCTGTCCTCTCACCCTTTGACTGAAAGCTCTCCATTTGCACCAGCTTCTCTGCTCATCCCGTGGTCCCTTCCTTCCTCCTGATGCCAGTGGGCTCTGGGAGTGCCACTGAATATAGAAGGTCAGGACCAGAGCTCACACCCTTGGGGAGTGTGACAGGGGAAATACAAGTGAAAACACTTCAAAACAAAGAGTTAAAGCTGGAAAACCTTTCTATAACCCATTCTGGCCATGTAGAGAGATCCCAGAGCCATGCTGCTCCCTGGAGTAGAAGGACATGTGTAGGATGGGCCGCTCTAAGCCTTCCATTTGCTTTGATAGTATGTAAATTTTTAAAAATAAATTTATTTATTTGGCTGCATTGGGTCTTCATTGCTGTGCGCATGGTGGTGTGTGGGCTTCGCATTGCGGTGGCTTCTCTGTTGTGGAGCACAGGCTCTAGGCATGTGGGCTGCAATAGTTGTGGCTCATGGGCTTAGTTGCTCCGCAACCGGGGCTCTAACCCGTGTCCCCCGAATCAGCAGGCGGACTCGCAACCACTGCGCCACCAGGAAATTTTACTGCGCCACCAGTAAAATTAAAATTTTACTTTTAATCCACTCTTTTGTAGTCTGAGAATGGGTTCGGGAGGGTGAGGAAGGAGTTCTCCTCAGGCGGAGTCCTGAGCAATCTAGGTTTTGCCCTCCCCTTTCAGACTGTGCCTTTTCGAGGGCTCCCTCTGCCCTGCCTGAGCTGTATCTCACTCACTCACCAAGGTGCCATGAAAGATGGCAAGACTGGAGACCTTTCCTACCTTTGCCAGTGTCCACTCTCAAGGTTTTTGTTGTTATTGTTTTTCAATTTCCCCATGCGTGTTTTCCCATCCCTTTAAGTTGTTTGTAATAATTTTAGACTATTCCATCAAGACAATATAGCATACTTTTCTTTTTTCTTTCTTTTCTTTTCTTCTTTTTTTTTTTTTTGGTCGCACCACGTCTTGCAGGATCTTAGTTCCCTCAGACCAGGGATTGAAACCAGTGCCCCCTGCAGTGGAAACACAGAGTCCTAACCACTGGACTGCCAAGGAATTCTGATAGCATAATTTTCTTAATAATTCTTCTACTGTATAATAAATCATTGGTGTCCAACATTTCACTGATATAAATATTGTTTGGCCCATTTGTGTATATACTTTCCCCACGTATTACATGATTTCCTTAGGATTTACTCCCAGAGCTGGGATAACCGCTTTTGTGGCTCTCCATGTAATTCCATGCCAATGAGCTGGGCTTAGCTGGTTAGCAAGTAAGATGAAAACTGATGTGGAAGAAGAGGACCAGGGGCTTCCAGAGAACTTTAAAAGCCATGATTAAATATTTTAATTTGACTTAAGGGATTTGGTGGCATTAAAGCCTTTGAGAATGGTGGTATGTTAAAAGTACTATTGAACATAACAATTTTGACTTGGGTTCAGCTGCATGTGAGGGCGAAGATGAAATGAGAATAAGAAGAGGTCCATTAGTAGATGATTAGAATAACTCTAAGATGATGTCATGGTTGATGCCTTGAAATTGTGAATGGCTTTTACAAACACTTATGGTGAGGGATTTGTGTATTTTGTCACTAATGTTTGCTTGCCACTGAATTCTGACACAGTTTGGGCTTAAGTGGAACAGACTTGGCTCTGACTTGGAATGGTCAGCCCTTGGAAGTGAGAATACAATTTAATTGTGTGGGTCTGCCATTCGAAGGAAACCTCTGGCTAACTTGCCCCACAGGACTGGCCTCAGGACAGTGTGCTGCGTCTTATTTGCTGCCCGTGCAGTTAAGCGCTAACTGGCTCGCAGGCCACCGCCGTTATCATGCTGGTAGGTTTGCTTCGTTCACTGCAAGCCATGTCCTGACCCACACAGAAAGTGGGATCAGATTGAACATTTGTGCCTTTTCCAGACTCCAGTCCAATAGCCTATAATAGCTTCAGCTAGTTTTTACTACAAACATTTCTTTGTGCTTTCCCTCCAGTGATCCTTTTTCAGAAACTTATCTCATGCCTCCCTCTGAATTTTGCAATCCCTAAATAATTAGGAATGATATTTTGGAGTTGCCTCAGCCCTTTGATTTTTCGTTCAAATGTTTTCACTTGTTTTAAGTTTTGAGAGTGCATGAGGCCATAAATGTGATAGGAATCTAAGATATAGACTGTGAAAAGAACTGCTTTCCACAACACCTTCGTTTCCACCAGGGCATATTATTACCCCTCTTTTATACACATTTGGTCTTACTCCGGATGTTATTGGTTGAATAGAAGAAGACAGAAGTTTACAGTTTTCATGATCAAAATTGTGATTGTTTTGGAAGACATGCTCATGATGGTATGTTACAGAAGAGAAGAATACACAATTTCACACAGTGAGATCCCAGTTTTGGAACAACAACGAATTAACAACAAAACATGTAATACACACATTAAAAAAACTAGAGGGAAATCCATAAAATATTAACACTAGCTATCTCTTAGTAGTGGGATTATGAATAATTTTTATTTACTTAAAATATTTTTTCTCCACAAATGTTTAAAAATAAAGGTGTATTGCTTTTATAATGAGAAAAAATAAAGATAATTAATATTTTTAAATCACAGAGAAAACAGGGCTCCTAAAACTACATGTTTCCTTTTGCTTGGTAGAATGAAAAGAGGCACAGAATTAGAGGTGATGCAGAGCAGGCCCTTTTGCCCTTTCCCATCCCAGCTGCTTCCAGAAGTCGTCAAGAAGGCCGCTACTGGTGCTCCTGAGGGGCCAGGTTCGGCCGTGATGGTGAGTGCCTGGCACCACCCAGCACCCATGGGTTCCTTAGACAATCCAACAGTAGCGACTAGTGTTTGAGGTCCTATTATTTTCTTGGAGCAGAAGGAATATCTGCCTCTTGGTAATACCGTCCTTTGAGTACCAACCATACAATCATTCTAGAATCTTGCTTCTGAATTTTGGTTTAAGTGCAATTCAGCCCCCTCATGATTTAAAACAGAAGCAGTTGATAAATGTAATAACTGGCATTACAGGTTTGCCTAAGGCATTTTTTCCACATTTTCATTTAAAACTACACCATCAAGGGTCAGGGTCTCAGGGTCGTTACCGACAGGAGCGTGCAGCGGGGAACCCTAGCCTGTTTCGACCTCTTCCTTCTACATCCTGTTTCCTTCATAGCATCTCCCTGGCTGTGCCTAGGCGTTGCAGGTCCCATGGAGAGCCCAGAACTTTCCAGGAGGAGGAGGAGAAGAAATCCCTTTGCTCCTGTTTTTGAAGTGGGTGGCTCCCTTGGTGCTGTGAGGCATTTAACACATTCACCTCCTCTTCCTCTGCACAGGATCAAAGAACCACAGTTTCCTGCCCCATTTGACCACCGTGGGGCCTCTCCCACAGCTCTCCTCGAATTTGAGGGCAGAACTGGAGTAATGGTTTTCTCAGCCTCCATAGCCACTCTGGTCAGGACATCACTGGGCTAAATGGGAAGCTGACTTACCCTAAGCAAGACGGGGAAGTCAGGAAAGTGTGTCAATTGCCCCTAGAGTTTCACGTACTTTGCTCTTCTTTTTCAACCCCTTCTGGGAAGGCTTTCTAGAACCAACTCAGCTCAAGATGTGACGACCGAACTTCCCTGGTGGTGCAGCGATGAAGAATTCGCTTGCCAATGCAGGGGACACGGGTTTGAGCCCTGGTCCGGGAAGATCCCACATGCCGCGGAGCAACTAAGCTCGTGTGCCACAACTACTGAGCCTGCGCTCTAGAGCGTGAGAGCCACAACTACTGAGGCCCGCGTGCCTAGAGCCCGTGCTCCGCACCAAGAGAAGCCACCGCAATGAGAAGCCCGCGCACCGCAACGAGGAGTAGCCCCCGCTCGTCGCAACTAGAGAAAGCCCGTGCGCAGCAACGAACACACAAAGCGGCCAAGAATAATGACCTCCTTTTAAGTACCTCCCCTTAAGAAGAAGCCCATCATTCCTCTAACTTACCTCAAGGAGACAACAGACCATGGGAAAAAAAAAAAGATGTGATGACAAAGGAGACCTAAAATATTACCTCTCTCAGGATACACGTTTTGATTGGGAAGAAGACTAGAGCCAGCGAAATCAGTTGCTAACATTTCAGGCATCTGGGATCAGTGAGGGAGTTTTTGGGCAGCAACAGATGTTGAAAATAATCCTATTCCAGCTCTGAAATCAGTTTAATCATTCATTACTTACCAAATGTTTATTGAGCACCTATAATACATGAGGCACTGGCACAATGAACTACACAAACAGACTTGACCCTCATGGAGCTCCAGGCTGGCTCTGGACACAGTGATACATTATTACATTTAAAACGAGACTGATTTTTCTTTGGTGGCTTATGAAAACAAATTCCGTTTTATCTGAGTAGCACTCGAATTTTGCTCAGAGCTCTATTGTTGTTGTTGTTTCTCCCACACAGCATCATATCTTTTGGTAACAGCACTCTGATTTTACCTTGCTCCATTCACAGTCCTTGCAGATGAAATAGAATTAACTCACCTAGCCCCTAACTGCAGGAGAGTGACAGAGGGCCGGCCAATCTGATCTCTGCATCTCCTTGGTCATAATGATTGGCTCAGGTATAGATATAGGATCCCCACCAAGCCTATAGAAAACCTTTGCAGGATTTTTCCCCACAGTTACTGGGAAAAAAATAAGCTCTTTCCATTGGGTTTGCAGGCTGGGAAGAGGCTGCCTGAGAATATGGCCAACACAGAGGAAAGCAGAGACCAATAACAGAGAAAGATTTCTGACATTGCTTAAGTGCTTGTATTCAGGTCTGTCCATGGATTGTCAAAACGTATTATTCAGTGTATAGAAGGAGGGAGGGAGAGACGGACAGACAGAGAACGAGAGAGAGAGAGGGAGATTCATAGATATAGCTGTTTTGTATCAGCCTGTTTGAGTTGGGTTCCTTTCATTAGCAACTGAAGGTCCTCATTCATTCAACTGTATTAAAGTTTTACATTCCCAAGAGTACCGAATCAAAAGAAGATGATGAACTGGTTGTCCACTCCTTTATTCCCTTATCTGACATTTTACGGAGTGACTAGTCAGCTGGTCACAGGCCAAAACTGGTCTGGCAAACAGGGTCCTGTTGAGGGTGACCTCAGTGGTGAGAGTGGACTTCTGAGGTCCCTGAGCTCTTCTTCATGGTCATATCTGGTTACCCAGTTCCACATGCAGCCCCCTTTTCAATACTGGCATATCCCTTCAAAGCATTCAAGTTTTCTTCCTGCTCCCTCTCTGGAGAAAGGAAGGACACAGTTTAATATTCAAGCTGGGTTACAAAGGTAGTGGAAGAATGATTCTGATTTTTCTCTTCAGCCTTGTAGCTGTGAAGAATCAGTGTTTTCCTTCAAGCCTATTAAGGAATCCTGATAAAAGTCTTCCTGGCCTGGTGATGACTCTGTGCCACCTAAGACACAAATGGATTTCTTCAATCCACGGTGTGAAATCCCAGTCTCAGCCATGGTGTTGCAACACTGAATCACGGTCACTTCGAGAAAGGAGAGCATTAAACAGCCAGGTTGCAGCGCCCACAGGGAACAGGTCCTGCCTTTGCTTCACGAATTCCCCGCCAAGAACCCCATCACTAATAACAACGCCTGCGGCGGGGCCTTTGTGTTCTCACAAAATAGATCAAATTATGTGACTGATAGGGAACTGGGGAGACAACTGGACACCGTCATACATGCTCCTTCAGTGTCACATTCTTAGTTTTTGTTGCTCCTTCTTCATCTGCTACTGTAAGGTATGGACCCTCCAGAAGAAAAATAGAGTTTTATTTTTACATCTACATCCCATCTGTCCCGTTCCTTTTTCTAGTAAGAGAAGTGGCAGATTTCCCTTTTTCATTGCAGTCATGCTCACGTTCTCAAAACTCTTGCCCAGATATTTGCACGAATATATAAACAGCCCAAAGACATATATAAATAAATCCATGTATTGTTTAGGGGGTATACTTCTCTGTCGATGACAGATAGATGATAGGTTAGATAGATGATAGATATTATACAGATCTCAAAATAACTGACACACATATCTCCCAAACTCTGCTAAAATACAAAGCTTATTATGGTATCAGTCTTCACTAGATTACAAGGTTTAGAAGCTGCATTTGATTTAAAAATAGTTTTTGAAAAAATATATATCCCAAATATTAACACTATCCTGGAGTTAGAAAAACTGTAAATGGGGTGATAAACCGAGGTACCAGCAGTGAGATAAGGCCTTTTAAGTCTGGGAAACTACTTTCTGTGGTCAGAGTAGAGTGTGGTCTAAGAGACCTCCAGAAAAATGACTGCTCCAGCTACCAAGTCAGCATACTGAGATACTGAAATACTCAAATCTGAATAAGGGCCAACCCTTAAGATTAAACATTTATTTGGACGAGCGTCTTTCAGCAGGAGTGTGGGAAGAGGGGAGAGGATATGTCAAGGAAGGGGTATCAGGCCCCCTGTCCCCGGCGAAGCCCCACGCACTCTCCGAACAGACCGATAAAGCAAGAGCTACCCAGGAGGAACAGACAGAAGACCCGCCCCACCCCTCCTGAGTCGGGGAGGAGAGCCTGGGTTTCCGTTCAAGTCAGAGAAGCCAGGAAGGATGTTCTCATTATGTAGCTTGCACATCACGAAGCTCAAAGCACTTCCCAGGAGATATCTAATCCGTGCTCGAGGCTCCCCCTCCGGAAGCACAAACTTCATCCTAACCAGAGGGCAGGCATTGTCCAGGTGTCACTGCTCTGCTTACAGGATGAGGAAATGCAGCACAGAGACATCTTGCCTCTCCAAAGGAGCTGCTGCCCGCCTCTGCTCGCTCTCCCCCTGGCAGAAGCAGGTGAGCCGAGCTGGTCGCCTCCCAGTGTATCACCAGCTAGAGAATTACCTGATGGAAAAGCTCCCGTTGCTGGAACAGACACATATTTTTAAATGTTTCAATAATTATCTCTTCTCGGCCAATGTTTTCAAAATTGGTTGGCCAGTCAAATCTGGACCAAGCTGAAAGGCTGTCTCAGGGTCTCCATACAATTTAAGGTCTTCTGTAACTTACAGGATTTATATTTCCAGTGATACTACTTTGTTTCTAGCTACTTGAAATGAGTTTTTACTTACAGTTGAGAATCATGAAAACTTAAGAACAATAAAAAGGCTGTCACCTTACACAAACACAATCTGATTAGGTAGATCTCAGTCCAGTTCTGAGGTCCGCTATAGGGTTAGGTGGGTGTGGACAGTATATGGGCCCCACAGTTTGACCAGTATTCCTGGGGAGTTGTCACCATAGTACATTGTTTTAAATAAGTTGTTTTTTTTTAAACCAAGTCCATCAAGTGACACAACTTTTATCAAGTTGATAAAAGTCTGCTGCCCTCAGATCCAATCTCTGTCTACAATGGTGCTGAGGTCGGGAAATGGCACCCTGTGTCCTCAGGCTGACTCCAGACCCTCAGCCCATCCCGCTTCTGCGATGGCTTCCTTTGCTGCCGCTACAATCATTGCTGCTACTTCAAGGACACGGCTCCAGCAGCTTCATCACTAGGCACAATGAGATCTTCTTCACATTTTAGTGTCCTGGACAGGGGTATTATCCTGTGAGCAGAGGAGGAAGGAATAAATTAGGAGGAAAGTAGGAAATCTGGACACTCAGCCTGTGTCCTTGGGGATGCTACGTCGGGTAATAGTAGTAATAGTGATAATAATGCTATGTGCCTGACATAGTTTTTCACGTGCATCAACTCATTTATTCCTCACGAAAGCAATATGGGTTTGGTAGTTCTATTAGCTCTGTTTTATAGGTGGGGTAATTAAGGCACAGAGAGGTCAAGTGACTTCCCCTAGGTCACACAGCTAGTAAGTGGTGGGGTCAGGATTTAAACCCCGGGACCGGAGCTTGAGCCCTCAACGAGGACACTGCCTATTCCTTGATGCATGGCTTCCCATGTCCTCCTTACCCTAGCTTCTTACTTCCTCACTCATTCCCATTAATTTCCTCATCCTGAAACACTGCTCAAGAATCAAAGAGAAAGAAGAAAAGTACCTCATGAGAAGAAATGCGTTAAGGCTAACAACGGAATTTCAGGTTTCAGTTAAATGTAAGTGAAGAAACAAAGCGAGCAGCAGTTTGGTTTTGGAGATATGGAGCGTGAGGGACTGGTGGGCCTGTGGATGTGTGGTTGGGACCGTGGTGAGAGCCCGGCTGGTGCTAAGCAGTCAGGAGGGGCCGGCAGGTAATGGTGAGGACCAGGGGTAGGAGTCACTGACGAAAGGAGATAAGGGCTTCCCTGGTGGCGCAGTGGTTGAGAGTCCGCCTGCCGATGCAGGGGACACAGGTTCGTGCCCCGGTCCAGGAAGACCCCACACGCCGCGGAGCGGCTGGGCCCGTGAGCCATGGCCGCTGGGCCTGCGTGTCTGGAGCCCGTGCTCCGCAACAGAAGAGGCCACAACGGTGAGAGATCCAAACATGTTTGTAGGCAGAAAGGGGTGAGCTAGTGAGGAGCTGGAAATACAGAAGAGTAACAGAATGGGGAAATCTTAGTGTAACACTTGACTTAAAATGCACACACACGCTCCACAAATATCTTGTAGAAAAGTGCAGAAAATGGTAGACACAGCAGACAAGGGGGATTGCCTTATCAAGGAAAGGGGCCTCTCTTCAGATGTGCAGGAAGAAGAGACTCGGAGGGTATGAGCAAGTGGCAAACAGGCTGGTCTTCCCTTTAGGTAAACAGGAAGGAGGTGAGGTCATCCGCAGAGTGGGAGAGGGAGAGGTAGGGAGCGAGCTGGACGAACGGTGATGAAAACAGGATCATAGAGAAGCAGTGAGAGGGTGTCAGGCAGCAGTGAGGTTGGATACGGTTCATCTGGGTCGGTAAGAGTTTGTAAGAGATCCAGGCAGCATGGTTTCGTGAATTCCACCACTGACACAAGTCTTGGCAGAGAAGGTGGGTGTGAGAGTGACTTAGCTTTGGGGATTAATACAGAAAGATAGAGCAGGTCGATGGTGAGAGGGAGATTAAAGTGCAGAAGGACAGCAACGACAAAACATGCGGAAGCACAGCTCGTTAAGTGACTGGCCACGGAGGGAGCCTGCGGGGCAGGGACATGGGATCTCAGTGGAAGGTAGTTCAGAGGCTAAGGGAGGGACTGAGGTAGAAACGCAAGCGGAGGAAGGTGGCAAAACTTTGACAACCTTAGTCCAACCCCCTGGTTTTGCAGAGGAAGAAACCCAAGCTCCAAGAAGGGACAGGAGTTGTCCAAGGTCACAGAGCTCGATGTTGACTCGAAGGACACCAGCACTACTCATCAGAATAAACTGCTTCACAAAGCACCTCTGTACATCTACATAACTTATTTAATCTGGGAGGGGCACTGCTTCCAATGCTCTTTTGGTCTTTTCAAGCCTGGTCAAAGTTAGAACCAAGGGCTTCCCTGGCGGCGCAGTGGTTGAGAGTCTGCCTGCCAATGCAAGGGACGCGGGTTCGTGCCCGGTCCGGGAGGATCCCACATCCCGCGGAGCGGCTGGGGCCGTGAGCCATGGCCGCTGAGCCTGCACATCCGGAGCCTGTGCTCCACAACGGAAGAGGCCACGACAGTGAGAGGCCCCCGTACCGCGAAAAAAAAAAAAAAAGTTAGAACCAAAATGCCTCGAGCAGTGGTGCCAAAGGGTTCCCCAGTAAAGACAACTGTGAAGTGGGCCCCTTGTGTCACGGGCTTCCCCAGCACACCATGCCTGTCCAAGTTCCTTCCTGGATCTCAACAGAGGCAGCGCACACCACTAAAGAGACGGCTTCCGGCCCCGATTTAATCCCCATCTTGTTCTTTGATTGGTAGAAGTATCTTGATCAGATAAACTACAAGAAGAATAATGCTCAGTGTCAGACTGTCAAGAGGAAGGGATAAATATATTTAGCAATTAAAAAATACATCTTTGGGGCTTCCCTGATGGCTCCGTGGTTAAGAATCCACCAGCTAATGCAGGGGACACGGGTTCGAGCCCTGGTCCAGGAAGATCCCACATGCCGTGGAGCAACTAAGCCCGTGTGCCACAACTACTGAACCCACGTGCCTAGAGCCCGTACTCCACAACGAGAGAAGCCACCGCAATGAGAAGCCCGTGCACCACAACGAAGAGAAGGCCCCGCTCGCCGCAACTAGAGAAAAGCCAGCGCGCAGCAATGAAAACCCAACGCAGCCAAAAATAAATAAAATTTATAAAAAAACAAAAAAAAACCCACCACATCTCTGTCCAAAATAACTGCAGCTCAGTCCATCAAACCCAAATAGGACTGAAAATATGAACACTGAATTGTATATGGTGATTATGCCTACTAAGGAGAGAGGTGCAAAGAGGGAGACGACGGTAGAGATACAAAATTCATTCTCATATATCACTTGTATGTGGAATCTAAAATATGACACAAATGAACATATCTATGAAAGAGAAACAAAGTCACAGACAGAGAAGAGGCTTGTGGTTGTCAAGGGGAAGGGGGTTGGGGGAGGGAAGGATTGGGAGTTTGGGGTCAGCAGACGCAAGCTATTATATATAGGATGGATAAACAACAAGGTCCTATTGTATAGCACAGGGAACTATACTCAATATCCTGTGATAAACCATAATGGAAAAGAATATGACAAAGAATATATATGTGTATAACTGAGTCACTTTGCTGTACAGCAGAAATTAACACATTGTAACAACTATACTTCAATAAAATTTTTCATTCTCCATACTTCTATGTGGCTAGAATCTTTAAAAGATTGTATTCAATGCACTATGGAATACAAATTATTCTAGACAATTTTACCAGTAATTTTAGATATAGGTCAGTTGGAAAATGACTCTAACACATTACTACTTAAGTCATTAATTTATGAATTGATGGTAACTATAGGCAAAATAGGAGAAAGGCTATGCTATGTCTGCCTGCTTCCATTTTAAAACCACAACAGGAATCTAGAGACCAGACCTTTTGTTCACCTTATCAAACTTTGCCAATTCCTTATGAAAAGTAAACGAACTGAAAAGCCCCAGTGAGTAGCAAATTATTAGTAGTGTGATTCAAGGGAAAAACGGAAAGTTTAGAGGTACAATTTCTGGAAAAGACATATTTTCAACCAAGTCTTTTTGCTGTTTATTTGGCACCTCAAACACATACCCATCTTTATCCTTGTATATTAAAGAATTTAATATATTAAATCCTCAAGAATTTTTTCAAGAATTTTATAATATTCTTTAATTAAAATCTCCTTGGGGGCTTCCCTGGTGGCGCAGTGGTTGAGAGTCCGCCTGCCGATGCAGGGGACGCAGGTTCGTGCCCCGGTCCGGGAAGATTCCCACACGCCGCCGGGCCCGTGAGCCATGGCCGCTGAGCCTGCGCGTCCGGAGCCTGTGCTCCGCAACAGGAGAGGCCACAACAGTGAGAGGCCCGCGTACAGCAAAAAAAAAAAAAAAAGTTTTTAAAATTTTTTTATTTTTTTGGCCATGTTGCGTGGCTGTGTGATCTTAATTCCCCAACCAGGGATGGGACCTGGGCCCACAGCAATGAAAGCTCCGAGTCCTAACCACTGGACCACCAGGGAATTCCCCCAATTTTTTAAAGTATTACTATATGAAAGAAAGCTTAATGAACATTCGAAAGCAACACGTTTAGAACCTGAACACTATCAATCTGGGGTATAAAAATACAACCACAAATAAGAAAGGCTGGAAGGATGTACACATGCCAGCCCTGTGTGATTTGGGCATAGTCCTAAACAACAGCTCTCAGATGGCATTTTGGAAAGCTACAGGCTTTGAGTCTGTTCAACCAATTTTGTGCTTATAAATTACTTCACCAAGTCACTTCAAGGATCTAGATATTAACCACTGTAAAAAACAAACAAAACCAAAAAACATCACCACGGTTGGGGCACAGTATGGGGGAGAGTCAGGGAGAGCTGGGCAGGGGCCCCCCACGCAGGGCCTCACAGAGGGTTTGGAAGCTGTGTTTTGAGTGCTCTGGGACAAGGGGGAGCAGAGGTGCCATGGGTTGTGTCCTCCTCCAAAGATATGTCCAATCCTAACCCCCAGTACCTGTGAATGTGACCTTATTTGGAAAGAGCATCATCGTAGATGTAATTAAGGATCTTAAGATGAGATCATTCTGGACTTAGGGTGGGTCCACATCCAATGACGGGTGTCCTTATAAGACAAAGGAGAGGGAGATTTGAGACACACAGACACAGGGAAAGACCATGTGAAGATAGAGGCAAAGGTTGGAGTGATGAGTCTACAAACCAGGGAACACTGAGGATTGCCAACCACCAGAAGCTGGAAGAGAAAAGAGAGGATTCCCAGGGTCGCCAGCAGCCACCAGAAGTTAGGGGACAGGCTGGAAAAGACTCTTCCTCAGAGCCTCCAGAGGGAACCAATCCTGCCAACACCTTGATTTTGGAGTTCTGGCCTCCTGAACTGTGTGACAATACATTTCGATTGTTTTCAAGCTGCCAATTTGTGGTAATTTGTTATGGCAGCCCTAAGAAACTAACACAGGACGTGAGCAATTTTAGCAATGAGTAAACACACACACACACACCCCTCTGGTTGCTGTACAGAGAATGGACTACGTAGGCAGAAAAAGTGGAAGCAGGAAGTGACATAAGAGGCTAATGTCGGAAGCTGACGGGGGCTGTGTTAATGAATGAATGAACTAACATAAAGGGAAGGGGGAAACACTGGAAGGTGACTTTGTTGATAAGATTGTTGGGGGGGGTGAGGGGCTTCCCTGGTGGCGCAGTGGTTGAGAGTCCACCTGCTGCTGCAGGGGACGCGGGTTCGTGCCCCGGTCCGGGAAGACTCCGCAACGGGAGAGGCCGCGACAGTAAGAGGCCCGTGTACCAAAAAAAAAGATTGTTAGGGGTGGAAGTAGGGGGCGGGACACAGAGCTTTTCTTGTGGAAACCAGCAAGGCTGGTTGTGCTCCTGAGGGCACAAGTAGGTGAGCTCAAGGTGGGCTTCCTGGGAGTGGTGGGAGGAGCCACATGACTAAGTGTAGGCCCAGCAGGAGGGCGGGACTGAGGCAGCCCCTCCTCATGTGCTCTCGGTGTCTAACACCTGTGCGTGCACAGATGGAACATAAAGCCTCCTTTAAAGCTTCCCTAGGGGAAGCCCTGCCCATTGCCGTGTTCTGCCTTCTTTACTGCGCCCCAAGGAGCTGCTGGTCTCATGCACTATTACTGTGAGCTTTGTATGGAAAGGAGCACCCCTTTTTCCTCTGAGAACGCCCCACAGAAGCGAGCCCAGTCCAGGACGCTGCATCAGGAGGCCTCGGTGTGTGGGCCTCAGTCACATCCAGAAGGGCGCCAGAACCCCGAGGCAGCGAGAAGCAGAGAGCATGGGACACGCTTCCCTTTCTAGTCCTTTTGTCCCCTCCCCATCAGTGACAGCCCGTCTCAATCCAGTCCCTGTGTTACTGCACACCCAGCTGATTGGTGATGGATGTAAGGAACAGGGCACGGGACATAGGATGCGCTGGCCCTGCCCTGTCCGGGTCGGGGGGACAAGCCAGGCCACCTACCTCCGTCTTGGGGACCTCACTGTTAGTGTCCGGCTGGGCGTGGCCAGTGACAGGGTCACAGCCTGGCTCGAGGATGGTCCCGTCATCTTGCTTTTCCTTGCCAGCCCCCTGCTCAGAACTGTGGTCGCCCTCCCCTCCTCCAGGGGGGTTTTGGGGGGTCTCCTTCCCCACAGCTCCCTCCTCCAGCCCCTCTGTGTCTTGGCTGCTTTTTTCAGGCTCCTCCTCTTCGCTGGCGGCTCTCTCCTTCACCTCTGTAGGCTCTTCCATCTGCCCTTCAGCCGGTTTCTCCTCCGTGGGGCTCCCACCCCCGTTCTCTGCCTCTGGGCTGGAGGCTCGGGCTGGACGCTGGCTGGCCCCCTCCTCGGAGCTCCCCATGGCCTTTTCGTGCTGCTGGGCTACCCTCAAAGCCCTGCCCTTCTCCTCCTGCTTCTCTGTCCAGCTGGGCGTCCTCCTCAGAGGAGGGGATCCTGGGGTCTTGCTCTTGGCTAGGAACACCTCGTCCCCATTCTCTTCCTTGGCACCATTCTCCTGGGAGGACTCCTCGGCCCTGAGCCCCCCCAGGTCCGCACAGTCCTCCGACTGAGACCTTCGGAATCGCCTGGAGGGAGGGCGCCTTTTTATGGAGCCCCTTGTCCGCACCTGCAAGAAAGTGTTAAGGAAAATGATCTACACCTGTGAAAAAGGCCAAACAGGGAGGGCGCATGTTCTTTCGATGTCAGTCTCGCACGCACAGCTTCACAAGCCCAACTGAGGATCATTTGATTTTCTAGGAGGATGTACCATTGCTTGCTATTTATTATAGGTTAGAGCCCTATGGGGCTGTGGTATTACATGGTAACCTGCAGATTTTTTTCTGTGTGTGTGAAGATGAAAATGCTGTCTATCCAGTAAAAAAAATAACCTAAGATTTTACTGGCCTGTAAAATAACAATCAACTCAGTGTCTAACAGCAATTTTATTCTAACATTTTTCCTTTTTAATTGCCTATAAATAACCAGTTCTTTGAATGAGCTTTACCGTCTTACAGGATCCCTCCTAAATTAACAAGTTGAACAAAATCTCTCTCTATTTCGTACCAGAGTCATGTTTTAACATTTTGAAGTTTCTACTTTGACAAAGGTGAACCCAACAGAAGAGAGGGTTGGGGGTCTGTGGGTGGCTGGTACCGTGACCTCACGGGTGTGGAGCTGGACAGCTGGTGATCAGCTTCCTCCCTTCCCCCCACCCCCACCCCCACCAAAGCTGGCTAACCCCGGGAGAGCTGAGCAGCCAGAATCCTTTGCTTTCTCCAGCGACGTCCAACTCTAGCAGAAGCCACACCTTAGAAACACCCAGCAGAGCTGCCTGAAAACCATTTTCTCTCTGGGAAGTGTGTGAATCTCAGAACCAGGCCTCACCTGGGTCCACTGGACTTTGTCAGAAGTTCAATGGCGTGTTTATAGTGGGTGTCCTACCTTACTCAAGTGATGTGTCTTTAAAAATTTATGTGCAAATTAAATCTTATTTTCTCGCTGATTTGCATTTTGGTATTTGTCAATCCTAGTTGTCTCAGAAGTTTGGAATGAATACTTTTTTTTTTTTTAATTTATTTAGTGGCTTCTCTTGTTGTGGAGCACGGGCTCTAGGTGTACGGGCTTCAGTAGTTGTGGCGCACAGGCTTAGTTGCTCTGCGGCATGTGGGATCTTCCCAGACCAGGGATACGAACCTGTGTCCCCTGCACTGGCAGGCGGATTCTCAACCACTGCACCATCAGTGAAGCCCTGAATACTTGGTTTTAAAAGGGCTTCCCAGGAACTTTCCTGAGACCACAGTGAGGCTAGCCCTGCAGGCTATCAAGGCCCCAGCCCTCATGGCCAGCAGGGTTCAGAAATAATCCTGCCTGCTCCCTTACTGCTGTCACAGACTAAAGCCCCCAGTACTATGACCAGGTGGCGGAGCCTCCCTCCCTGCCTCTACATCCCACTGACATCCTGTGAGAAGACAGGGCTCTCTCCTGGGTTCCTCTCTGCTCTCGGGGGTCTCTCCATTGCCCTGGGCTGAAGGATCTCCACTCTGTCCCCAGCCGGCAGGCTCAAGCCTACCCCATCACCTCCTCGCCACCACTTTTGTTTCCTTGGGCCCTACCTGTTTCAACACATTTGACCTCTTTCCTAGATGGATCCTCTGGAAGGGCCCAGTAGATCCTGCTCTCTCCATCCTTAATTCTAAGGTCACATTTATTTAACTTTTCCTGGCATCAGAACCCTTTAATTCAGGGACTTCCCTGGTGGTCAAGTGGTTAAGACTCTGCGCTTGCACTGCAGGGGGTGCGGATTCGATCCCTGGTCGGGAAAGTAAGATCCCGCATGCCCGTGGTGCAACCAAAAAAAAGAAAAGAGCCCTTTAACTCTTAGTCCCTGCCTGGCTCTGGTCCAAATTTGCTGGGTACCTGCTTGGAGTGTACTGGACTGTGTGTACCTCTGATTCTCTTGATTCTTACCTCCTTCTAGTAGGGCAGGGATCTGATGAAATACACACAAGTATTAGGGCAGTATCTACAGAAACAGGTGCTGCCATACATCTTTTTGCAAAGGGAACGAGTTGGATATTCTTCAACTGGGGCAAGATGCAGTATGAATGATTTGAACCCGTGCTGGGACACTTAGGAGTATTCATATCAGGGCAGGACAGGACAACCTAGTAACCCTGCCCTCCCTTCTGCTGGGTCACTGATCAGGTCTTTAGTTTTTGTTTTCAGCTTTTGACATAACTCTCTGTGCAGCTGGGATCAGTACTGAATTCCTGCCCCTCTCTCCACAAAGGATGGAGCGCTCTATCCCCTGCACCTGTCTTTCAGGTGAGTGGCACAGTTACAGGGAGAGCGGATGAGAAAAGCAGGCTAGGTAGAGGGTGATCTTAGCTCAGGGATCACTTGCCAGGAAGAGAAGAAATTTCCTTTGTTAAAAACCACATCTTACCACAGCTCAGAAGTGTCCTCCTTTCTCCAGGACAACAGGGTAGAGGTGATTCAGAATTGCCCAGTGTCCGCATTTCCACAGACACACCACAGTACTTAGGACCCAGATATTACCTTATTGTAAGAGGGCAGATGACTGCCCTCAGGAGGCTGGTCAAAGCTGACGGGCACCTCCTCTGGCTCACTGGCCCGAGACCACACGCCAGGGCTGCTGGGGGTAGGAGGCGGGCTGTGAAATGGTGACACCATGGCCTTGAGTCCAGGACTCTTGGGTGAGGCCCCAGGCAGCAGGGCCGCTGGATCAAAGACTAAATTGGCCTGTAGAGAAAAGATGAGGAATTTCAAACCCAGGCTGCATTCCGTAAATGCCCAGGAAGCACTGATTTGATCCGGCAAAAATGCATCGGAACAGTCCCGATTTATAGACAAAGAGGCCAGAATAGCACCTGCAGGCACCAGGCTCTCATGCTGTCAGCACCCTTTACCATCGTTCTCATCAGAGTCAAGAGCAGTTACCGCTTACTGGATGCTTACTCTTTGCTGGGCATGTGCAGTTTTCCTCTCTACAACCACCCTACATGTTCGGTTTTGTTCTCATGGAACAAATTATCAAAGTGTTTAAGGAATCTGCCCTGGGATTCAAGCCAGGTCTGTTTGTCCCTCAGTCTCCAAGTACAGGGTCTCTCTCGGTAGACCACAGTGGTGGACACAGCAGGCCACCACGCCTTTCCAGCGGGGAGCCAGCGGAGCAGATGCCAGTGTGTGACCCTACTTGCAGCATCGCAGTGCAGGTGCAACCAGACCAGAATGAACCCCGAGGGCAAGCAAAGGGGAGGGGTTACCCGAAGGTAACCGAGGCCTGAGGGAGTCATGAGTTTGGTGGGGGAGGAGGCGGTGGTCGCAGATCTATCCGACTGCCTCGGGGAAGGTGGTGGTGCAGATGTCTACGGAGGGACTGAACGTGAGTCCCTTGGGTCCTCTAGCGCCACCTAGGGGTTCTTGTTCCTCCTGCTCTGACCTCTGCGTTTCCAAATCATTGCGCAGTTGCATCCTCCAGAGCAGGAGAGCCAGCAGCAAGGCCTCCAAGGGGAGGGACCAGGCTGGAGGGGCAGATAATGCTCTCCACGCAGACACACCCAACTCCAGATGTTGCCTCTTTCACTTAATAGCTGTGTGACCTACAGCGAGTCCAGTAGCCTTTCTGTGTCTCAGAGTCTTTATTTGTCCCATCGACTGAGCCTGACCTTTAGAGTCTTTTATGATCTGGTCCCCTTACTCTCTCCTGCCACTACCCGACTCACACCCTTTCCCTCCAGACTCCCCTCGGTGCCACCCTCCTGCCAGCCGAGGCTCTGTCACCTTGGAGAACTCCAACATGTACTTTAGGACTTGCACAGTATAGAACATTACACATGTTTAGGACGATGTTCGTATTTCAATTGTGATCTTAAGGAAGAATTTATAATACAGACAAGATTGTGTCATTGTCCAATTAAAAATATAAAAGTTAAACAGCAACAGTGTGAGCCCACGCCATGTCTAAAAGCAGCATGTTGCAGGTACAAAGGGACAGGTTTGGACCACAGAGGCTGTGGGAGATGGTGTGCTAGGATGGCTCAGAGGACTTCATGGCAGAGGGGATATTAACTGGGCATTAAAGGAGGTCTTCCTGCCCTCTCAGGGTCAAGCTGGGACATTCCCTCTGTAAGACTCCTTGCAAATAAAATGGGTCTTGCTAGCCAGCGGAAAACTTGAACTTTGAACTATGGACTATTCTAGTGAAGAAAAATCATAGTTCCTAACTCATCCAATAGAATACTTAGAAGAAAAATGAAGCTGGTGATGCACTTCTTAGTTCTTTCCCCACGTATTTCCAACAAAGTAAGGTTCCTATGGGATTTGGCCAAATTATATACTGTCGCTGACATTCTTCATGAGATTAAACCATTAGAGATTAAACCCTCATTCTCAGGTTGCGATGTTTCCCAAAGAGGCTTATTAATGACTAGAAAGGGGAATAACACCAAGACTGCAGGGTACACAGCATTTGCAAACTAACTTCTGGCACTTAGATGAGGTCTGTGGTAGGCTGCCGGGAGACAGAGGTAGGGGTTCTCGGCTACACCCTTTGGATGGCTGCTAGGAGGGAATGTCTGAGTTCTGGGGTCCCTTCTGAGAGATCCCTGGTATGTATATGGGGGCCCTGCAGCCTCCTACAGCGATGGGCAGCCCACTCCCTCCCTGCAGCTGGGGTGGGATCAGGGCTTTTCAGTATGAATTAAACTTCAGGGGAGACCCCCCCCCGCGATGAGGTAGGCTCATAACCCAAACCAGAGATGCTTCCCTTAACCCCAAATCAGGCTGGGGGCCAAATCCCTGGTCTCTCACATAGCTGGGAACTGCAGAGGCTGTGGCTACTTGTCTTGACACACCCCTAATAATGGCTTCAGAACAAGGTAGACGAGCCAATTTTATTAGTTGGACCCAGAGGGGAGGATCCAGTGCAGGAGAGCCTTGTTCTCCTGCACAGAGACTGCGGTGAAAGCTGGAGCATCTTCTACAGGCCCCACCCAGATATATCATGCCTGTCCCTCCTCTGTGCTTTAGCTCACGCTGTTCTCACACCAGGAGTACCTTCCTCCCTCCTTTCCAGCCACTATTCTTAAGGACTGACTCAGGAAATAGGTATTTCCTAAAGCAGTTGTTAATTACTCCTGCCCACTTGACTGTCTTCTCGCTCTAAACCGCAGTGGTTCTCAGCGGGGGTAGGGGGCAGGGGGATGATTTTGTCTCCAGGAGACATTTGGCAATGTCTGGGGACATTTTTCTTTGTCACAGTTTACTGAAGAGTGCTGCTGGCATCTAGTGGATAGGGACCAAGGATGCTGCTAAAGCATCTTGCAGTGTACAAGGCAGCCCCTGCAACAAAATTTACCAGCTCAAATAATGCCAAGGTAAAAAGTCCTGGTCTAGGGCTTCCCTGGTGGCACAGTGGTTGAGAGTCCGCCTGCCGATGCAGGGGACGCGGGTTCGTACCCCGGTCCGGGAGGATCCCACATGCCGCGGAGCGGCTGGGCCCGTGAGCCATGGCCACTGAGCCTGCGCGTCCGGAGCCTGTGCTCCGCAACGGGAGAGGCCGCAACAGTGAGAGGCCCGCGTACCGCAAAAAAAAAAAAAAAAAAAGTCCTGGTCTAGAGCAGTAGGAGTCGGATAGTTACCCACAATTTAGATCTCCAGTGTCTACTCTCCTATATGTCTTTTATTGTATCATGTGTGAAAACCTTGTCTCCCCAACAAGATTGTGAGATCAAGCACAGTGTCATATACTTCGTTTCCACTCCCAGGAAAGCCAGCCCCACTGTGCGCACAGTGGTGAGGGCTCTGGATGTATAAGGTGGCGAGGCAGGATGGAATGCTTTCCAAACAATGAACTTGGCCGTAGTGGTATAATGACTAGCACCTGAATTTCAGCCCTGTGTAAAGCTGAAACGGTTTGTGGCTGCATGCAGGCCATGGAGAGGACTTGGCTATTCCTGGAGTGTTTCCCGTGTATAACATCCTTTCCCATAAGACTCTTGAGGCATCTGATTATCTTCAATCTCCATTAGGTACTAATGACATGCGCTCATGTTTGATAGGGTCCTTATTTTAGCATTTTGCCCCCAGGTAGAGCCCCTCATCCTTCAGGGCAATTTGATCACTAGCTGGTTATCAGAGGTCAACTGTCCAGGTGACAGCTGGGACTACCCTAGGAGCCCCAAAGACATGCAAATGTTGGATAAGAGAGGGGGTTGGATAGGAGGTAACATCGATTCTGAACTTACCTGGAGCTTCTCGATCAGAGGCGAGCTCTTCACCTTGACTTTAGGAGGGTGGCTTGCATTGGGCGGTGACTTCTATAAAAGCAAATGGACCAAAACAAGCAAATGAGTGAGGTGAAGGGAGGTGGGGTTCTGGCTGGAGCCCAGAAGCCACAGTTGGAATAAGAGGAGAAGAAAAAGTTGGTTTTACCACCTCATCACTTAGCTTCGGGAGCTCACTTACCTCCTGAGGTCCTGGGCGTGGCAGAATCCCCTTCCCCTCTCCCTCACCCTACCACTAACAAGACCACTTGAATCTATGGATCAGAGCAGGCAGGACATCTGAAACACAGCAGGCCTCCTGTTCCAGGAAGAATGCCTTCATGGTCATTATGAGAGAACAGACTGTGTCTGAGGGGGACAAGATCTTCACCTCATGACCTTCAACAACACGAGCCAACAATTGGAGGGGATTTCAACGAGAAAGGGCACAGAGACCATCCATTCTGTTTGTCATAAACATAAGAAACCACAGAGCCGGAGTGAAACCTGACAGAGGTATACTTGAAGTTCTTCCCTTAAACTAATAATATTTTGGAAAACCCCACCAATAGTGTTGTTTATAAATTATCATATTCTAAAACACTGACTATTCATTTTGATGAAACAGACATTTATTGAGTATCTCCTACATTCCAGGCATTGTGTTGGTTACACAAAAATGAATATGATTGAGTGCCTGCCCTCTGAAAGTGGTCAGTGTCTGAGATATCTTGTGTATATATACACACACACACACCCCCATATATATGTTCTGTTAGTTGGGATATTTTTGCGATGAGTGTATTGTCAGGAATCTTGCCTGTCTTTGGATTTTATATTATCTAAAAAGATTCACTCCTTCCTGTTTTGTGTAAAATCCCTACAACTTGATTCTAGTTCCACAGCTATATTGATCCCAACAGGCAGGAACGATGACAGTGATGATGATGGTGATGGTGATGAAGAAAAAGATGACTTCCACGCTGTCAGACAGAGACCTATAGCTTGGGGACCCTGCTCCTCGCACCCATGTGCTAATTTACTTGAATCATAAGAAGAATAACACAATTTCTTATAAATATCCTGAGATAGTCACTGAGTGAGATGATTGTATTTTAGTGATGGAAGGAGACAGACTCACTCAACTGAACTCCCTGTGACCTTTTTAAGGCCCAGCATTGCAGGGCGGGGGAGGTGCTGGAGCATGGGGCAGCCACTGGCTGGGACTCAGGAGCTCCCTTCCCCAGCCCCTGCTAACTCCGGCTTTGACAGGAGCCAGATGGCTGCCCCGGCCTCAGCCGCCCCGGCCAAGACCCAGGCAGGTGGGCGGGTTGGAATAAACGATTGTAAGGCCTCCTCCAGCTCTCAGGTGCCTCTGGCTCCATGAGTTTACACCATCAGACATATTTCCAGGGCAGTCAGTCTTTCAAGGAGCCTTGTGTCCACCGTGAGAACAAAGAGCTTCCAGCCCAAACTCAGTTGTCCTTAATTTCTGGGCTTTACAGTGAAAGTTCATATGAGGCCGCGTTTCTGAAGATACTGTTTAGGAACTGCAGCAACAATTGTGCTGACAAAACTCACTTTATGTAATACTTTATTCTCTTCTGCAACTGACTAGTATCTTCTGAAGAGTGAAAATTCAAAAAACACAGCCCCTTCATCGTAGGACAGTGCTGGGAACCCAGCTCATGCCCTACAAAATCCTCATTGATTCGAATTGAACTGCAAAGCGGGAAGAATCCAGAAGAGCCGCCAATGCCATTCCTGGGAAGGCTGAAGGTGGCAGTATTTCCTTTACTGTTTAACAAGCAGCTCTACTGTTTAACAAGTGGCCTCCGCTCATACAGTTGGTGGAGAAAAGTCAGCCTGACATCTCTCTTTATGTATGTATATATGTCCATATATGACATTCCTATAATGTCTAGAATAATGACCAGATTTTTCAGATGGAACTGTTTTCCAGCCCTTCTGTGGGCAGGCAAGGCAGGCTCAGTGGCCATATTAAACACTCTTTTGGGTGGGTCCTCCAGAGAGGGGCAACTCCAGGATACCCTGTCGGCAGGGGCTGGCTCCACCGTCTCAGGCCTGTGCAGGCATAGGGAGGGGGCAGGGATGAAGAAGGGATGGGAAGACCCTCTCCGGCACTGTGCATTGGGAACCGAGGGGTAGCTTGACTGAGGCCTTCCCAGGCCCCCAAGGCTCCCGGCACTAGGGCTCCTGCAGGCTGTGTCGTGGGAGTCCGGAAGGAGAACTGTGGCAGCAGCCTCCACAGTTTTCTAACCCAGCCAGACAGAGCTGGCTGCTCGTTTTATTTTTATGTGAATTTCAAGCTCGTGACAAAAAGTCACTGATCTCTGGAAGCAACGTCCTTCCCACGTGCAAGCAGCCTGTCACTCCACGCGGGACCTTCCCTCTTAAATCCACCCTCCCATTCATCCAGCCCTTGGCTATTACATGCCATTTAGCTGCTGGTGGTGCCCCATGGGATGGAACATGTAAACGTATTTCTCCCAGAGCCACTGAACTCCCTCCACTTTTATCCAGGGGATAAAAGTCCCCATCTGGCCCCCATCATGTCTGGTCAGTGTTCTTGTCCCATTTTACAAAAAAGGAAGCAGGTGCAGTGCAGTGACTTCTCTGGGGCTGAGTCCAGGTCATCAGGGGGCAGCCTCACGGTAGGCACCTAGTGGCCACGGCCTCAGCCTATTGCCTAACACAGACTCCAAGCCCTCAGGGTGAAGGTCACGGGAGAAGTTCACCCTCAGTAAAGAGAAGTTGTTGGTATGGCTTTGATCGGAATGCTGGCTGATGACCCCACGAAGATGGGGTCAGAATCATGATATCAGCACCTGAGGAGACCCCAAGAAAAACGTAGTGTTTTTTAAACTGGGCTTCTTGGGGCGCTCTCATCCCAGAAGACCCCTGTCCAGTTTTGGGGTGGGGGGGAGTATTCTCAGAGCATATGGGGGGCCCCACCCCCTTCCCACTTGGTTGAGAGCAGCTCTGAGTTTCTGCTTTATCTGATGGGCTTCTGCTCATATGCCTTGGGTTGACAAAAAGGTTTGAAAACCGTTGACCGACTCCAAATGTTTCACTTTATAAATGAGAAAATGTAGACACCAAGGGCCTTGCCCAAGCCCACATGGCTATCCAGTGTCTGTCGTCAGGATGCTGGCCCCCAAAAAGGAAGCGGGGGAAAGAGGTATCACAGTTGGCATGTGGGAATTGGACTGTCTTTGGCTTGCTTGCTCTATTTTGGGGTTGGCCTCCCAGGCTGGACAAGAGAACATGCTAATCCATTTCTGGCGGGGACCACGACCACAGTGAAGCTTCCTGGGTTCCTGGGAGGGTGTGGACAGGTTGCTCTTACAGCTACAATTAGATAAATAAGGGTAGGTGAACATGCAGGCCGGGAATCCATTGGTGGCTATGATCTATGATCTATGATACCAGAGCCTTTATTATGTTGGTAACATTGGTTATTTATATCTGAGGGCAATGAGGCCTCCTGTGTGCTCTGGTTCTCTTTCAGTGATCCAGAACAATAGCCAGCCTTTTCAAGATACCACAGAAACCCACGCCTCTCTCACACTGCAGTTCTGCTTTACGTGAGTGCAGCCCTCTTTCCAGATGCTCTGCACACTTGGAAGATCGTATCAGTCAGACCTGGGAGTCAAACATGACTTTCATGACTCCTGAATCTGGTGTGGTAAAATACTCCACGGACCCATTCTCTTGGCGGAAATGCTCAGGCTTGAAAAATAGTGGTCCTGTCCTTGAAAACCATAAGGGAGGCTCAGTAACAGGGGGTAGGAAGGGACCTCGTTTTCAAAGTAAAGGATTCAGGAAGTGTTAAGGACATTCACCCCTGAATCTGAAATGGAGAAATTCCCTGCACAGGTTTCAAGTCTAAAAGTGTGAATTGCGTGCCTCCTCCTATAAAAAGGAGAAAGAAAGTCCATAACCAGCATCCTCTGAGCCCCCAGCAGCAGAAGCACTTACCTCTTCACCATTCTGGCCCAGCTCTACCCTGGGGGGGAACAGAGAGAGGGAGCAGGGCGGTTTCCTTCTTGTTGGCTTACTGGCTGGTGTCTAGAGGGAGGGCGACAGACAGACACACAGAGAGAAAAAGAGAGAGAGCTAATCAGGCAACAGGGAGGAAGAGGAAGGAAGTAGAAACTGGTTTTAGGAATGTTTAGGGATGTCTGGTGGAGAAAAGAATGAAGGGAGGGATTGCATGTCTTTGCAACTGCCCATTAACTTTATAAATTCATTCTAGTGAACTGTCTACCCATTTTGACTTTCAGGCTCTCTAGTCCTTTTCAGACTCTCCCAGTCCTTTCCTGCTGGAACATCCTCTTTTACTTGTGATTCACTGGCCTGCCTGAAGCAACATCTCACAATGACACCCACACCCAGCTTCTAAGCACTGTCAGCACCTTTGATCGATACTATCTCCTTCACCCTTTATGACATTCTTATCGTGTCTGAAATTATGGACCGATTTTTCAGATGGGAGAATAAAAACGCAAAACAACGCACCTAAAAAAGCATGACAATTACACTCTCGTTTGTCCCAAGGGGCCATGATAAACCTCCCCACACACTGGGGTTCCCTTCCCTCATTTCACTTCTAAGGAGCTCCTCACACTGTAGGACTCAAGAAAATCTAGCCCAAATCTCTCCAATGCTGCAATACCCCATTTGACACTGACCTCTCCAGCAGGATTCTAGAATCCACTGGTCCCCGGATCCCTTTCCTTCCTGATCCCTGGCTTCCTATCTGAATGTGCTTCCGTTTCCGTCCTCTCTTTCTTCCCAGTTCTCCTTCTGGAATCCACCCTTGTTCCGGATTCCTAAGCTTCCTAAGCTCCGGGGAGGAGCCTGGTGTGGGGACTTCTTTATTCTGAAGCAGTCCAGGCCTGGCACAGCTGTGCAAGATCTACGTCTCTATCAGTGGACGACTGGGGTGGACAAGCCCCGGGTTCAGACCCCCCGTCTCTAACAGCAGGGCTTTCAGCTCTCAGCCCTCCTGGCCACAGGGTAAGCCTCACTCTGGTGGGGAACGGTCCTGCCCAGGCCCAGCAGCATGGCGACATTCCTCACATTCAGAGAGACCCCTCTCCGGCTTCTCTTCCTAATTTGGTAACTATCAAGCCTCCTCCCTCCCTCTCCTCTGGGCCTGACCCAGACTTCCCCTTCCTCCAGCCCCATCCCAGGAGAGGGCCTCTGAAGCCTCCTGACTCACCTTTGCAGCGGCCGCCTGCTCCCTGAATCGCCCGGCCAGCTGGGCCACCGAGGGGGGCGCTGAGTCGTCCACACTGGCGTTGGTCTCTGCTGGCCTTTCCTGGCAAACCAAAGGGAAGCCAAAGTGAACCAGCAAATATGCACTTGGCACTGCTGAGCATCAGCACCGGGGGCCACACAAGGTGCTTGCTATGTGGCCGCAAGCAGGGATGCTGCCACAGTGAGGTCTTTGCACAGCGTTTTGCAATTGGCTCCTGCATTCAAAGATGTAAAAAACCCGTTCAGTCAACTGCATTTAGTGAATGTTTATAGTGTCCTTGGCCCTGGGTGTGGCTCTGGGGATCTGGGAAGGAATAAAACTTGGTGTTGCCCTGGGGGTGGAGGTTAGGGCACCCAGGGATCTGGGAGGCAGGACAAGGCCCGGTTCCTCGTCCCACGGAGACCCAGCCCAGAGAGGGCTCTATCAGGGACAGCATCTTCCCGTTGTCACATGAGGCTTCGAAAACTGTAGGCTGGCAAAATGCACTGGAGAGAGAGGCCTGTAAGTGTATCTAATGGGACGAGAAAACGTCTTTGATTGAACTTTTATTTATTTTGGCTGCATTGGGTCTTCGTTGCTGCACACGGGCTTTCTCTAGTTGCGGCGAGCGGGGGCTACTCTTCGTTGCGGTGTGCGGGCTTCTCTTGTTGCAGAGCACAGGCTCTAGGGCACGCGGGCTCCGTAGTTGTCGCTCTAGAGCGCAGGCTAAGTAGTTGTGGTGCACGGGCTTAGTTGCTCCAGGGCACGTGGGACCTTCCCAGACCAGGGCTCGAACCCGTGTCCCCTCATTGGCAGGTGGATTCTTAACCACTGTGCCACCAGGGAAGCACCTTGACTGAACTTTTGACAAGTATTTTTGTGTCTTGTTTCCCCTACTTAATTGAGTGCCTTGGGCATAGAAATGTTCAGAAAATATTCAGATAACATGAAAGTCAAGTAGCACGGCGATGAGAACCGGACTATCTGGATTCGACAGCTGAGTCGCTCCATCTCCCTAGCTCAGTGACCTTGGGCAAATGATTTTACCTTTCTGTACCTTGACAGGGATAACAGTAGCACATCACTCACAAGGTTGTTCTGTGGATTAAATGACTGACTATACATCTAAAGTGTGAGGACAAGGCCTAGGACATAAGAAGAGCTATAGAAGGGTTATTATTACTACGGGCAACGGGGTCCTTCCTTCCAAGAACACTGCAATGACTTCAGTTCTAGGGATTTGCATATTGCATTACTGTTCTCTACAGTGTCCTCATTGAGAGAGACTCACCCCTTTTACTGTTCTGTTCGTTTTTGCTGTGAGCTTTCTGCAAACTGGTGACCAGCTGGTTACCATGCCCCTGCTCTACCCCCAATGCAAACATTGGTTTCCTGTGGCCTTCCCTCCCCCAAGGTGCCTCTAGGCCCCCTGAAGAGGCCAAGATGCACCCTGGCCACTGTTCACTCCCATGTGCCATTTGTCACCAAGACTCATACGGTAAGTCATTAAGCACTGGAAACGGCTCCCCCACTTCTGCCTTGTTACATGCGGCCTAGGGAACCACACAGTTTTAATAATGTTTTTTAAATGTCCAGTCTCAGAGACATTCAGCTTTGGTTTTTGGTGACCATGACGATGGCATTTCGTACACAGACTGCAAACTCCCTCTGCCCACGTCTAGCCTGAAACTGGGAGGATCTGGGTAGCAGTTTGCTCGAGAAAGTCCATTTCTGTCTTTCCACGGGGCTCATGGCCTACAAAGACCAAGCATGCTCCGCTCCAGCTGCAAGCTTGCATCCCTGTACACCCCCACCCCGACTCTCTCTCTCTCACACACACACACTCTCTCTTTCTCTCTCACACACACACACTCACATACACTTCCTAGGCCCTCCTTTTTGCGCTAGAAGTGTCTCCAAGCTTTCTTACTTGGGTGCTCCCTCCAAAGGAAACGTCGCTGGTCACACCGTGATGCTGCCCCTGGAGCAGGGGAGGCACACACGGCCGCCCCCCACCGCCTCGGGTGAAGTTACATGGGGGCCAAGCTTTGTGAAGGGGGCTTTGCTTAGAGATAGGAAAGAACTGCAGTGGCCACGGATCTTCAGATCTGCGAACAGGCTGCTCTGGAGGAAAAGACAGGTCCCTCTTTACTGTTTCCTGCTGTAAGTCAAGTTTATTCTCATTCCAGCCTAAACATCAGATGCTGATTTCACATAAAGATGTAAAAGGATGCACCTCTCTTCAAGAAGCCAGAGTCCCCGACAGCGCTGGCGCGAGCGGGGAACCCAATGCGCGCTCTGATTAGTGCCCTACATGTGTCATGCAAGGCGTGGTCAGAGGCAAACATCTTGTCCTTGTGATTAATTAATTGAGCTGCTCTTGGCAAACATGCTGGGCCCATCAGTCTGTCCATCTGTCTAACTTCCCGCCCCCATAACAGCTCAGTCTCTCTGTCCTTTGCTATATACTGCTCGTGTCCTGCTGACAGTGCACTTTACCCTCAGCCCCGAAGGCGCCAATCACTAGCGGTGCAGGAAGATACATTCCAGATAAAAATAGAGCCGTACAGGAATCAGAAACTCCTCCCTAACTTCCCTGTCTCAAAACCAGGCTTGGCGAGGGGCAAGAGAACGATAAGGCTTCTGGAAGCATTTAGGGCTTAAAAGCTGGGTTGAAGGAAAGATTATTATACGTCTGAATTTGTTTTCCTGGAGCCCAGTGAATGGGTTTTCTTTAGAATGTCTATGGACTCCAGAGCTTGCTGAAGCCTGGCAAATCCACTCACTACCAGCACCTCTCCAGATGCTTCTCATCCTATGTTGTAGAAGAATGACTGATTGTTGCCTCCTCTCAGTTGGGCACATCGAAGCCCAGAGAGGGCAAGTAGCTTAGCCAGAGTCACACAGGAGAAGCCAGACAGAATAATCTGTGAAACACTTGACTCCCACCGCCTGATAATCCAGCAGTGGACATCAGTTAAGTAGCCTAATTTGTGAAAGTGCTTTGAAAACTGTAACGCGATATATAAATAGTGAAACTATTATAAGCTGCTGGGTTACGCAGGTACAGCAGAAGAAGCATGGCTTTGGGCGTGGACAGGCACCGTGGCTCAGCCTGTTTGAGGCTTTGCCTGGATTTCTGCCTTGCAAGTCTAGCAGGTACCACTAGTGACCTCCTCCAGTGGTTCAACATCACACCACCTTGGCCCCAGGCAGGTGAGAGTCTCCTTCCAGCTCACCTGCAGGTGTTCTCTCTCTTTCTCTCTCTCTCTGTCTCAGCCCTGAGGCTGGTTTGGGAAGGTCTTGCTCCCACCTTGATTGTTCTTAGATCTGAGAATGACTTCAATGTCCCTGCCTAGTCCCCAGATTTCCTGGGAACTCACCCCCCACCCCAGCCTCTCTGGGACTTAGAGTTCTTTCTCTGTTCCAAAGATGTCCATTAAGTGTTGAACACAGAGCCGGGAACACAGAAAGTCCTCCTCGAAGGGTGCTTTCTTTCCCTTCCCCCCATCCAACCCAGTTGTGATGTCAGGGCCTGGGCACCTGTTCCCAGAGTCACTGATACCCTAAGCTCACCCCTCTCTCGCCTGCATCCACATTCCGGGTCTTGGTCAGTTTTGACCTCAGCTGGTCCTTTCTTCTTGGGGCCAGTTTCCACATCTTAAATCTGTTTTCTGAACTCATCTCCCTTTGCGTCCTGCTTTAGTTGACCCTCGTCTTTACAGATTGCAGTCCCCCTGACCCCATTGCATCTTCCTGGGCCCAGATCTTGCTTACCAAGCCCTCACTGCCACCGTTCCAGCCTGGCTCTGCCAGCAAGCTTGGAAACCACTCCTGTGGTTCCTGTGAGTGCCGAGGCCAGAAGAAAATCACCTCTGGTGTTTATTTTCTGTTTCTATGGGACTTTCTTCTGAGAACTGAGGAACCCCTGTGTCTGGACAGCATGGAACTTCCCCCTCACTGTTGCCATGCTAAGTAAATACAATTTGGGTACCGCTGACCATCCACATAGTGGCACCTTTGTGTACAGGCCTAAATCGGGCTCTACGTACCTCCCTGGCTCGGCCCGTTTCTCCATCCTCCTCCTTGGTCCAAGGTCTAAGTATCTACCAGTCTCAGGGCCACGGGTTAGGGAAACAAGGTACCAGGGGAGGCTTCCTCATCTATAGCTTGGGGGAGAAGCAGTGAGAGGGCTCTGCCTGGGGGCTGAGGAACCCCTGCTCTTAGCTAAAAGGAAGATTATCTCGCTCACCAGAAACAGGCCAGACAAGCCAGAGCCTCAAAGTATAAGGTACGCTTGCTTCTTTGCTCTTCTAGAACTGTAGTGGATTTTTTTTTTTTTTTTTTTTTTGCGGTACGCGTGCCTCTCACTGTTGTGGCCTCTCCCGCTGCGGCACACAGGCTCCGGACGCGCAGGCTCAGCGGCCATGGCTCACCGGCCCAGCCGCTCTGCGGCATGTGGGATCCTCCCGGACCGGGGCACGAACCCACGTCCCCTGCATCGGCAGGCGGACTCTCAACCACTGCACCACCAGGGAAGCCCCTAGAACTGTAGTGGATTTTAAGACCACTTACCCCCTTCCAATATAACCATACTTAAACCATCATTTGAAAAGGAACAACAGACAGCCTCTTTGGGATGCCACAATGATTCCAGGGTCTTCCTTTACACTTACCTTACCCTTAACTCTTCAATTCACCCCAATGTTTAACCATTACCACCCGGGGACGATGGAAAGGACAATGGACTGGGAACCAGGTTGGCCCGTTTGACTTACCTACCTACTTAGAGCAGCTGCTATCAGGGAGGCACTGTCCTTACAGCACTTGATACATTTTCTACCACTCTCACAATACCTCTTCTAGAACAGAAAATGGCCCAGAGTTGCTAACTCACTCTTCAAGTTAGTAAGTACAGCACCAGTGTTATCTGAAGATCTCTTTCCACAGGGACATGCTATATTAACTCTAGACTTTCACTGCAAGAGTCATCTTAGTCAGTCTCTCATCAGTAAACATTATTGTCCTAGGCCCTGCGGTAAAGCAGTGAACAAGACAGAGTTCTTGCCCTTAAGGAGTTGCTACTCCAGCAAGGGTAGCAAAGAGTAAACAGAGAGGCAGAAAAGTAAGATAACATGTTAAATGCCATTAAAAAGAGGAAATAGGGCACTTTATCTATGGGGGTATGGGCAGACATCTCTGAGTCATGTGAGTTGAATTCCAGCTGGGGAAAAGATGGGAAGAAAACTGTTCTGATCAGAAAGCACAGAGAGGAACAAAGGCTGAGGGACAGAGAAAAAGAGAGGTGTGGTAGGGACCTGTTGCAACCAGGAGACAGGAGGAGAGACAAAGGATAAGAGGCAGTCTGGGGCCCACTGCATGAGGCCCCGAGGACCATGGGGACCTTTCTCTTTAGGTTTTTTATTTTATTTCAGAAAGTGAAATGAACAACACTCGTTCTGGAAGGGGAAAATCAGCAGTTTGTATTTTATTCATTTGGAGGGTTTCGAGGAGGGACGTGACCTGAGTTACACATCAAAAGGCTGTCTGTGGAGGATGGATGAGAGTGGAAGCAGAGGGGACCAGGAGGAAGGTTCTGGCAGTGCTCCAGCTGAGCAGCGATGGTGGAGCGGACCAGGCTTGTAGCAGCAGATGGTGAGAGGGGGTGGATCTGGACGTAGGACAGTTTAGGAATTAGGACGTAGGACGTAGGAATTACTGATGCACTGAAGTAATTACTTCCCTTACTGTGGGAAGTAAGGGAAATCGGGCAATCAAGGATGACTCCCAGATGTTTGACGTGGACAACAGGATGCATGGGGGTATTTTTTCCTGGGTCAGGGAAGGCTTGTTGGAGAGAGAGATGTGGGTGAGGGTATATGGGGAGTGAACAGCTCTTTCTTTCTCGGTCATGAAAGCTTAAAATGTCTATTAGACATCCAAGTTGAGACGCAGTGGAGGGAGTTGAATATATACCCAAGTCTTGAGTTCAGGGGAGGTGTCCAGGCTGGAAACAAAACTTTGAGAGTCACTAGATAGAGATAGTATTTGAAGTCACAGGACAGTATAAAACCAGGAAATATAGAACAGGGAAGGGGAGAGGTCCAAAGACTGAACTCCTTATATTAGCTGTGTCTCCTTATTAGCACTGAGCTGCCTTTCACTCACAAAGGAGGGGACCTTTCCTGTTATCCCAGTGGGAGCCTTACAGACATTTTGGTGCAGATTGCCAACAAGATGGGTCAAGGCCAGAAGAGTTCTTCGGCTTAGATGATAGAGGATAAAACCCTGGAATGTCACGGGAAGGAAGAAACCTCGTGTCCTCCATCTATGCTGTTGGGTCATGTAGTCATCGCTTCTTGAACATCTGTAGACACTGCAGGATGCACTGGGATAACAGTGATTGGGGGAGTGGTGGTGGCGGCATGGAGAGGAGGTGAAAAAGAAGAACGACAACTAGACAAGGCAGAAGAGAAACAGGTACACGTGAGCGCTGATCGACTCTTTCACATAAGACCAAAAGAGTCCCAAATATCCCCTACCTACCCACTTGTCGGCTTTAAGAATCTGAAAATGGCAGGTCCTTGGCCTCTGCGATTCTCTCCCAGGGAAAAACCCAGGTAGGATGCTCTGCTAACACAAAGGATCCACGGGCCATGCCCCGGGTAGAGTGTCCCTCCGTGGGACCTCCAATGCTTCCCACTTCCTCCCAGGACGTGGTGCTGCAGCCCAGTGGCCTGGACAGGGTCCAGCAGCCCTCAGTCACTGGACACCGGCCTGACCGCTTCAGCAGAAGCAGGGTAGCCCACAGCCTCAGATGCTTGGCTGGCCAGCCAGGTGGGGTCAGCGGGGTTAGTGTCCAGGTACATTCCCAGGTAACAGCAGGGACAACAGAGAAGTGGGAGGGAGATGTTCATTCTGAATGGCATGACAGTGTAGGACCTTATCAATGAAATCTCAGCGATAACGTATGTGAAATTTCTCTGTGAAACCTGTTAACTGTTGTATAAGCGTAAGGATAAAACTCTGAGTCTGATGGGGTTGTGGATACACAGGGGCCATGTGACAGGAGTGGAAAGAACAGCTAATTCAGAATCAGACCTGGGTTTCAGTCTCGGCTCTGACATATGATCGGGGTGGACCTTTCTGAGCCTCAGCATTCTCGTTGGTAAATGAGATTATTAGCATCCATCAGCCTTTGCCCCAACCCAAATCGCAACATGTCCCCTGTAGTCTGGAGGCTGCACCACCCTTCTCCCATGGACAGCAGGAGGTAGCCAATATCCCCAGAGTCCCCACAAGATTCAGAATCAGGCCTGTCTGTGCCGGGCATAGTGCACAGATGATGGGGTTATGCTGCTGTATTTGGGGCAGGAGAGCACAGAGCTCAGGCTTCGAGCCAGACTGCCTGGGTTCAAAGCCAGGCTCTGCATATACTCGTTCTGTGGCCTTGGACAAGTTGCCTAACTTGTTTGTGCCTCAGTTTCTATTTGTAAAATGGGGAGAATACACCAAGGGATGCCCAGCGTCTCATCTAGTCTACCCTTGCCCTTCCATTCTCTCTGGGGCACAGGTCTCCCAGAGGCAGCCCCAGCTGGCTAGGTTGCGCTCCCTGCTGCTTCCTGCCACGCTTAGTCCAGGAGTGGGCCGTCACGGGTCAGCCATTGGTGGGCTACACTTAACAGGCACTTAACAGACATTCCATTCCTGAGCTCTCAAACCAGCCCAGAGAAACTGATGTGCATACTAACTAGCAATCAAAAAAATAATAGGGCTTCCCTGGTGGCGCAGTGGTTGAGAGTCCGCCTGCCGATGTAGGGGACACGGGTTCGTGCCCCGGTCCGGGAAGATCCCACATGCCGTGGAGCGGCTGGGCCCGTGAGCCATGGCCGCTGAGCCTGCGCGTCCGGAGCCTGTGCTCCGCAATGGGAGAGGCCCGCATACTGCAAAAAACCAAAAATAATAATAATAATAAAGCTAAGTTTAATTTTATGGCTTTTAGGGTCATGACCCTTCTTCCTTCTCCTCTACCCTTCCATCTCTCTTCCTCCTTCTTCGTCTGATTATGGTTATTGCTATTATTTTATATGCTCTCCTGCCACCTAATTCAGGGAACTCTCGGAGGCTTGCCAGTAAGGACGCTGGCTAAGTCCTGAGCATGGACTTGGAGCCCTTTCCCGTGCCACCTTGGTCAAGTCACATGAGCTAGTGAAGCCTCAGCTTCCTCATCGGTACAATGGGAACAGCACCTGCCTCGCCTTCCTCCTGGGATAGCTGTGAGGCTCTAAGGACACAGTGAATGACAGCACACTGGAGGAGAGGTACACAGAGATGGGTAGGATGGATACTGTCTGCACTCCTGAGTTTATGGCCTACTGGGGAACAGGGGCAATTAAGCAAGTATTTAAAGTATGATGGGTCAGCCAGTGTGGAAGGCAGAATGATAGCCCCCAAAGATGTCCACATCCGAATCCTGGAACCTGTAGATATGTTAGGTTACATGGCAAAGGGGAAGCAAGGGTACAGGTGGAATTAAGGTTGCTAATCAGCTGACCTTAAAATAGGGAGATTATGCTGGATTATCCAAGTGGGCCCCATGCAATCCAACAGTTTCTTAAAAGTGGGAGAGGATGGCAAAGGAGTCAGCGTCAGAGTGACGGGATGTGAGAAAGACTTGACCCACTATCGCTGGCTTTGAAGATGGAGAAAGAGGCCAAGAGGCAGAATGCAGGCAGCCTCTAGAAGCTGGAAAAGGCAAGGAAGCGGTCTCTCCCCCTGAGCCTCTACAAGAAAGGCAGCCCTGCTAACACCTTGATTTTAGTCGCAGTGAGATCTGTTTTGAACTTCTGACCTCCGGAACTGTAAGATAATAAATTTATGTTATTTCAGCTGCAAAGTTTGTGGTCCTTTGTTGCACTGGCCATAGGAAACTAAAGCAGTCAGCAAGTACTGCTGAGCACCCACTAAGGGCTCTGAGCTCTGGGGGTGTAGCGCTAAAGCAGAGAGAGTCCCCACTCTCACTGGAGCTCAAGTTTCAGAGGACAGACAGGCTGTGAACAAATAAGCAAGTGCACCTGTAGTACGTGATTACTGCTAGGTGCCGTGTCAAAGGAGGCCTCCCCGAGGAGAAGCAGAGGGAGGTGTCATTGAGTTCAGGATGCTGTGACTGGAGAAGGACAGGGCGAAAAGCACAGCAGGGGCACCCAACCTGGCCAGAGGCATCCAGGAGGGCTTCCAGGAGGAACCACCAACCTGTCCAAGCTTGAAGGGTGGGCAGAGTTGGTCACTCTCCCACTGAGGGAGCTAGCTGCATGTGAAGGTTGCAAGGCCAGGGGCATCCCAGGGAACTACTAGAAGTCCCTAAGTCTGGTACAGGGCGTGCGGTATGAGGGGCAAGATGAGGCTGCAGAGGAAACAGAGGCCAGAGCAGGCAGGGCCCTCTAAGCTGGGACCCTGTTCTTAGGGCCATGCAAAGTCATTGGAGGGATTTTAGCAAAAGAGTAAAACCACTGGATTTATTTTGATGGTCCCTTTGGCGGCAGTGGGGGTGGGGAGACCAGTTCAGAGGCCACTGCTGTTGTCATGAAAGGTAAAAAAATGAGCAAATTGACAACCGACTGCCTCCTATGGAGTCTTAACCACTGGACTGCCAGGGCAGTCCCTTCTACTGCCTCCTACGGAGGGTGGATCCTGGCCCCCAAAAGTCCTTTCACTGAGCGGAGCCTCCTGTTGGGTCCGGATCTGCCAAGGGAGCTGGGAAGAAGACTGTAGAGGACAACAGGAGGGGATGGGGCAGCTGAGACCCTGAGGAGTGGACAGGGTCAGCCACTTGTGGGGGAAATGGCCACTATGAAAGAAACCCCTGATGATGGAGTGACCAAAAGGGTTTTGATGAACAGGAATCTCTGGTCACTGATTTACAGTTGTTAGCTGTGTCGTATCATTATGATCGCTTCCTGCAATCTGCAAACCTTCAGTGGAAGTTCTACTGAAAGCAGCAGCTTTTTATTTGTGGGTGCTTTTGAAAGGGGTACTGTGAGAATCAAAAGTGTCTATGGCCCACCATTGGTAAAGGAATGCCTTCAGCAAGAAGAGGTTATTGATTCAACCATTCAGTAGATATTAATGAGCCCTACGCATGCCAGGTATTCACAGGGTGTTTAGGTCTACTAGGCTTACAGGAGAATGGAGAACAAGGATTCAGTAGAGGCAGAAAACTGGGACCAAGGGTGACCATGAGCAGATAAGTCCATCTGGGAATTAGTAACTATCTTAAGGATGGCTTAGACATAGGGTTGGAGCCAACACTCTGTAGATCTCTGGAGTCTGTGAGTCTGCAACAAGAGAAGCCACCGCAAGTGAGAAGCCCGAGCACCGCGACGAAGAGCAGCCCCTGCTCGCCGCAACTGGAGAAAGCCCGCGCGGCAACGAAGACCCAACGCAGCCATAAATAAATAAAGAAACTTAGGAGAAGGATTGACTGGTAGTGGTGACTGACCAGGTAGGTGCAGGGAGGGGCCAAGACACTGCCCAGGTTTCTGGCTCTGTCTGCTGGGTGGACAGGGGTGCGCCATCCACAGAGATGGCAAGCCCCGGGGAGAGCATGGGTGGGAAGATAGAGCCAAGAGGTGGCAAGAGAAGGGAAAGATAGATGCCCAGAAGGGGTGAGTAAACAGAGCAGAGGGTCCAGGACAGACCCTTGAAAGACCTGCTTGGGATTTCTGGAGTCAGATGAAGCTGGGTTTGAAACTTGGCTCCTGTTACAAGGTGATGGCCGAGTCTGAAGACAGGCAGGGTGAGTGGAGGCTGGGAAGGAGATGGAGACGGTGCTGGGATGAGGAGGCAGAAGCAGCGACCTCGCGGTCCAGGCGGCGCACGCACAGCCATCTTCCTCTTCTCCCTCCTCCCACCAGTGGACGTGCAGGGAGTGGGGCAGGATCAAATTCAACCCTGATTCAGTCCCAAATTCAGTCTGGCAGCCTCAGAGCAGTTAGTTGTTTTTTTTTTCTTCTTTTTGTTCTTTTTAGGGGAAAGGGGAAGAGTGTGGAAGAAATGCTTCTGCATAGTTAGCATAGGTGATGCAGAAGGATTCACTCACGTAGGCCAACAAGTGAATCTACAATCTGTTGGCTCTTCAGGGAGAGTCCAGAGACTCCTGTCACGTGCTCTCTTGTGCTGGTTAGTCCTGTAATAAACCTGATTTCACCGCGAGCCCCTCTGACTCCTGGGGTTTGCTGCAGCCAGAGTCCCCCCCCAAGAATATCCTTCCCTGGGGGCCATTTCTACTTCCCAAGCAGGAGTGATAATGAGTGTGTCCTGAGGTCTGGGACATTTGCCCTTCATGCCACAGCAGAAAGCCCAGGCATACCTTCTAAGATTAGAACAAGTCACCCAAGGACCAGGGCCTGCCTCCCAGTCAGCTGCAGCCTCTCCTGTTACAGCGGCTGCTCTTCACTCCCTCCCCTCCTCCCTTGCAGTCTGGAGCTGGACTCTTAGCAGGAAGCCCCTTGGGATGCTCTGTGGGTTGGGTCACCCTGTCAGGGTGTGGTGCTGGGTCCTCTGCTCCTTTTTCTTTTACCATATCTTGGATTCATTCATTCATTCATTCTTCCTGTACTCCAGGCCCTGCACGAGGATATAGCTACGAACAGGATGATACAGACTCTTTTCATAATGTAAGTTATAGTCTAGTGAGGGTAACTGTTCAACAACCATCATTATTTTTACCCCAGTTTACTGTTTATTCGGGCGATAAATGTTGCAGAGGGAAAGGACTAGGAAAGCAAGTGACAGGGGGACCCGACCCAAAGATGTGCCGTTTAAACTGAGATGTGAAAGACAAGTAGAAGTGTTCCAAGCAAAGTATGCGTGGTAGGGAAGGGAGCAGGGGTAGCCAAGGGCTTTCCAAGTAGAGTTACACAAAGGCCTGGACGTGAGAAGAGCAGGAGGGGTTTGAGGAAAGAAAAGAAGGCCAATGAATGTGGCCGGGAACTCAGGGAGCTTATCAAATACCCAGGGTTTTGCAAGCTTATCAAATACCCAGGGTTTTTGCAAGCTTATTTCTTTTCTGTAAGCACCATCCCCTAACCCATTACCATATTAAGTGCTCAAATGCTGGTAAATGAATGAATGAATAAATGAATGATGCCTCAGTAAACCAACACCAATGGGCTGACATTGTGAGGGCTTGATAAACATAGATCAGAGCCTTGAAGTAAAAATGGAAACAAAGTGTCAGCCAGGGTTGGCTCTAGGCACACCAGGCTTGAATAGTTAGTCCAAGGTCACTGGAATATAACTAGAGGGCAAAGAATGAGACCTTCCCTGACAAATCCAATACCTAACAGTTTGAGCCTCCAGACTCGGAGCTAAGAAATGCATTATAATTTCATTTCCCATCCCTGGGTATATCTGTTTTCTCTAGTTTTAATAACCCAATCTATCCTAAAACGTGACCTATCTAAAAAATACTTTAAATGTGTCTATTTCTTTATCTAGAATGGTTGAATCTTTCTGTTAGCTGCTGACTTTCAGACACATTTCATCAAGGAGGCACTGAGGCACAGGGAGGCATGGGTTCCCTATCAGGGTAGAATGGTGTGGAATGGTGTCTGCCCAGGATCTGAAATCCACATCTCTGGTCTGTTTCTGCAGCTGTTCTCAGACACCAAGGCTGTCCTTCCCTACCTTGCTTCCCCCGATGCTCCAGGCAGGAGTCCATAATCTCCAGTATATCAAAGAGGCCCCATGCAAAGCACAGGACAGGCTCTACCTGCCTTAGAAGCTGACTCACTGGGATGGGGCCAAAAGGTTCCTGAAGCAGTTATACTAATTATCTTTCCCATCTCCTCTTGCCACACCCTCCAAAGGAGAGAGAAGAAAAGAAAACCACCAAGCTGAGTTAAGTTGCTTCACTTGAAAGGTCTGCTGGGCTTCATAGAACAAAACAGCTGACTGGGAAGAGTGGGGCGGAGGGTTGACGGTCAGCCTGCAGAGGCTTGTAGACGGCCTGATCTCTCTCTTCCACCTGTCCTTCCCTCTGGCTGCTCCCTTTGGGCCTGGGGCTGATTCACAGCGGGAGTGTCTCCTCCAGGCTCTGACTGGGAGCACTCTAGGGTCAAGAGTCCCACAGGAGTCCAGACCTGATGAGCTGCTCAAGTCCCCTCTGTGCCCAGCATCATCCCCCTACCGGGTGATTCTATCTACACTTACTACCATTGCTCAAATGGCTCTCTTTAGAAACTGGTTTTGAATTCGTAATAGCAGCCTTTTGTCATGTATTTTCTCAACAATAATAAAGCAGCTAATTTACTGTAAGTTTATTGTGCTGGGTACTATGTTAAGATTCTCTTTTCCGGTCCTCACAACATCTCTGTGACATGGGTTTCATAATCACTTCCATTTTACTCATGAGAAAACTGATACTCAGAGAGCTCAAGTAAGTGGTCCAGGATTGCACAGCTACTAATGGTAGGTCTAGAATCCACTCTCAGGTCTACGAAGGCCTGTGTTCCGAACCCCAATGCTACATGCCTCCAGGAGCCAAAGCATTTGAGAGTTCACATTTTGGGGTTAAAAAGTGCTCGTCAAATTCCATAATAATAAAACAAACAACCCAATAAAAAAAGGGCAAAGTATCTGAACAGACACTTCACCAAAGAAGATATATGAATGGCTAATCAGCACATTCATCAATAAACACAAATTAAGACTGCGAAGAGACATCACTACACACCCACAAGAACGGCTAAAATAGAATAAACCGACAATACCAAACGCTGGTGAGCCTGCAAAGCAACTGGAATGCTCATCATCGTTAGAGGAAATGCTAAATGGTATAGGCGCTTGGAAAAATACTTTGGTAGCTTCTCAACAAGTTAAACATAAACACCAACCACATGATGACCAAACAATCCCACTCAGGTATTTGCCCAAAAGAAATGAAAACGTGTCTACATAAAGACTTGTATGCAAATTTTAGAGCAGCTTTATTATTACTAGCCCATATCTAGAAACCCAAATGTCCATCAACTGGTGAGTGGATAAACAAACATACTATGTTACATGCAAATCATAGAATACCACTCAGCAATGAAGAGGAACAAACCAGTGATATGCACATGGCACGGAGGAATCTCAAACGCATTACGCCAAGTGAAAGAAGTCAGACATGAAAGAACTACCAGTATGATTCCATATACATAACATTCTTAAAAAGGCAAAGCTATGATGATGGAAAGCAACTAACTGATTGCCTGGGACCAGGGGTAGGGGCCGAGGACTGACTACAAAAGGTATAAGGGAACTTTTGAGGTGAAAGAAATGTTCTATATCTTGATCGTGATCTATATCTTGTGATGGTGGTGGTTACATAACTATATACAGCTGTCAATACTCATCAAATTGTAGTTTAAAAATAGGTGAATTTTATCGTGTGCAAATTTTATGTCGTAAATGTGATAAAATTTTTTTTAATTAAAAAAATGTGCTCACCATAGTTTAAAAAAGAAAAGGTTGAGGCACACTCCCTCTGCATGAGGTCTTTGTTCATTTGCCCTGGGGGTAGGGGAGTCGGCCTAGTCCCAGGATGCCAGCCCCATGGGTCCCACCGTGTTGGCTGTTGGCAAGAAGGTGCTGTGGCTGCTGGAGGCTGGCAGCCTCTGGCAGCTGCTAGGAACAGGCCACACCCAGCCATTCCTGTCCAACCCAGGGCAGCCACCAGCACTCAGGAAGCAAGAATGGTGATGAGAGCACAGAATTTGGCGCTTGACAAGCTCAGGTTTGAATCTCATTCTCTAATTTATGGGTTGTGCCATCACAGGCAACTGACTGAACTACTCAGAGTCTCATCTGTAAAATGTGGCTAATACACCCCCCGACGGGGTTGTGAAGATGCTAAGAGATAGTGTTTGATAGGACAGTTTGGATCCAAATCCAAATCCTGCCTCTTACTCGATGTGTGATCTTAGGCAAGACTTAACTTCCCTGAGCCTCAGTTTCCCCACTTGTAAAATAAGGCTCATAATAGCAATTGTCTCATATGATCGTTATAAAGCCCAAATGAGATAATTAATGCCTGGTACATAATAAGCTTTGCCTCCCATTTTAGCTATCGTTGTCACCTAAGAGACTGGTCACCACTCAGTAGGTACTAGTTGGAATGTGGGCTCCTTTGCATGCCTTATAGGGATATCAGGCTGTTGCCCGTTGGCCCTGAAGAGTTGCAGGGGGACAGTAGGGGTCTGCTGCCGCCAAGTCATTTCCATTCCCATCCTGTAGAACAAGTCTGCAGACCAGGTGGGTTGGCATTGCATCTTCATGTCAGGGGAATTTACAAATGGGAATTTTCTGAATCACGCAAAAGGGCAGACTGGCTAATTGGAGTGAGATTCTGGACGCCAGCCACGAGTAGCCTCACTCATAGCAGGGCCGTTCACGTGCTGGGTTTCAGTTGGATGTTTCGGGGAGGTGGGGTGGAGTAATGGGGGCATGACGAGCCATCAAAGGGAAGCCTGCCTCTGGCTTCTTCTGTAGGAGGGGAGAGTCCTGCCTTTCACCCAGGGCCCTGCACCATGAAAGACCATAAAAGGAAAGCCCCATGGCCAGAGTTTGAGGGTGGTGCCGGCTCCTGTAGGGCCAAGCCTAATCAGGCTAGTTTATCAAGTGGAAGCAGGGGCCCTCAGGGGCTACGGTGGGTGAATGGACACAGTAGCTCTCCAGGGAACATGCTTGGGTCCAAATGATGCAGGGAGTGGGAATAAGAGGTTATGTCTCTGGGCAGACATGCTTTGTCCTGCACAGTCAGAAGGGAAGATCCCGATGAGTTATTTCAAGAGCTGAGTACCTTGGGGGTGGGGAAGGCCACTGACCCAGCAGTCAGTCAGGGGAAGGCCACTGACCCCTCTCTGCCCTTCCGTCTCCTCACCCGTAAAATGAAGGGCTTGTCAAGGATGCTTTCCAAGGCCCTTTCCGCTGGCTAACTACTTTTTTTACTTTAACATCACTGAGGAAAACCGGGAACGCTTAAGTTACCTTTCTCATGTAGATGAACCGGTGGATGGATACCTGACTAAGTTTAGGCAGAATCAGGAAAAACTCTGCAAGGAAGCTCAGGAATTCCCACGGAAATGCATCAGTACTACCCCCTGGCCCCCACCACCTTGACACACAGCTCTGCAAAGTAAAGCACCCCATCATCCCTCTTGTATCTGCCTCTTCCAAAGAAGATTCTAAGAATGGGATGCTCTCCTATTCTCAAACCAGGAATCAAATGGCAATGCAGTATAATCCCTTCATTCCCAATTAGCAAACCGGGGTTACTTATTCTCTTAAAAAGAAGAGTTTCAGGAGAGGGAGAGGACAGGGCTCAAACAGCCTAGGCGTTTAAAAGCCATTAAAGAGGAAAGTGGGTGAGAAATTAGTAACAAGGAACAATGACCACTGAAGAGATACAAAGGCGGAACGAAGTACAAACTGTAAAGGGGAAAAGTAACTGAGTAGAGAGTTCAGGTTTTTCCCCAGGCATGTTGCTGCCCAGCTGGGGGAAAAAAAAAACCCTCACTTTGGTTTCCTAGGGAAGTCATACAAAGATGGAATGACTACAGGTTTTGTTTTCTTTCATTCACACCCTTCGGCCTGTTACTTTTTTTACTATCTACTACACCAAGGGCTCAGTGCCTTGGCCAGCTTGAGAGCCTCACGGTTCTGAAGCAGGAACCAGGGGCGGCTCTAAGAATAGAACAGGCCTGCAGGAAAGCATTGGGAGTAGATACAGACAGAGCTTTTCATGAACGCTCTAGGGTGAGTGACTCTCTGGGGCCCCAAGGGAGAGGGGAGGGATTGCCCTTCTTGCAGGGGGGCTCCCAGGCTCCGAGCAGAAGTTCCTCACAAGAAAGATCCTCCCAGTAGCAAACACAGAAATATACAGGCCCCCAGCACAAGAAGAAACATGAGTAGAAGGTCTAAGATACAAGTAAACCAACCTCCCCTTGCTCCCCTCTTATCGGCAATTGTACCGCCCTCCACCACATGCATGAGAAATCTCTCTGGACAATGGCCAATGTGCTCCTCATGTAGATAACTTGAGCGGATGACTCACAAGACGGTTTGGTTTTCTTATGGACAGTCCAGCAGTACTTTATCCCATCACTCCAGCACACCCACACTTACACCTCCAGGCCGCCTCCAGGGAGCCCAGGATGGCAGCTGCTGTGGCTCTTCCAGGAGAGATGGCTCCACGCTTACCAGCTTCCAGGCCACTTCACACAGAGAGGATCTGGGATTGCAGAAGGACCTCCTCCACCCCTCTTCCACCCCCACAGAAAGCAGGGAGTAGAAATGGTGCTCATTTCCACCCCAAGGTCAGCATGGTGTTGGTGATGAGATCAGACTGGCCCATGCTGGCCCTTCTGCAATCATCCTGCCATCCAGGCACAGGTGGTTGCGATGCAGTTCGAAGAGGACTCATAGTCCCAGATCTATCTCCTTTGGACTTCATTTTCTCCTGTGTAAAATGGGAACGAGAACTACTACACAGGGTCATTATCGTGATGAGGTGAAACGTGCATGGGAAGTCTTACAAGCCAATACTGATCGATTGATTGTTCCTACTTTCCACTGATTTCACTTGATAAGGCCAAGAACTGGCTTATGCTGGCATTAGAATCTTTTTAGTAGTCAAGACCCTAAGCTAAGCAGAGATTTTGGGGGGGTCCATAGTTGCAGGTATTTTAAAGCCAAGTGAGACAGAAGAAGATTCAATATTCCTACAGAGTCTTGGTTAAACATTTTAGTGAAGGCTGGAGAAGGTTCCTGAAACAATCGACCAACACATGTCGGGGAGGGGACAGTTACAGAGAAATTAAGTCATGGTCCGTGTTCTGTTGAAGCTGACAGTCCAGTTGGGGAAATATGAAGCAAAGATCGATTCAATACAAGAGCAAGTTAAGCAGACAGTGGTACAAGAAGTTTTATCCGTGTAGGCATGATTAATGGCCCAAGGAGCAGCACAGGCTGTAAATGTGGCTGCGTCCGAAGACCCAGGAAGGAGAAGTGATGGAGTAAGGATCGGGGGTAAGGCTGGATCAGAAGGGGTTACATACAGTGCTCCGGAGACAGAATGTTTGATTCACATCCCCACTCTGCTCCTTATGTGACCGAGGGCAGGTAACCAGCCTCTGAATTTCAGGGGCCTTGTCTGCAAAGTGAGGATAGCAACGTTTGCATCATAGGCTTGTGTAAGAATCAAAAGAGATGTACGGTACTCAGCAGAGTCTGGCACACAATAAATGCTCGCTAAATGCAGGCCATTATTATACACGAAGCCAAGGTATTTGGAATTTACCCTGAAGAAGTAAATCCGGCAAGGAGTTTAAAGGAAAACATTTGTCCTGAATTCCCACTATGCAAACCAGAACTGCAAAGGGGCAGTCAGGCAGCCCCCGCAGTGATGCAGACATCCTTTTGCAGAGAGGACTGGACATTAAGGGAAGGGCGACCCAGCTCAGACAGCTGGAAAGGACCCTGTGACCCTAGGAGGCCCTGGGGCAGGCACATGGAGAGTTCAGGGACATTCCCCATCTATCCCACCAGAAAGAAGGACAAAATATAGAAGAGAGCTGAGAAGATGGAAGGAAGACGTCTATTTAAGGAGCAAATGGGGGAGGGGACTGGCAGGGGAGGGAGGAGAAGACAGAGGCTAAGAGCTGGGGATAGAAAAATTCCAGACTGGTATCAGCTATAAGATCTGGCCAGAGAATGGACACGTGGTCTAGGGGAGCCTGTGATAACAGTTCCCAGCATGCTTTGCTGATTTCTCATGCCTGCCTCCGGGGTTCATGTCATTTTGAAGGCAAACTGAGATTAATTAGCTGAAACAAAGGATGTAATAGCAGAATATAGGATAGAAGAGTGTTAAAATGAAACATTTCCCTTTTTAACTAAGAAAGAAATCCCAGAGGCTAATTTTATATATATATATATATATATATATCACACACACACATATATATACATTTTTTTGCCCCTCTACTATAAAAAAGTAAAACTTTTTAATGGCAAAAATACTATAAATGAAGTAAACAGAACACAGTAGAGCTGAAAAATTATTTGTAACACAGATGAAAAGGAGATATCTGTTATACAAAGTGCTTTCACAAAATGACAAGAACAATATATAAGAAAGGATATAAATAAGCATTTCATAGAAAGGCAAATTCAAAAAGCCAATAAACATAAAAAGATGTTCAAACTTACTAGTTGTCAGGCAACTGCAAATTAGATTAACACTGAGATTTCTCTTTATGCTTAGGCAGGCAAGGAGAGGGGAGAGAGAAAAAAACAGCCATTGCCGTTTCAGAAGCAGGAAAAAGGAACCACCACAGATTGCTGGAGGAAATATGAGTTGTACAGCCTTTTAGGAAAGTTATCTGGGAACATTTATTATATTAGATTGCACAAATCTTTCGACTCAACCCCACACTCCTGAGAATCTACTCCACAGACACACAAGCCCCGGTATATAAGGACGTGGAGGCTGACTGCAGCGCTGTTTACAGCAGCAAAACTCTGGAAACAAAGTGAATAGCCATGAAAAGGGAAATGTTTTATGGTCCATTCACATAACAAGCTATTATGAAACCATTAAAAAGGATGAATCAGAGCACTCCAAACTTCCATGAAAAACTGTAAAGTGAGCACAGTTAGATGCAGAGAAATGTGTATAATATGATCCCAGTTTTATAAAGCAACACTGTCTACCCCCATATGTGTCTAGGTGTACACATACCTATCCATCATATGTGTGTGTATAATGTATATGTAATAATTTATATAGTTAAAGAATATGAAATATCCTACAGAAAGGTTTCTGGAAGCTGAGGTGATAGGGGAGGAGAGATGATTTGGGAGGGGCAAACCCAAAGAAAAACACTGTCTGTAAAAAACCAGCATGGCTGCTATGATCTCAGTCATGTAAAACTGTGTACATGTATTTTTTGTGTGTGTGTGGTACACGGGCCTCTCACTGTTGTGGCCTCTCCCGTTGCGGAGCACAGGCTCCAGACGCGCAGGCTCAGCGGCCATGGCTCATGGGCCCAGCCGCTCCACAGCATGTGGGATCTTCCAGGACCGGGGCACGAACCCGTGTCCCCTGCATCAGCAGGCGGACTCTCAACAACTGCGCCACCAGGGAAGCCCTGTGTACGTGTATTTGAATGAGTAAATTGGAACTAATTCACAGGGCTGTCCATGATATATTTTCAAGGAAAAGAAAGCAAGTTACCAAGACAATATGAAAAACATCAAATTAAAAATTTTTTTTAAAATACTGAAATGAGAGTTTCAAGCTCTACTCCCCAAATCTTTTGGGAAAGTCTAGTGTGAACAAATAAATACCTGAAAACAACTTTGTAGTGAGTTGTCAGTCTTCTCAAAATATCAAAACAAGGGCTTGAGCGTCTGGGGACAGGACACATATGCCCAGAGGGAAGGAGGAGGTGAAGTGCATAATTCCATAAAGTTATTGTGCCACTAAGTTTATATACATGCACCCTAAAGCTGTTTTCAGGTTTACTAAGATCTAGGGCCACTTACCCCATTTGTAGTAGCTCCCCAAACATTTAAAAATGTTTTCTCTTCGCTATTACAGACTGCTCTCTGCAGTTTGTAATAGCGAAGAGAAATGATCAATGCGAAGCCAAAACGTCCCCTTCCATCTCAGTAGATACTAGGAAAACCAAATAACCAGACCAGAGAAAAGTGAAAGAAACAGGGTGATTTCCTTTCGACCCCACACCCTGATTTTCTAAAGATCTTGTACAGCTCAGCATGTATTCATTTACATCCCTGGTGATAAACAATGCCCTCGGGGTGGGGGGGTGGGGCAGGTTATGTATTCATCACTTTTGGAAAGGAAAAAGAGATCAGGAATCAGTATTGACTGAGTGCTTACTATGTGCAGGGCACATCACAGATGGAGCTCACTGAATTCTCTCAACAGCCCTGAGAAGTAGATATTATTAGATTATTAGTCCTATTTCACTAGTAATCATAGAGATAAAGTCACTTCCTCAGAGTCACATGCTGATGTAGTGGAGCTGGGTTCAAAACCAGGCCACTCTGACTGCCTAATACGACCCAGCCATCCTCCCTTCTATGAAATCTACTTCTACTCTAGATGTCAAAGATGTAACTTCTGAACAGGAGCTGCCATTCTGAGAATGCAGCCTGACAGCTGGGCGCAATGACCTCTTTGGGAGCAGATGGGAAACGGAGACTTTCCCAACGTGTAAGATCCATGCAGATCCTGGGTGTACTTTGCAGCCTGTTTCCACACCCCTCTCCCACATCATCTGGGGTGGGCCTTGCAAACTCCAGTGCTTTCAGAGGCCAGGCAGGAAATGGAAAGCGGGGGTGGGTGACCCTGCTACTCAGCTCCAGCCCACTGCCTGTCTGGGGCACACTGAGCCACTTTTCAAAAGATCATTCAAGGCCCAGCATCACCAGATGATCTGGATTTCCAATAGATTAAAATGCAGATTTTTAAGTGTCATGTATTGATTCCGTTTTTAACATCATCTCAGTTACCAAAAAAAAAAAAAAGAAAAGGAAAACCTCAGTGAGGGTAGAAAATGTCTGCCTGCAGCATTTGGCCCAGAAAGCTACCAGTTTGCTACTTCCTGATTCAGGGGAAGAATGTTTTCACCCTATTCGATCAGTTTTCCTGGATAATCCCAGGGGGTATCTTTTGGTTTAATATATAAATGTTTTTAATTATATGTACATCATTATATCACTGTTCTTAATATTAAATAATATCAAAGGTATTATTACCTCCTCATTGAATTTTAAGGGGGATTAGAATATAGAACTCCAGATGGAAGGAGAAGACTTCAAGTTCTGTTCCTGCCCGCCAGGGTTACTAGACCCCTTAACCATTCTTAGCCTTGGTCTCCTAATCAATAAAATGGATCAGTAATACCCAACTCACAGAACAGCTGTGAAGGTTTTAAAAGACAAGCTGTGTAGTAAAGGTATTCAATAAATATTTGTTCCATTCCTTCTAAAAGACAGGCGTGAGGCTCCATAAATATTGTAAAATAGATCAATTGAGAGAGATTATGTTGCTTTACCAATGGTTTCTTCACTTGATAAAAGGATTTCCCATTGTGGGCTTCTGTCGTGCATGAAAAACATGATGACTTCCCTAAAATTTTAGTTTATGCATAACTTTTTTGGGGGTAAAAATGAACAAGCATTCTGCCCTTTCAATAGCAAAGACATCCTTGCCTGTTCTACGAGGCTGTCATAATTGATTGGAGATGGGAGAATTGTCCTACCTATGAGAAGTAAAGAGTAATTCTGGACTTCCCTGGCGGTCCACTGGTTAAGATTCTGTGCTGCCAATGCAGGGGGCACAGGTTCGATCCCTGGTTGGGGAAGATCCCGCATGCCGTGTGGCTCGGCCAAAAAAAAAAGTAATTCTACTGGAGCTACCTGGCACCTCTGTAAGGCCACAGTTGCTAGGGGCTCAACTACCAGAGTAATGCTGGAAACCAAAGACTTCCTTCCTCTCATCCTCTCTCCCCAATAGTGCTGCTTAGGTTGGTATTCAGAGCAAGCCGTGCCTTGCACCACAGGTGAACGGTGGAGAACACAGAGCCCGTTATGCAGGGGGTCTGTATTCACCTCACCTTGCCCACAGGGGACCTGAGGCGGCACACACAGAGTGGGGAGACATTTTGGAAATCTCAGGAACAAAACTGATTATGTCATGGCTCTGTCCTTTCTGAGAGCAACACCATAGGAAACACCTGTAGAGAGCAGGAAACTAGAGGAATTAAAAATATCTGCCTGATCCCTAAAAAATAAATAAAAGAGGAAAGTAAAATGGTCTCTTTTCTTCACAGGGAAAACAAACAAGGTAATATCTGGTTTGAGCCATTTCCGCTCTGCAAAGCACATCCCTCCTGTGGGCCACCCTCCCCAGGCAGACATAGGCTTGGACCACACGCTTTGACAGCCCAGGACATCCGGATGCCTGAGATGGTTGTCAATGAGGGTCCTGAGTAGGGTCCAAGTCCCCAAGCTTCAGATTTCCTTTGTAGGAGGGAGGGTTGGAGGAAGCTGAGCTCATTTCCTTGGGGAGAGGGGTAGACTCCATCTAGTTTTGGACATAAAAGGCCCTTGTGCTTTTCCTCCACAGCCTTCCCAATCCCAGGCAGTCAGTTCCTTGGAGCCCTGGAGATCAGAGATGGCAGGCCCATTCGGAAAGGATGTGATGGCTGAGCCTGCAGGACCTGGCTGAGCACAGGAGCGGATTTAAAGGTGGTAGAATTAGGAAACCTCAGATCCTACTCTCTCCCCTGCTTTCTCACAAACAGTAGGTCACCAAGCCTAGTCATCTGTCTTCTAGCTCTGTTTCCAGCCTGGCATCTTCACCTTCGCTGTGGTCACTGCACTTAAGGGCCCCTATCATCTCTCTCTTGACTGTGGGGAGAGATTGTGGTCACTGCACTTAAGGGCCCCTATCATCTCTCTCTTCACTGTGGGGAGAGATTGTGGTCACGTAACTGGTCTCTTTGCCTCTGATCTTCTTCCTCTTGTCCATTCTCCCCTCTGCTGCCCACACAATCTGTCTAAAATCTGTCTGACCGTCTTTGCTTGGCTTACCTACGATAGAGTACCTCTTAGTATGTAGAATGTAAGGCTCCTGTCCATCTTTCCTCCCTAGAAGATAATAATTTTTCTCAATAAGAACAGCCAACACTTACTGAACATTTACCATGTGCCAAATACTATGTTCAGTGCTTTAAAAAGATGCTGATTGGGGCTTCCCTGGTGGCGCAGTGTTTGAGAGTGCGCCTGCCCATGCAGGGGACACAGGTTCGTGCCCCGGTCCGGGAAGATCCCACATACCGCGGAACGGCTGGGCCCGTGAGCCACGGCCGCTGAGCCTGCGCATCCGGAGCCTGTGCTCCGCAGCGGGAGAGGCCACAACAGTGAGAGGCCCGCGTACCGCAAAAAAAAAAAAAAAAAGATGCTGACTTGATCTACCACCGACCAGCCAGGTATTATGATTGTCACAATGTAGATGGAGGAATCAGAGCTTAAGAGAGGCTAAATGAGTTGCCCAAGCTGACAAAGCTGTGGTGGACCTGGGATTCCAACCCTGGCAGCCCAACTCCACACCCGACTCTGCCCGCCGTGAACCTCTCTGCAGCCCTCTAAGCACACCATGCATTTCCATGCCTCCATGTCTTTGCACATGCGCTGTTGCTCTACCTCAAATGCCTTCATCCTTATTCCTGCCACCTGGATAGCTCTTCTTCTTCATCCAAGACCCATCTTCTTGCTACGTCCTCCCAAAAGCCTTCATGGACCTCTCCCCTGGGTTGTGTCATCACAGCCAGCCATGCAAACCTCTCTCGTAGCACTTCCCTTGCTACATTGAGCTGTCTGTCCCCCTCACCAGAGTATGAGCCCCTTGAAGGCACGTGCCACAGCCTTTATCTCGACTTTCCCCTATTCCTAGCAGAGTGGCTGGCATATAGTACGTGTGCAATAAATATTTATTGGTTTAAAGACACCAGCCATTGTAAAAGATCGAGGCTCTGGCTTCTGGATCAAGTCTCTGGGCCTTGGGATCTCCATCTGTTAGATGAGAGCAGCAGTCTGCCCAGCTCCTCTCCTTTATTTCCCAAGGGACCCCAGGTCCTGTATTTTAGAAACTCCCTCCACGGGACTCCAGCATGCATCCAGGGTTGAGAACCACGGCTTTGATCTAAAGAAGACTTAGTGGAGACAAAGCCTGCCAGGGAGAGAGCCTTGCTAAGTGAAATCACACAACGTATTTATGCATGTGAAATCTGTGTAAAATGAACACCAGAAAGCATCAAAGAAGATAAACTTCCAAAGCATGGGGAGAAGATACTGACCCAGAGCTGTCATTTGGGAAGACACAGGACATTGATAGTTAATACTAAAATGCGAAGTACCTTTAAGGTATCAGTACACAACTATCAGATTGGCAAAATGTTATAATAATAAAAAGCCAGAGCTACGAGGATTATGGGGAAAACTGTTCCCTTAAAAACCGCTGTTAGCATTACACATTGGTTAATTCTGCCCTCTCAAGACAATAATCTGGGACTATGTAACAAGAGCTTGAAAATGCTTTGTTCTATTTTTAGAATATATGCTAAGGAAATAAAGGAAAATGCAGCTTATACAAAATCATCTATAGCATTGCTCTTCACATGAGGTGAAAACTTTAAAACCATCTGAACATTACATTTCAGAGAACAGTTGAAGTAAATTATAGACCATAAAGGCAATAAAACACCATGTTCCCATTAAAAATGACACTCAACCTTTCTAACACATGGAGATATGTATGGAACAAAAAGGAAAGAAAAGGGCTGAGAAATTCACAGCGTTTTGTACACAACGATGAGAGTTACACAAAAACAAACAAATACACTTCGACAAAAACTAGAAGTGAATTTGGAAAGATGGGGGAAAAAAAACATAATGTCCACCAGCTTTGAAGTTGTTCACAGGTTTTGTCATTAGAAAACGTGTGCCCCCAGCTGGGGCAGCAACTGGTCGGTCCCTCTCTATGGAGGGGCAGGCCTGGTCCCAGTCTGACAACTGCTTGTATCTCTACCTAGGCCTCTTGGCTGAAAATACACTCTAGTATCTGGCCATGGTGAGGTTTCAACTTTAAAGGGGCCTGGTTCCCTTTAAACTCATATCCTCTCCAGACCAGATGATAAGGGGGATATCACTGGCTCCACGAGGAATGGAGAGTGAGGAGGGATGGGATTCAGGGGTGGGGAAATCTCCTCCCAGGTCCTGGTAACGGGGCACCACCCTCCTGTGGGAAAAGGCGCTGGTGACCGTCTTGGGGGAGAGGAAGCATCTGAGGCCCACCCTCCAGATAAGGGTGGAGATGGGGGCAGAGGGCAGTGCCTCTCGGGACAAGTGGGAGAACGCCGGTCAGAGGCTCAGCCTCCTCTTGCTGGCCCAGTGATATCAGAACAGAGGGGAGCCAGGGAGCTGGTGGGTCAGGGCTGACCACGGGCCCTGCCATGCCTGCCCCCTGCCTTGCCTCACCCCTTCCCCTCGTCTTGGCTGGGCAGACCTGGCCCCATAAATGGACTAGTGACTGGGTAGTAAACGCCCCAGCGTAATGAAACTACTCACAGGAGGCTGGGGAAGAGCAGGGAAGTTCGGGGCAGCGAGGCCAGCAGGAGCAAAGCTCCACGAGACAGAGAAGGCCGAAAGCTCGGTCGGAGTCCATCGCGTTGTGCTCTGTGTTGGCAGGAGGGGTGACATGAGTTTATCTACCCAGAAGGGGGTAACAGAAGCTGTGCCTGGGGTCAGGGGACAGCAGGAGAGTAGGAGAGCCGCACAGCAGCACTGCCAGTGCAGAATGCAGGGTGCCCCGGAGCTCTCTTTCTAGGATGTGGCTGAGGGACAGGAGTGGCGGAAGTAGCCAGGCAAGGAGTGAAAGGCCACAGGTGGGGTGTTCAGAGCCCTCTGAGTTCCATTTCTGCCCCTGTGGCTTGGTGATCTCCAGTGCAACTTTTCCATTCTCACCCACAGCCGGAAGTGAGGCTCTGGGTCTGGGGGTGTTGTTATATACCGAGTTGTGTCCCTCAAATTCATATGTTGATATCCTAACCCCCAGTACCTCAGAAGGAGACTGTATTTACAGAGAGGGTATTTAAAGAGGTCAATAAGTTAAATGAGGCATTAGGGTGGGCTCCAATCCAATGTGACTGGTGTCCTTGTAAAATGAGGAGATTAGGACTCAGGGAGGGAAGACTCTGTGAAGACCCAGGGAGAAGATGCCCATCTTAAACCAAGAGAAGTCCCAGGGAAACAATCATACTGATACCTTAATCTTGGACTTCTAGCCTCTAGAACAGTGAGAAAATAACTTTCTGGGTTTAAGCCCCCCAGTCCATGGTACTTTGTTCTGGCAGCCCTAGCAGACTAATACAGGCATTGCACCTGGCCTGTGGAGGCTGCCTCTGGGGCTGAGCCCCCATGTTCTCCTTGCCCTGTCATGCTATGTATACTCTTTTTTTTTTTGCGGTACGCGGGCCTCTCACTGTTGTGGCCTCTCCCGTCGCGGAGCACAGGCTCCGGACGCGCAGGCTCAGTGGCCATGGCTCACGGGCCCAGCCGCTCCGCGGCATGTGGGATCTTCCCAGACCGGGGCACGAACCTGCGTCCCCTGCATCAGCAGGCGGACTCTCAACCACTGCGCCACCAGGGAAGCCCTATGTATATATACTCTTGCTCACAGCATGCTGTCAGGGTAAAAGCACCTTGAATCCTTTTTCCCTACTCTATAGAAACTGCCCAGGGACTTCCCTGGTGGACCAGTGGTTAAGACTCCACCCTTCCAATGCAGGGGGCACGGGTTCCATCCCTGGTCCAGGAACTAAGATGCCGCATGCCGCAAGGCACGGCCAAAAAAAGAAAAACTGCCTAACTTCACACAAGCAGAGCCATTGGCTGGGCTGCAATTACTGGGCCCTCTCCCCTCCGTGCTCTGTTAGTTGGTGCTTTTGCTTCTAAAACTCAAAACAGTTCACTGGACTGAGGGCGAATCCCTATAGCTCCTGAACTTTGCCCTTGACTGTGGCTGGAACAGAGCTCTTGCATGGAGGCACAGGGCAGTAGTCTCCCTGGTGTGGACGGCAGGTCTTTCCTCAGGACCCAGGCCTCCTGGTGGGCCCCTGGGGTGTCAGGCCAGGGACGGACCCACATGCTAGAGTCAGGAAGTCCTGCCAACCCCACTGGTTGCCTCTTTGTAGCTTCAAACACGGCCTGTGCCTCTGAGCAGTGATCTGGGCAGGGCCCAACCTGGCCTCTCATCTGTAACAGCTGCTCTGAGCTTCAAAGAAAAGCCACAAGAAGAGCAGGAAGCAGAGGCCCAAGGGGAGTGCACGCCCCACAGATCTCTCACCCCTACCCTGCCCCACACGCTCCAGAGCGCCTGCTTCTCTTTGAGGCACCAAGTTATTTCCAGATATTTCCCTATGTTTTCCAAAACACAGAGGTGACAACACCTTGCATCTGTCCAGTCCTTTCTACCTCTTCCAAGTCCTTGGCGATGAACACATTAACTCATTTAATCCCCCCAATAAGCCAGGCAGAGACAGAATTATCATCCTGGTGAGAGCCCCGAATCTTGGGCCATTGATTCAAGACCACACAGCAATTTCCACAGCAATGGAATTTGGTCCACAGCCCTGAACTCCTGCACCACCACGCCTGGCTTCTTCCAGCTAGACTGTAACACTCACCTGGTTCTCCTCCACCACACGCATACACAATGTACCTGCACAGGTGCCCAGGAGGCACAGGTGAGCTGCTCTTCATTATAGACACAAGAAACCCAGGCCCACATCTGATGCCCTTTCAATGCTATGGCGTCCCCATGAGCACACAGGCCCCTGGGAACCGTGCTGCCTCTTTTTTTAGTCCTCAGCTAGGGCTTAGGTAGAAAGTTCTCGGTCTGTGAGGAAGGGTCCCCGCTCAATCTCCTCTCTCCGCCTCCGCCCCCAGTCCTTTCCGAAGCCCACCTTGCCTGGTTGTTAGTCCAGGCGACTGAACAGCCCCCTAAAGGTCTCTCTCCAATCCATTCTCTGGGGACCATAGCCACAGTGAACTTTCTAAAGTGTAAATCTGATCACCTAACCCCTGTCCCCCATAGCCTGGGGAATAAAACAAGTGGCAACACAAAGAGGTGGCTTTGGAGAGCTCGAACATTCCCTGTAATCTCAGCAGCCACGCCAAATACATACCCAGTTTAAGTTAAGAAGTGTGCCTGTCCTACAGGTTCAGCTTCAAGGCTAGCCCCGTAAGCACTCCCTGTGCAACAGGACTGTGTCTCCACAGGCCTCTGTGTGGAAATCCTGGAGCTTCCGAGGTCAAGTTCTAGGGAGTCAAGCATGGCCTACCCACTAAATCCAACTGTACTTCCAATGCCCTCCTCTCTCCTGCCTCTCCCTCCAGCTGCAACATCCTTCTCTTCCCTCTTCAGCTCTCCAGCCCCTCCTCAACCTTCCTACTTTGGGAAGTCTTTCCTGCCCCCAGGTCATACCCAAATCTGTGTCCTGAGCACAGATTTATCAGCATACTTGACCAAACTCTTATAATCACCTGTTATCCTTCTGATTCCCTTACTAGACCACAGGCTCTCCAAGGGCAGGATCCCAGTTGTGTTCCCTTTTGTGTCCAGAATTCTCAGCAGAGAACCTTACACAGTGGGCACTCCTGAAATCCTTATGAAGTGAGGGAGTGAGTGGGTGACTGTTTCTCCTCCCTAACCCAGACCACTCTTGCCCACCACAGCAAGGGATTTCCTAGGAGCGGGTCATTGCTTCCTAGAAGCCAGCCCAAGCAGGCTATTCTGCTTCCATCCTTGATGGTGGGTGAGGTTCTGGGTGACCCCAGGCTCACTCTGCCCTGCCCCCATCTCGCTGGTACATAATTTTCCCCTATCATCTGCAGCTGCTCCAGCAGGAAGTCCAGATGGTTGCTTCATTTCCCAGGGTGTCCACACCCCTTTCCTGCCCTCCCCTCCCCCTCCCTGTTGGCAGAATGGGGAACCCACAGGAGTACAGTGGGAAGATGGGGCTCTGTGCTGAACCAGCCTCCACAGGGCGCTCTCACCTCACGTTGTCTTCCCAGCACACCTCGCTAAGTCTGCAATTTGTGTACCAGGTACAGTGAGCCTTTGCAGAAGGAAGGCAGCCCAGGGCTAATTTGGCAACATTTACCAAGAACCATATCCTTTGGCCTAATAATTCCACTCCTGGGAATTGCTTCCAAAGAAACTATTCAAGAGACGAAAAAAAGATACATGTACTGTTTATAGCTATGTTATTTACAATAAGGAGAAAAGGGAAGCAAATGCCATGTCCCAAAATAGAAAAATGATTAAATGATGTTATATTTGTGTAATAGAATATCATGCCGACATTTTAAGTGAAAATGTGACTCTGTAGAACAAGGATATTGTCTTGGAAATAGCATTAGGTGAAAAGATACCGTACAGAGTTGTATAGACACTTATAATTTTGTAAGAATTACATATATGACTAAAAATAATGACATAGTCGTTATATTAAGTAGTATTGTCTTTTTCTCCCAGTTTTTTTTTTAATGATAAAGGGGGTAAAATGGAGGATCAGAAGGGAGCAAGAAAAAGAGAAAAAATTTAGCTGTGTTAGGATGATAATTCTAACAATTTTACCTTAAAATGTTTAACATTAGGTTAATAATAAAGTAATATTTTAAAACTAAAGGGAAACCCCTGAACACCAAGTCCTAGGATTTTCCAAAAAGGATCTTTTTGTTGGTTGTGGTCTTATCATTGTTTTTAAAATAATAACAAGAACATGCCTCATTCAGACATTCCCAGTGTGTGGCTGTACATCTATAAATTAATCTGATGTGGGACCCACGCACGACCTGACTGCCACTAAAAGCACTTAAAAGACCTTTGCCTAATGGACAAATAATTCTGTCCCCTCTCCCTCCCTTCTCTGAACCTCGGCTACCACATCCCAGCCTCAGGTGACAGTCTAGAAGTACTGAGGCCCATTCCCTTGAGGTCTCCATTCCCGGAGCTGAGAGAGGGTTAGGGGAAAGGAGATGTGATCACACAGAGAGTCCTGGAGAGGTCGTCTGGGCAGGATGAAAAACTTTAAGTCCTACATTTGTGGGATACAGAGATAAAGCCTGAGACTGAACCTTTTTTTTTTTTTTTTAAAGAAAAGGGTTAGGTTACGGGAAGCTTGTGGTCAGCTAAAACTCCCAGCCCTCTGCACATAAACTGGTCCTTCACTAACTTTAGTCGTCCTGGTGTTCCTCAAATGTGAGGGATGCCCACAGCATTGTCCTTGGCCTGCTCCTTGCTTTACAGGGGCCTCTCACTGCTCGGGCTGCAGAGGCCATTTCTGTGCAGATGACTGCTGAACCCATCTCAGCCCAATGCCCTTCCACGCTCCAGTTTTGAATTTCCAATTCTGAATGTCACGTCGAGGCCTCAACCGAAATGCAGCCTCTCCGCCACCCAAGCCAGCCCAATCCTTCTCCTTGCTCCCGGACTGAAAATGCAGTCACGCTGATCACTTTCTCTCGAACCCTAACACCACGGCAGCCTCCCACCAAATGCCAAATACTGCGAGTCCTTGCCTCAGTTTATTCCACAGTTTCATTGCCTTTCCAATCTCAAGGCCCTCTCTCATTGGTGCTTTAGCCTCTCAACTGCTTTTCCAGCCTCTGGAGTCTCCCACCTACTCATCCTGCACGCTGGGGCCAGGGGAACGGGCCTCCAGCACTCCTTTGATTCCGGAAGCCCCCTTTTCAAAGACCCTCAGGACCCACTGAAGAAAGCCCACGTTATCACACTGTCTTTCTGGTCTGTGCACAGTGTAGTTTTAGCCTCTCTTTGGCAGTTTCACTCACGCACACATGTGTGCACACATGCCCACTCGGTCACTGAGGGTACTCATAGCTCCCCACTCCCCCAATTTATCACTTAGCTGCCCACTACTGTTACTTCTTTGCCCTTCACTATAGCTACCTGCTTAGAAACAAACTCCTGGTTTTCAGTGCCCACTGTGAACTCACCCTCTCCCATGAAGCCTTCTCCAGTTGCACCAGCTGAGCATGATCTGTCTCTGAGAAAGACCCCCAGACCTGTGGTCTCGTCACTTACATGACACTTCATACCCGGTACCCTGTATTTATTTGGAGATGCATCGTATCACTTCCCTGCACCGCTACTAAACCTTCAGCTTATTGAGATCCTATTTTTATATCTGACTCCCTCTGAGGATCCAGACAGCATCTTTCACACAGTGGGCTCGATAAATATATGTGGAATTGACTGAACAAATGAGTGTGTATTTCCAAGCCAGGTCTGGCCTACGCTGGTGCCTGACATTCCAAAGCTAAGTAGAGGGCTTGACGTTCATTCCTGTTTAATTTCATTATGTTGGTTTTGGCCCCGGCATACCATCCTATATAAATCATTTTGAACTTGAATATGTCATCTATCATATTAACTATCCCAGCTGTGGGTCATCTGGTTTCTTTCTATTTTTCATCCAAGTCATTAACAAAAATGTTTAACAAGCCAGGGCCAACAACAGAGCCCGGTGGCCTGCCCTTGGAGACTTCCCTTGGGAAGGACCTGGGATGCAAAGTGCAATGAAGCTGGGCTTCCCTGGTGGCGCAATAGTTGAGAATACGCCTGCCAATGCAGGGGACACGGTGTTCGAGCCCTGGTCTGGGAAGATCCCACATGGTGTGGAGCAACTAAGCCCTCGTGCACCACAACTACTGAAGCCCATGAGCCTAAAGCCCATGCTCCGCAACAAGAGAAGCCACCGTAATGAGAAGCCTGTGCACTGCAACAAAGAGCCCCCGCTCCCTGCAACTAGAGAAAGCCCACGTGCAGCAACAAAGACTCAATGCAGCCAAAAATAAAATAAATAAATTTATTTAAAAAAAAAAAGTGCAGTGAAGCTACGCTAGGAGTTAGGTAGCTCAACCACCTCTGAGTCCATCTTACCAAAACCCCTTACTTGCATTACTTACTGCAAGTAATTATCTTGGCAGGATGAATTCAGAGCAGGTTGAGCTACCCTGACTATTTGAGAAACCAGAAAACCCTTGCTGGCATATGAAGGCACTTAATTCCTTCAGCACGGCAGGAAGCTCGGGATTGATGTCAAGCTGAGACTGATGTCAGCTGAGAAGGGCTCTGAATGGTTAGCTTCTCAGTCTCCAATCCCTGCAGCTGCCTTTGCAATCACAGAATCCCACCCTGTTCAGCTCCCCAGCAGGGGACTCCCATGCAGGTGTGAAAGGTGAGGACAGGTCAGGGAAGGGGTGACCAATGTAAGCAAGAAGGAGAAAGAGGAAGGGATGCCATACTTCAGTTGGACTGTCTTCTTCCCTTTTCCTACCTCCTCATTTCACCTGCTCTACCAGGGTGAACCACAGAATACACTTGCTGTCTCCCTTTCTTTGAAATGCATTTATTGAGCCAATAATACTCCCTTCTTCTTGCAGGCCCTGGATGCGCTGTGAGCCTGCAGCTGCTGTTCCATGCCTAAGGCTCCCCCGGGGCTGTTTCCTTGGTTCTACTCTGGACTTATGTGGGTACTGTTCCAGCACTGCCACCGAGGACCAACCGCATACAGAAGTCCAGAGAGCTCCACCAGCAGAGGTCAGCATGCAGCGGGCACTAACCACCCTTCCACCCAACACTCTCAGGCTGGAGAACTTCAGCCCATCCTGGGTCCCAGTCAAAGCTGCACCGAAAGCAAAAGAGGCCATTCTCTTTTAAATGACTATAAAAACTTTAGTCAACAATCATATCACATCAACTATGCGCCAGGCACTGTTCTAAACACTTTACACAAATACAGTTGGCCCTTTGTAACCACAGGTTCTGTATCCTTAGATTCAACCACTGTGAGTCAAAAATATTCAGAAAAAAATGTTCAGAAAGTTCCAAAAAGCAAAACTTGAATTTGCCACGGGTCAGCAACTATTTACACAGCATTTACATTGTGTTGGGTATTATAAGTAATCTAGAGATGATTTAAAGTATATGGGAGAATGTGTGTGGGTTATATGTAAACACTATGCCATTTTATATAAGGACTTGAGCATCCACAGAATCTGAGGGGGGTGGGGTCCTGGAACCAATCCCCTGTAGATACTGAGGTACATTGGTATTAATTCATTTAAGCCTCACAATTCAATCATGTAGGTACTATGATTATTTCCATTTTTACAGATGGGAAAACCAAGGCACAGAGAGGCCACAAGCTAGTAGCTGGCAAAGTCAGGATTCAAATCCAGCGTCTGGCTCCTAGATCTGTGCTCTTAACCCCTACATTGTGCTACCCTGAAGCAATATGAAGCATTCCTGTGTTCATTCAAAAGGGTGTGTTGATACATACAGTTGACCCTTGAACAACGAGAGGGTTAGAAACCCCCTCCTTCCCCCAAAGTCAATAATCTGTGAAAATCCATGTATAACTTTATAGTCAACCCTCTGTATCCAGAGTTCTAAACTCACGGGTTCAACTAACCGTGGATCATGTAGGACTATAGTACGATGCACTTAGTGAAAGAAATCCAAGTATAAGTGGACACATGCAGTTCAAACCCATGTTGTTCAAGGTTCAACTGTACTATGTGCATTGTAGCATACTAGAGCCAATGATGGGAATTTTTAGAGCTTTGACTTAAGAGATATGGGAAAGTGCTTTGACAAAAAAGCACGGCAGAATTGTAAAGTATTTTCCTTATCACCACTGCACAAATCAAAGCCTCTTTTGTGTGTCCTTTTTGGTCCATAATGGAAGCCTTAGCTTTGCTCATATTCTCCAACATCACCTTCTTTGTACTCCCTCTGCCACCTTCTATTAGGCAAACAGAACACCAGAGCTTTCTTACAGAAGACACTCAGGGGGCTTCCCTGGTGGCGCTCGTGGTTGAGAACCTGCCTGCCAATGCAGGGAACACGGGTTCGAGCCCTGGTCTGGGAAGATCCCACATGCCGCGGAGCAACTGGGCCCGTGAGCCACAACTACTGAGCCTGCGCGTCTGGAGCCTGTGCTCCGCAACAAGAGAGGCCGAGACAGTGAAAGGCCCGCGCACCGCGCACCGCGCAGAAGAGTGGACCCCGCTCGCCGCAACTAGAGAAAGCCCTCGCACAGAAACGACGACCCAACACTGCCAAAAATAAATAAATAAATTTATTAAAAAAAAGAAGACACTCAGGGTTGTTACAATTTTGCGCAATCTCCATGTAATAGATATTAATAATCATATCACCATGACTTTATGGGATATTTTATATATATGGGATATAAAGTACCTTAAAGTACTTTATAAAAGTATCTTGGGCTTCCCTGGTGGTGCAGTGGTTAAGAACCCGCCTGACAATGCAGGGGGGGACACAGTTTGAGCCCTGGTCCGGGAACATCCCACATGCCATGGAGCAACTAAGACCGTGTGCCACAACTACTGAGCATGCACTCTAGAGCCCACGAGCCACAACTACTGAGCCTGTGTGCCACAACTACTGAAGCCCACGCACCCAGAGCCTGTGCTCCACAACAAGAGAAGCCACGGCAATGAGAAGCCTGCGCACCGCAATGAAGAGTAGCCCCCGCTCGCAGCAACTAGAGAAAGCCCGCACACAGCAACGAAGACCCAACGCAACCAAAAATAATAAATAAAATAAATAAATTTTTAAAAAAGTATCTTATTTATGATGCATGATCTTATTTTCTTTTCAAAATAGCTCTATAAGGTAGGGAAAGCAGGTACCAGTTTTACAGACGGAGGGACCAACAAGAACCCTAAGGCTAGTCACTGACTCTGGACCTGAAACTCAGGTCTCATGGTTTCTCTCTCTACACAGCAACACCCTTGGCCTATCCCAGATGCAATCAACCAACAAAGGAAACCTAAAAAGAACAGAGGGCAGAAGGCAACCTGGTGTTTCCACTTCCTTCAAATTCCATTGTCTAATGTCCATGTTACTCACAGGCTGACTTTCACTAACCCCTTCCTTAGGCACCAAGGGCAGGGCTTATTTACAGGCTTATAGGGGAAAAGAAGGCAATTCCAAGTGTTATATAACTACATGTAGAAAAAGGCATAGATTTCCTATTCACTATGGGGGAGCACTTCCAAATCAAAAAGGATGCCTGTAAGCCGTCTCTCTTGATGGCATGGCCTATGGTATTGGCTGTTCTGGGGCTAAGATATTTGAGAAACATTTTGAACAGCTGCACCTAATGGCTTATGTCTATTTCACTGATTTTTTGTGTTTTTTTTTGCGGTACGCAGGCCTCTCACCACTGTGGCCTTTCCCGCTGCAGAGCACAGGCTCCGGATGCGGAGACTCAGCGGCCATGGCTCGACGGGCCCAGCCGCTCCGCGGCATGTGGGATCTTCCCGGACCAGGGCATGAACCCGTGTCCCCTGCATCGGCAGGCGGACTCTCAACCACTACACCACCAGGGAAGCCCTTCATTGATATTTTAACCTATAGAAATGGGGCATATATTCTATTCACCCTCTGACTTCCCTTTCAAACCTACCTACTCCTCCTTATCACATCTCAAAGCATGAAAAATAACTGAAATCACCAAAAACATTTTTTTGTGCCTGCAAAGCAGCTTTCGTTTTAATCAGGAAGGACATCTCTTACCATGAGAATTTTGTTAAGTCTCAAGTGAGTGAGCCCGGAGTGGCACAGATAAATGCTTTCTTCCTCAGCCTTCACACCTTTGTCAGCCTGAAAGACACAAGTCTTACTTCCAGACCATCTCAAAGATCATCTGCTCTGTGAAGTCTTCTAAGATTCCACCAGGACCCAAAGGATGGTCACGAAACGTATCTAGCTCTCATCATGTGGGGCATGTAGGAGGATTGCACTTCCTCATCCCTGTGGTCGAGTTGATGTGGCTCTTTCCAACCCTTCCAGGCCAGAGCCACGGCCGGGGCAAGTCCTTTGGAACCCTCCCTCTGCTATGATAACTGACAATGTTCCATATGGTGGCTGCTCTGTCAACCTGGGTCCCACAGGGAGGACGACAGTGACATGCAGCAGAGTCCCCAGCCAACCCTCCGCAGAGTGAGAAACAAGCCTTCATTGTTTTCAACAAGTAAGACTATGGAATTGTTTTACAGTGACGCTAGCCTGCCTAGACCACTACAATCACCTGTCCTCGCTTGTCCAATTGGACTGCTTACACGCTGACTTTACAGAGCCCATCACATCGTTCTGCAATCATTGTTTCCATTTCTGCCCTGCTCTCTTCCTCCAGACTGTATGGATCTTGAGAACAGGCACTGTGTCTTATAAATTCTCATTTGGTAGCTGCTCAGTACATGTTCTTAAATGAATGAATGGAAGAACGCATGAATAAGGTACTTGATCACAGAATACCAAATGGGATCACATAAAATGTAATTCTATAATCTTTTTTTTTTGCGGTACGTGGGCCTCTCACTGTTGTGGTCTCTCCCGTTGCGGAGCACAGGCTCCGGATGTGCAGGCTCAGCAGCCATGGCTCACGGGCCCAGCCACTCCATGGCATGTGGGATCTTCCCGGACCGGGGCACGAACCCGCGTCGCCTGCATCGGCAGGCGGACTCTCAACCACTGCGCCACCAGGGAAGCCCTAATTCTATAATCTTGCTAGGCACAATCTTCTCTGAGGGTGGAGATGATCCCAGATAATCTTTTTTTTTTTTTTTTTTAATTTTTGGTCACACCCCAAGGCATGTGGGATTTTAGTTCCCTGGCCAGGGACTGAACCCGCACACCCTGCATTGGAAAGCAGAGTTTTAACCACTGGACCAGCAGGGAAGTCCTGATCCCAGATAAACTTAAGTAGCTCTTCATCCTGAAATCATCCTGGCTTATCAGTGTGGGTCCTAAATCCAATGACACATGTCCCTATGAGAGACTCACAGAGCAGGTGAAGTGAACAAGAGGCAAAGACTAGAGTGGCCACAAGCCAAGAAAGCCACAACCACCAGGAGCTATAGGAGGTGTGGAATGGATTCTCCCCTAGGGTCTCCTGTGACACCTTGATTTCAGATATCTGGCCTCCAGAACTGTGAGAGAATAGATTTCTGTGACCTCATTTGTGGTCATGTGTTATGACAGCCCTAGCAAACTCATGCAACTGCCAACTCCACTGGTTTTAGATGCCCATCTGGGCAGCACTTTGGCATTCAGTCTATAGTAGCCTGGAGCACTGGGATCCCTCTGAGTCTCCCATGCATTTCCACAAGGGCTTGGAATCATCCTTGTTCCTCTCCTCCCAAGTACTTCAATTCAGGCTTTTGTGAGGGGATTCAGGCATGACTAGGCAGCAGGGGCCAAGGACTCCTCCAGAGAGACCCCTTGAGGGCATCACAGAAAGGAAGGCTAGAAGGACAGGGTGTAGCACTGCCCCTGGTGGGGTGGGGCCCTCCCAGACTTAGCTCCGGATCTCTTGGCACTTGTTGCTTAGAACAATGATAAAGGGGCTTCCCTGGTGGCGCAGTGGTTAAGAATCCGCCTGCCCATGCAGGGAACACCGGTTCAAGCCCTCGTCCAGGAAGATCCCACATGCCGCAGAGCAGCTAAGCCCATGTGCCACAACTACGGAGCCCACATGCCTCAACTACTGAAGCCTGCACTCCTAGAGCCCGTGCTCCACAACAAGAGAAGCCACCGCAACGAGAAGCCTGCGCACCGCAGTGAAGAGCAGCCCCCGCTCGCTACAACCAGAGAAAGCCCGCACGCAGCAACGAAGACCCAACGCAGCCAAAAATCAAATAAGTTAAAAAAAAAACACCCTTAAAAAAAAGAGAAAACAGATGGAATAGGACTTTATGAGGATTAAAAAGATAAACTTATGCAAAACTTCTGTATATAAGTAGGCATTCAACAAGTGGTAGTGATTACCATGCAGCAAGCTTTAGGTTTCTCCCACACTGACATCAGTATGGATGCTCAGAAATGGATTTCCCATTATCCATCAAAACATATCTCGAAAGCAAGACAAGCCAGAAGCCTGAAGCCTGGAAATGTATTTCAGAGATGGAGGCGGGGGTGTGTGTGTGGTGTGCGTGGCCCCATCAAGGTGGGAGAACTGTCCATCTGGCTCATGTGCTTGGAATGAACTATGGAGGGTAAGGGTCTAGCAGGGAGGCCCCAAGGAAGCTGGAAGCCCTCTATGGCATGTTGAGAGATATAAATTCTCTGTGACCTCTGGTGTGGGTGCTTGGATTGTGTAACAGCAAGCCACAAGGCTCAGCTTCTCGTTTATGTTGCACTGTTTCGCTGGGCCCAGCCCAGGCTGATGCACGTGGCTGGCTGCTGTTCCTGGGCCCACCTCAGCTTGCCCCTGTTCTGCCTTTGGACAAAAAGGAGAAATGCTGGCTTCTTGGAGCATGCACAGGATGTGTGATCACGGTGGGAGGAATGAGTGGGGCTGCAGGTAGAGGTGTGAATTGAAAGAGGAGATTTTTTGTGTGAATGTGGTTTATTCCCAGAGGCCTCTTTCTGCCAGAGAAGGCAAGAGGGCCTTGGGGGGTGACCAAAGGCATTCCCTTGGGGCCTGGAGCCTATTTCAAATTAGATATCCTCAGCAAAAGCTTTTAAGTGCAGGTCCCAGGCCGAGTGTGCTAATCACTGGGTTAAGATCCCCTGTTAGCTGTGCACCACCAGGGCTGCCAGGGGGCCTGGGAAGAGCCACACTTGTAGGGGGAATCCCCAGCACAGGAAGCAAGTTCTCTCTAGCTTCCATTAGAGAAGCTGACTTTGAACTCCCACACACCTTAGAGCTTATCAGGATACAATCTTGTATTTTTTTCTGTTGTGTCATATGTGTATATCTTGTTTCCCCAAACAGAAGAGAGCTCCTTTTATGGCAGGAACTGTAACTTATATTTCTCTTACCCCTCATCTAGTCCCCCAACTTCAAATACCTTTATCTTGCTTTATCCTCCAGAAACGAACCGCTGGTAACTCATACCATGTTGTTGCTAGCATCAGTGCTTTGCTCGTCATTCCCTCTGACTGGAAGGCTCTTCCCAAATGTCTGCACTTGATCAACTCCTACGCATCCCTCCAGACTCCACTTAGAAACATCTCTCACAGGAAGCCCCCTGAACCCCAGGCGGGGTATGACACCTCTCCTCTGTCCACATGAACTCAAACTCCTGTTCTCCACACGCCTGTAGGTGGTTGCCCCCCTTCTTAGACCTGAGCTCTTCAGAGACCAGCAGGGTGAAACATTCATCTTCGTATCTCCACTGCCTGCCGAGTATCTCCACTGCCTGCCAGGCAGTACGGCCTCAACGCATGTCTGTTGGACCTAATTAAAAGAGCTAGTGTGTGGTGTCCTATGACTTGCTATCAATCAATTATGGAAGATCCAGCTTAAGAGAGATATGTGATTGCTACCCCAAGGCCAAGAAGGTGGCCCCGATATGGCTACAAGCAGGTTCAAAATGAAGGGCATCTTGGGTGGAGAGAATGTCCAGTTCCAAGGTCTGGAACTTCTTAGTGCTTCCAGCCTGGGGTCCACAACATTCTCCATTAAGGATGGGCTCTGATGGCATCTCAGGAGGGTCTCTTACAGGTGTAAAGGCCCTGAATGGCCATCTCACCTCTCCTATGGAGGCGCCAGAGCTTGAAATTGCAGAGGCTGGAGCCCCTTCCCTCAAGATAAGATTTGACCCATGCAAATGAGACTTTACAGGTGAGCCTCAGCGGCTCAGCAGTCATTTCCCACAATGCCCAGGAGATAGATATTCAGGAAACCCAAAAGGAAAAAGATGGGGAGCTCACTCCCCCAAAAGACCACGGTATGAGGGCACTGTCCCCCCTGGCGTGACTCAGGTAGATCCACTGGGGAGATGAGCTCCTGTAGGGCCCTAGAGCAATAATACTGATGCTGGTGACCAAGCCTTAGTACTGTATTAGCAGTTTCATTGTATCTTCTTCTGCAGAGAGAGATTAAAAACTTCTACATAACTCTCTGAAGGCCAAACATGAGGTGGATATTGATTTTGTGATGAAACTGACCATTCTCCCTCTTAAGGCTGAACTACTCCTCCCCAGGTGAGAGAAAAATTGCAAGCTGTTGGCTTTCCAAAGGTCCAGTGGTGCCTAAATCCCCAGGCAGCCTCAGTCTCTGCTTCTTGTTTTCTCCTTTACAGTATGGCAATTAGAGATTGTTTCGTTCCACCCAGAGCTCTGAGATGTTCAAATTCTAATGAGTTGAGTAGAGGTGGTCAAGCTGACTCTGCAAACCCAAAACTATTACTTTAGGAAGGCAGATCTGCCTTCAGATTTCTCTGGAACCGAAACGTTCTCTTGAGGCCCTGATAAGATTACTGGGCTGCTGAGCCGCCAGTGTTCAGATTTCCCACGGAACCGTGCTCGCCAGACTCTGGCTCGCCTGGCTGCGAGGAGCCACGCTGCGGATCGGGCTCTGAAACCTGACTCCGCTCCAGGAATGCAGGCTCACCCCCTCCTGCGATAGCGCCTGGGCCCTTCCAGTCTGCCTACCCGAACTTCCCCCTGTCATTGCGGTCCACTGAATGCAAGTGCCTGTTAAGTGGAAGCCGGTGGTACTTAGAGGGTCCCACAGAGTGGGAGCCAGACAGGAATGTGCAGGGTACTTGGCCAGGCCTGCAAGTCCACCAGCCAAGCTCCAGCTCCCAGAGGCCAAGCAATCCCTAATTATGAGCCGTAGGCTCCAGCCAGCAGCCAACACATGGCTCAGTGACAGGCTGGGTCCAGAACCAGCAAAGGCTGTTGGTGAAATTGTGGTAGAAGATATTTAATGAAGTATGGGAATTCCCTGGCGGTCCAGTGGTTAGGACTCTGAGCTTCCTGGCGCAGTCAAAAAGAAAAAAAAAAAATTAAAGAAGTAAAAATATATCATTGAAAAAGTAGGTTACCAAATGAACACATTATATGTACCAGCATGTACACATACACACAGACCCATCATCAGTAATACTGATAGTCTGTGAGGATGAAAAGACATGATAGCCAAATATTTAATTAACATTTACTGCACAAGATCTAGTACAAAATAAATGCTCAATAAACACTGAACAAATGGATGAATGACAAATAATATCTGGAAAGGACTTGGAGTTACCTTAAGGAAAAGGGCTCCTTAACTGTCTTCATCTAAATTAGAAATTCATTACTTATTCAGTGGAAAATTAAACTTTTTTATTTTACATCTTTATTGGAGTATAATTGTTTTACAATGGTGTGTTAGTTTCTGCTTTATAACAAAGTGAATCAGTTATACATATACATATGTTCCCATACCTCTTGCGTCTCCCTGCCTCCCACCCTCCCTAGCCCACCCTTCTAGGTGGTCACAAAGCACCGAGCTGATCTCCCTATGCTATATGGCTGCTTCCCACTAGCTATCTATTTTACGTTTGGTAGTGTATATATGTCCATGCCACTCTCTCACTTTGTCACAGCTTACCCTTCCCCCTCCCCATATCCTCAAGTCCATTCTCTAGTAGGTCTGTGTCTTAATTAAACTTTTTCAAGCACTCTTAGGTTATTTGGTACTGCCTACAATTTATATTTAAGCAACTAAGAATATTAGTTTAATTTTGATGTCCAAAGTCTCCAGCTCTTTCTTTATTATACGTTTCTCCCTTCTGGGTTCCTATCCAGAGTAACTTCACCTATTATCTCTTCTAGAGAAGAATCATATTTTCATTATAAGAGGTCTGTACTTCTCATGGAGTGCTGGACATTCCTGCTTAGAACAATCAAAACTAACATATCTAAACCTTGTTTTTTTTTTTAAAAAAATATCTGATCTTTCTCCCATCTTCAACCATTTATTTACTCATTCAACAAGCATTTGAGTGCCATCAAGCCCTAGATATATAAGATATGGCCCCAGTCCTCAAGGAATTTTCCAGGAAGAGAGCCAGGTAAGCAGACAGTTACAGTTCTGCCTGGTACTCTAATTCAGTTTGAAAAAAGTGTCGAGAGTGCTGTAGAGTCTGAGGGCATCTGTGAAGGTTCCCAAGGTAGAGATATTGGAGCTGCAGGCTGAGAGGGGAAGAGTTCCCTGTTTCTGTCAATTCATTTATCAAGCAAGTTCTTCTCGAGAAATTATATGATTATCTAGGCACTGTGCAAATCTCTGGAGACCTAAAGACCAATGACAGTCCCTGCCTACAAAAGGCTTATAGAGGCATAAAAACAATCCTGCCATTCTCCTTGGCATCTTAGAGAACTCTACTCAGCTGGGCACCCTGGCAGGCTCAAACACAGAAGTCATTTTTGGTTTCTCTTATAACACGTGGCCTTTACTTTTCCATCTTTTCCATTCTTGCTCTCTCTCAAAGTCAGAATATGCCTGGACTCTCAGAGAAGCTCCTGAGTCTGGTTTCCTGGCTCACTCTATGCATTGGTGTTTCTGCCATATCATCCCTGCTACATGGTGGCCGCCATCTTACTCAACACCACTCAGTTTCCTACTGTCCATGGAGCAGAATCCAGGGCCATTCACTATCTGGCCTTGAGGGCTGCAGCTGGCCTCTGCCTAAATTAGAAAAAGGCCCCCTTTGGGGCACAGCTAGGCAAAGAGACTTTTTACAAAGAAAAAGTAACCCTTTCTTCCAGATGGCTTGAATTCCAGCTCCCACTCACCCACTTGGCCAGCATCCACTATACTCAGAGGCCCTGTGGTTTTTATCTTATTACTTTCATTTTTTTCTCTCTCTGCTTCCCCACTTTCCTCTCCAGCCAACTGGCCTGCTTTCCTACACAAAGCTGGCATGTTCTCTGGGCACCCATTCCTTATGCCTTCTCATCCTCACCACCTACCTTTCTTTTATGACTTCTTCTGAGACTTAATAGAAACGCTGAAATACTGTGGAACTTTTGGTCTGCAACTGCCATACCTTTGGCACTTAAGCATTTGAAAATTATATACATGACAAGATATAATGGTAAGTCTTATTTTCCCTATTGGATTGTGAACTTTTAAAAGGCATCTTTATCTTGTTTATTGCGGAGGGCTTAAAGAGGGCTGAAATAATGTTTGATGTTGATAGCAGTAAAGTAACTTAAAAAAAGAAAAGATTGGGCTTCCCTGGTGGCGCAGTGATTGAGAGTCCGCCTGCCGATGCAGGAGACACGGGTTCGTGCCCTGGTCCGGGAAGATCCCACGTGCCGCGGAGTGGCTGGGCCCATGAGCCATGGCCGCTGAGCCTGCGCATCCGGAGCCTGTGCTCCGCAACGGGAGAGGCCACAACAGTGAGAGGCCCGTGTACCGCAAAAAAAAAAAAAAGAAAAGATTTCCCAAAGACTTCCAGTAGGCAAGTGGGCTCTAGAGAATGAATGCTGAGTAACTCTTGTTGGCCTGGTTTAAATTCCTAGTACTGGGAAGTAATATAACTCAATTTCTCACCAAATATATATAGTGGTCCTTCCATGTCTCAAAAGTGGGTTTCACCTCTCAAAAGAGGGTTTTACTATGAGATTTTTCAGGAATTCCCAAATCTCACTCCTGCATATCATGTCCCACCATGAAAAGTTTACGTCCTGGCTGAGAAACGTCACTTCTCCAGCCTCTTGGTTTCCTCTTTACTTCCTTTACCAGCGCTAGCAGTTGCAGTTCTTTTTCCAGGCATTTTGACAAAAGAACTTCAAAAGCAGTCACTGCCAACCAGCAAACCCATGCCCTGTACAGACTCAGCGCGAACTGACAGGCTTCCTGGCTGGCCAAGCAATGCCCCCATCTTGGTAGAATCCCCCATCAATGACTACATGTCTTGGTTTGTACACTGGAGGACCTTCTCTTTTCACCACCCCCCAAACACAGGAAGTTGCTTAAGCGACAGTTTCAGGGCCTCTGCCACACACTGTTCCTTCCTCAACTGAGGGAGAAAAAAGTACCTTAGGAAGGAGTCCCTTGTGTCTTCTGAGAACAAAGTTCAAACTTGCATTTGGCCCTCAAGCAGCAAGCAACCTGCTTTTAAGCCTAAATCTTTGCTCTCATCTTCCATCCATTTCTGCAAGAGATTAGACAGGTCCTAAATCGTACTGTACCTCTACCTGGGGGCCTGAGGCACCCTGTACTTTCAGAGGAGGAAACCCACTCCTAAAGCAACTTCTTCAGGAACCTTCACTCAGCCCATGGGCATCCCCGGGGCCATCTCCCTCCTCTGCCCTGAAGCTGTAGCCAGCCAGAGAGGATCTTATTGCTCTGGGCTATCTTTGAGTAGACTTGTGAACACCCACTGCTGGGCTTCCCTCCCACCCTTTCCCATCCTTAATCTGCGTGGAGTTTCGCCAGTTTACAGTTGTTTCCAGAAGGTCTAGCTCAGCCTCTGGTGGATCCCACAGTCCCCTGTACTTTATAAGGCCTCCCTGAGGGTGATCCCTGAAGACAACTGGTAGAGCTGGATGCCTAAATGCAACTGCCCAGGACAGACCTATTGCCCTCACAGAGAAGTCACAGTGCTTTGTAGGCCAAGCAGTGAGGTTCGCTTAGAAGAGCCAACCTGGGCTCTGGTGTAGAGCCAGGAGCGGGGAAGAGCTAGCAGAACTGACTGTGAATCTTGAGAGTGCTGACCACAGCCTTGGAAGCAGCAGTTCAGCTTTTGAAAGGGTGGGAATCACCTTGAAAGCTAGGTAACATTCACACCTTCTCTTTTCTTCTTTTCAAAAGCAAGCCCAAGTCTGGCTAAGACTGGCTTAGGGCTAAATGTCAGGACTCAGTTTCAAGGGGAAAATCTGGGGAAGCCTCAGGATGTGGAGAAGGCAGGGAGGAGGGGAATACACCCGGCCACTCCTCCACTGGAGGGTGGTTCCTGGATCCCACTGGAGCGGTCCCAGGAAAATCCCAGGCCGGGCAGTGGTGGGCTTCACCCTGCAGCACCCCCCCCCCCCCCCCCCCAGCTGTGGCC
>NW_020173022.1:490681-562987 GCF_003031525.2 Neophocaena asiaeorientalis asiaeorientalis | reverse complement strand
TCCCAGCACACTCCCATGCACGCAGGGACATACAGGGGAGTCTGAAGTCTAATCAGAAGGAGCGCCATTTGCCCACGAGGGGAGCTTTTCAGAAAGTTCTGAAAGATGTGACCGACAGAAGCGGGACTTGAGAAGTAAGAGGGCGACCGGACTCTAAAAAGTCCAATGTTCATCGAAAAGGGAAGCCAACGGACTGGCCAAAAAAAGTGCCTCACGTTAACAGTTCTGTTTCTCTTTCAATACCCACATCTTCAGATCCAGCGGCTTCTGCTTTCTTGAGAGTTTCTGGTCGCACATTTGCCCATTTACAAAGTTTACAGCACTTTTTTAATCTGAAGCATTTAGGTCCCTACGCAAAATACCTGTATCTCTAGAAAGGCCCCTCCCCTCTCCCTGAGGTCTTCCCCCGCCGACCCCCTGCCTGATCAGAGAGGTCCCCTAGGTAGGACCAGGGGCGAGCCTCCGGAGTTGGCCAGGAGGCGTGGGAGCGGCGGGCATTCGCCGTGCTCCCGGGGCGGCAGCAATGAGCCCGGTGCTCCCGGCTCCCCGCTCGGATCCCGGCCCCGCTCGCCGCCCTGCCCGCGCGCCACCGCCTCCTTTACCTCCATGTCCTCCAGGTGCCGACTCGGCGGCGGCAGCGCGCGCTCGCTCTGGCCGGGGCTCGCGATCCCCGCTCTCCGTTCGGCTCCCGCCTGGGCCGGGTTCGGCTGCGGCGGGCACAGCGTAAGTGGGCGGCTGCGCGCCCGGCTGGCTGGCTGCGGGACTGCTCGGGCCGCCCGCGCCCTGCGCTAGAGAACGAGGAAGGAGGTGGGGGGAGGGGGAGGGGGGGAGGAGCAAGGAGGCCAGCGATCAGGGTTTAAATTTAGACACAAATCTAAACAGATACTGTCCCCTCCCGGGTCAGGACGCAAGCGAGGGAGCCACGACTCCATTAATCTGCCCAAACATGGGGATGGGACAGCCGCCTGGCCCCTCTTTCTCTCTTAGTTTCTCCAAGACCCTGGTCTTTGCCCTGGTGTCAGTCCTTCTTCACCTCTTCCTCCTTTAACGTGCCTCTTTTCATTTTTCTTGCCCTAGAGGTTAGAGTCGTTCTTTCATTCTTTTTATCTCCCGTCTTTTCTATTTACTTCTTTTATGTACATTCCTACCCCCTGTCTTTCCTCATTTAAAGAAAACTTGCACTCACAGCATACCTGGTTTTCCTGGTGTTCCTAGGCGGAGAGTGAGAACCCTCCCTGATTGACACGTTGTTCTCCCACTGCCCCCCTCGCCCCCCCCCCAGAGGGGCTGTTCAGGTAGTGCGTTCAATGCTCAGTGTTAGACGGCGTCGACCGCCTTCCCCTCTGTCATCTCTTTTCCTCTCCACCTCGCAGTCTCAGATTCTCAGGAAGCCACTCTCAATCTATCCATCTCTCATCTATGTATCAGGAAGAGGAGGAGGAAGTGAAAAACAAGCAATCCAAGCAGTTTTCCAAGCTCCCTGTAGCAGTCTTTCTCTCTCCCCGAATGATTGATGCCTTCGATTTTGTGGAATTTCAGCCCCCATAAGCTTCTTGTTGCCTTAGGGCCCTTTTGCTGTTCCTAATTGTACTCTAAGAAAGAGCGCAAAGGACAAGATCCTGAACTTCCGATTCCCATAGGCCCAACATAGCAATCCTCCCCCAGGGCCATCCCAGCTCTCTGGGCAGCAAGGAGGCTGAAGAAAACAAAGCTGCATGGGAGGAACAGGGGAACTGGAATCTGGAGCAGCTTCTCTCTCTGCTACCAGTTCATACACTGGCCATCAGCTCTAGGTGCCCCTTCTGGATCCCCCCCCAACTGCTCACAGAGAAGCAGAGGGGGAATGCCTTCAGGGACCTGTGAGTGTGAAGGGCATCGTCTGGCAGGGATGCCTCTGTGTCTTTCTGCAGTGTTCTTGCGTCCCCACCCCTACCCCAAACCCTGACCCAACTCACCCTGGGAAAGAGACAGTGGGCCAGGTGATCACCAGCACTGTGAAGAAAGATATATGGAGAAACTGATCAAAGAAACCAGCTGAGAGTTTGCTCACACTGCAAAGAACTGCCCTGATTCTGCTCCTTAACCCAGCACGACCTGCAGACTTTCGGGCACTTAGATTGCTTCTTTGGGTACCAGCCTTAGAAATATGACCTCTTCCCTGTAGAATCTTCTAAGGCTTGTCTTTCTAAACACAAACAGCCCGGGCTTCCCTGGTGGCACAGTGGTTGAGAGTCTGCCTGCCGATGCAGGGGACGCGGGTTCATGCCCCGGTCTGGGAAGGTCCCACATGCCGTGGAGCGGCTGGGCCCGTGAGCCATGGCCGCTGAGGTTGCGCGTCCGGAGCCTGTGCTCCGCAACGGGAGAGGCCGCAACAGTGAGAGGCCCGCGTACCGCAAAAAACACCCCACAAAAAACACTAACAGCGCTAATGCCAAAGTGTTTTCTAGTTCACTTAACTCAGCTGAGCGTAAAGATAAGACCCTTGATTTGAGAAACAGATTGAAGGTTGAATTCCAGCTCTTCTACTTTCTAGCTATGTTTTCTGAGACAAGTCGCTTACCCACTCTGATTCTCATTTGCCTCACCTACATAGTTTGGTAGGCACTCTGAAAACAGTAGCTACTTTTATAATGCTTAGCCTCATGTACAAGCTCAAATGAATAGGGACCCAATATTTCTTTTATTGCCAGGCATTCTAAGGCCCAGTGAATGGGGCCTGCACTCCCAGGAATTAATGGTGAGTCCCTTCCCATTCCAGCCACACAGCTACAGAGGTGAGGGCACTAGGGCAGAGCTGGCAGCAAGAAAGGAAGTTTCTTGGTACCTTGCAATGCATACTCGTGCTTGTGATTCTTTTTCCTTTTCTTCTTTTTAAAGGTGCGGGACTGAGTTGGTGATGGGAGCATAGTCTCTTCCCATATCTTCTAACTCTGACTCATGGGGCATTTTCCTTTCTGCCTCCATCTAGTCCTCCTTTCTGCTCAGAACAGGGCTGTCCCAGCACAGGTTTCTGCTTCACAAACAGGATGGCGGAAGTGCCTACTCGAAAGAAACCGTTAGACTTAGATAGCATCACAGTTACTCAAGGTGACTTGCGGCTGTAGCCCACGTCCTGCTCAGGCCTTCCCTCAGCCATGTAAGAACCCATGACGCACAACGCAAATAAGCTCGGCCTCCACCATGCTCCTGGGTCTCAGAACATTCAGGGTGGGATGCTGCTCCCTAGTTATTTGGGCCCTAGACAGAGACCTTCATGAGAGGAGGGAGTGGAAAACTGGGAGAGGGGCAGAGGCCCAGAGCTCAGTTTCAGCAGCCCTGAGAAGGTATGGGGACTGTGCTCCCCGTATATTCCCTTCCCACCCCTCCTGAAGGTCCCCAGAAGCCAGAATGGAAATAACCCATCTGGTAAACACCCTGCTTTTGCTGGGCTATCTGGGGTTCTGACTTGCTGCTCTGTGTGCTGGGAGACGCTGACAACCCAAGGGGAAGGGAAAGTGGCTCTGAGGGGGTGGTGTCCCTCCCTCTGTTGGGGACTGGTTGGCTCACAAGGACTCACTTCCTTTACTCTCCCCGCTTCACACACCCTGGTAGTCTGAACCAGCCAAGCAGTAAATACAGGCCAGTGCAGAATGAAGAACAAGAAACCTCAGAGCAGCCCGGGCAGGGGAGCCCATATTACCATCAAATAAATACCACCAAATAAATATTTGGTGAATGAGTGAGTGGATGAATGTATGAAGCAAATTAGTAGGATCTTTGCTTTTAAACCAAAGGCAGAGCCTTTTTCCATAGATGGGTCTTCAGTGGGAGAAAAGACCCCGTGGGAGAAAAGATCGCGGAAGGGTACAAGTTAAGCGGTAACTAAGTTTTTAAGCAGACTTGCAAAGAGCTCCAATCAGTCATTTCTTAGCAAGTGGCCGCACTGTGCTGCTGATTTGTCCATTTTGAAAATTAAGAGCAAGAAGCAGATGTTCTTTCATGGGTATAAATACTAACTTTAAAACATATATACTTCAGCCCTAAGTCCTGGGAATGTGGCAAAAATAAAATAAAACAGCTCATTCCGCTACAAGTGACTGTCAGTGGGGAACAGAGTTGAATATACTGAAGTGAAAGCACCAAGGCTTGAGTGCTTTTATGTGTTCAGGGAATGGCAGTGGAGGGTTTCTCAGAGGAAGATGGTAGCATGTGGAAATGTAAATTGAGGAGGAAGGTAGCAGGGTAACAGTTGGGCCACAGGGAGGATGTTGAAGTGTGGAGCAGGCAGCCAGCACGGGTTGGCGACCTCAGGAGGAAGTCTTTTGACTGGCCCTCTGGGGACTGGGAGATTGATTACATATGGAAATTGAGCAAAGAAATTGACGTGTAGAAGCCAGTGGGAGACAAGATTCTCTCTGATGGGGAAGGGAGATACAAATATGCAAGGGGAGTGGGGACTGGAATGAACCCTGTGGTGCTGAATTGGAGTGGGAGGTATTCGTGTGAACTCATGGTTTTCAGTCTGTAAATACACAGATGTAGATATAAATGTGTATACATACATACATATATTTCTTAGTTTGATTCACTGAGAGGGCCTGGGAGAAATGATACGCCAGTAGCAATCAGTGCACACAGAGCCCAGATCTTGGTTTCTGAATACCATTCTCCACTAAAGGAACCAAGAGTCCTTGGAGAAAATGGCTGATTACAGGGCTGGGGAAGGTAAAGAACAAGATAAGCCTGGAACATCTTGTGCCAGAAAATATGGAAGTGCTCCATAAATGACAGGAAGATGTTTAAAAAAAAACATAGAAAACAGATTGCAGGGACTCCTAGGACAATATTGGGATAATAAAAGGATCAAAATAAACAATGATAGCAATGTATTATGCCCTTTAAATAAAATAGGAGTTCATGAGTCCACACTGATATAAACAAATAAGTGAATAAGTAAGTGGGAGAAAGCTCTTTCTCATAGCACAATGCTGACGAACAAATGTAAAAAAAAAGAAAATTGCCATATTACAACAATTACAGTTATAATAATTGGATGCTAAACATCATTGGATGCTAAATCTAGTGGGTAAAAATTGAATGAGAGGCTTCCCTGGTGGTGCAGTGGTTGAGAGTCCGCCTGCCGATGCAGGGGACACGGGTTCATGCCACGGTCCGGGAGGATCGCACATGCCGTGGAGCAGCTGGGCCCGGGAGCCATGGCCGCTGAGCCTGAGCGTCCGGAGCCTGTGCTCCGCAACAGGAGAGGCCACAACAGTGAGAGGCCCGCGTACGAAAAAAAAAAAAAATTGAATGAAGAATAGGATTTTACATAATTTCAAATTATCTCCCTATAAATTACTCATTAATTACAAAGGGGAAAAAGTAACATTACAGAGACTAAGGCTAACAAACACCATATTAAAAAAGTGGTCAAAATAAACACCACTGGTGATGGGACAAATTGACATCACGTGCTACCTGATGGGATGCAATAAGAAGACCACACCGGGCTTCCCTGGTGGCGCAGTGGTTGAGAATCTGCCTGCTAATGCAGGGGACACGAGTTCGAGCCCTGGTCTGGGAGGATCCCACATGCCGCAGAGCAACTGGGCCTGTGAGCCACAACTACTGAGCCTGCGCGTCTGGAGCCTGCGCTCCACAACAAGAGAAGCCACCACAATGAGAAGCCTGCGCAGAGTAGCCCCCGCTTGCCGCAACTAGAGAAAGCCTGCGCAGCAATGAAGACCCAACACAGCCAAACATAAATAAATAAAATAAAAAATTATTTCAAACTAAAAAATTAAGAAAAAAGGTGGTGGGGATAAGAATTGAACCCTCCCATTTCTTTTTTTTCCAGACTAACTCCCTACCCAGTCCCTTCATCATCTCTTCCTCCCCCCCATCCCCCCCCAGAGATCCATAGGATGGGCCAGGGGCCTGTTGACACTGGTGATAGATGATAGATGGATAGATAGATGGATGGATGGCTAGATGGCTAGATAGATAGATAGATAGATAGATAATTGGGAGAAGAGAGAGAGCCTAGTCTTCTGGAATGATAGTGGTTGGAGACAGGAAGGGGAAGATTATTCAAATCTTTTTTGTAGCAATATCTTTGTGATGTTTCAGTGGTTGAAGCAAACACATGGATATTTAAAGTTTTGAGGAGAAATTTAAAGTTTTGGATACAGTTTTGAGGAGAGATTTAACGTTAAAAAAAAAAAAGGGAAGAAAACACAAGAACCAAACCAAATTGGACTGAAGGAAGGCTGGCCATACACTGAGAAGGGGGTTGGGAGTCTATGGCTGAGAAGGGCCAACTAGGGATTTCCTGGGGTGAGGCTGGGGGAAGCCAAAGAACAGTGTTGACAAAAAAACCAAAGGGGACCGTCTGGAAGCCTCAACGTATTGCAGCCTTCTCCTTCTGAGGCAGAGGAATGTTCAGGAATGAAATGATACAGATCTACAAGGAAACCCAAACCTTCTCAACCCTAAAGTGTACCATGCAGAGCATCTGAGCACCAGCTTCAACTCTGGATGTAGATTAGAGTGACCCAGGGAGCTTTGAAAAAATAGCTATGCCTGACCCACCCACTTCCTGTAGGTGAACACAGAGTGGGGCCTGGTGTGTCAGTTTATTTTTAAGCTTCAGTAAAGAGGTAAATCTTGAATAGTCTAAGCCAATTATGGAAATAACATTCCTCTTGCCAGAAATTGGTTTAGAGAGAAATATGTGAGGAAATTTTGGCCAATGAGATAAAAGGGGACATCTTTATCCTTTCTGCTAAAGAAACACATACGAAGAGATGCTGTGTAAATATAAGGTGTTGTCCTACCTGATGTAATGCCTGGAACTACAGCAACTATTGTGCTACTATGAGACAAAGCTGGGAAGATTCAGGACATAAACTCCATGAGGACAGAGACTTTTGTTTCTTTTTTTGTCAGTGTATATCCCATGTACCTAAATCAAGGCTGGACACAAATAGCCATTCAATAAATATTCATTGAACAAGGAACCAATGGCTTTGTTGACCAAATGATTTTGTCGAGGCACTGAATTGACCAACTCCGGAGGAACTATCCCCTGGAATTCTTGTTATGTGAAGCAATAAATTTCTTTATTTCAAAGTTAAGCCATTTGAGTATGATCTTTTGTTATAGCTAAAAGCATCCAACTGATTCAGATATACACAAACTGACAAGAAGAAGACAAAATCAGACACATATACCAGTACAGAGAAAGAAGCAGTCCCTCAGATAAATGTCCAGCAGAGATGTGGAGAAAGACTGGCATGGAAGTGCATACACACACACACACACACACACACACACACATACACACACACACACACACACAGATGGGAGAATGTGAAACAGAAAAAGAGAGTGGGAAACCTAACTAATATCCGTTGGGGAAGAAAAAAATTCAGATTGAAAAAATAAGAGTACTGTCAGAATTTTTAATGTCTTAATTCCTACCTAAATTTCAGACAACAGGTGGTCTAGATAATCCTTTCTCTTTTTTCTTTTTCAAAAATTTATTTTATTGAAGTATAGTTGATTTACAATGTTGTGTTAATTTCTACTGTACAGCAAAGTGATTCACTTATACATATATATATACATTCTTTTTCATATTCTTTTCCATTATGGTTTATTACAGGGCACTGAATATAGTTCCCTGTGCTATACAGTCCTTTATATTTTCTTATTATTAAAAAGGAAAAGAACTGGGAATTCCCTGGCAGTCCAGTGGTTAAGACTCCGTGCTTCCACTGCAGGGGGCACGGGTTTGATCCCACGTGCCGCGCAGCCTGGCCAAAAGAAAATAAATAAATAAAGGTATGTTTTCATGAAGTTATTTCATACCACAATTTCTTTTAGGATATTGTTAGTAACGTCAAGTGATGTTGCAGTTTTGCCACTAAAGGCATTTGCTAATATGAATCAGTAGCTTGAATTGGGCAGGAGCTGTCCAAAGCTGGAGGTTACCCACATGGCCTTACAATGAATATCTTCAGTGATTCTACACTAACAAAGTGAAACAGGTTATAAGAAAGAATAGTACCCAATTCCCACTGGTCGCTCATCCTCTTTGTTTTTTTTCATGGGCAACAGGCAAAGAATTATGTGGAAAGTTTTCTGCACAAAGTATGCATTTGCAAAATTCTACTAAAAACCTGTGTCCCCAACTGTTTCTCTTTCCTTCTTGTGGTGGTCTTGCTATCCATCCATTTGTTCATGCCAGAAACCTGGGAGTCATTCTTTTTTTTTTTTGCAGTATGTGGGCCTCTCACTGTTGTGGCCTCTCCCGTTGCAGAGCACAGGCTCCGGATGTGCAGGCCCAGCGGCTATGGCTCATGGGCCCAGCCTCTCCGTGGCATGTGGGATCTTCCCAGACCGGGGCACGAACCCGCGTCCCCTGCATCAGGCAGGCGGACTCTCAACCACTGCGCCACCAGGGAAGCCCGGGAGTCATTCTTGATTCTTTCTTCATCTTCACCAACCAGGTGCTACAATTCTAGCTCTAAAATATAATGACATTCCTCCCCGCAACCTCCCACCAGTCACAGTCATTGCCATCTTTCATCTGGATTAAGAAAACAGTGTTGTAGTTCATCTGTATATCTGTTAATTGTTGTCCTTGACTCCAACCGTGACTCACCATCTCCCTGCATCTATTCTCCACTCCACAGGCGGTAATCTTTCTGAAGATTACTTTGGAGGGTGTAACTTACACACTTTCCCGACATGGTAATGCTCACCTCTCCAGGCTCTTCTCAACAGAGAACATCCAGTACTGCACAGTCAAGCCATCCTGATGTGCTTTCAGGTCCCTGAATGAGCTCTTTTCTCTGCCTGGAACACATTCCTTACTTTGCACAAAGAACAAAATTAACTCTTATTCATCTCTTCGTTCTCAGATTAGGCTTCCTCCAGGAGGATGGTCCTGACCACCCCCCTCCAATTCCCACCACCTGGAAGAGATGTGCTTCCTATGTGCACCTCATGCCTGCACTATTCCTGTCCTTGCAAGGATTACTTTATAATTACCTGTTTACTTTCTTTATCCTACCACAAAACTTTATTCTTAAAGAGAGCACATTCCATTCTGCCTCGGTTAAGTTCCTATGATTGATGTTGGGTTCAAATTTGGTGAGTAAATACATGTTGGATGAGTGAATGGACACTGGCTCCATGCAAAAGAGGTAGATAATCCATTTTATAATCCAGTTCTTGAATGTCCACCTAAAAATGTAGTACAAACATGGAAAGTTGTAACACAGAGGACAGCACAGAGATTTAAAGATCAGCACTGATGGGCTTCCCTGGTGGCGCAGTGGTTGAGAGTCCGCCTGCCGATGCAGGGGACACGGGTTCGTGCCCCGGTCCGGGAAGATCCCACATGCCGCGGAGCGGCTGGGCCCGTGAGCCATGGCCGCTGAGCCTGCGCATCCGGAGCCTGTGCTCCGCAACGGGAGAGGCCACAAGAGTGAGAGGCCCGTGTAAAGATCAGCACTGAAACCAGACTTCCTGGGTTTAACTGTGACATTGATCAAGTTACTTAATTTTGCTTCTGTTTCTCCATCTGTAAAATGGGGATAATAATAGAATTTACCACATAGAGTTGTAAGGATTAAATGAGTTAATACATGTGAAATGCTTAAAATAACGCTAACAAATAATGAGCGTGATAAAGGCTGGGTCATTATTGTCATAGAAGTAATAGGAGCAGCATTTTATCATGAAGAAGTGATTCTAATCAGGGGCAGTCACCAAATGCAGCTGCCTCCACACGATTCCATGTTCATCTCTTAGTTCCAAGCTATCTACTCATGATTTTCACCTACTTTTTTTTTTTTTTTTTTGGCCATGCTGCACAGCTTGTGGGATCTTAGTTCCCCAACCAGGGATCAAACCCAGGCCCTCGGCAGTGAAAGCGCCAAGTCCTAACTGCTGGACCGCCAGGGAATTCCCAATTTTCACCTACTTTTAATAAATTTATCTGCTTGGCTGCAGCTTCACCTTGGAGGAAAGACTCATCTTTGTCTTATTTCTTCTCATCTGACTGTTCTAGAATATTCTAAGTTCAGATTCAATTCTGTATTTTTTGCTTGTACATGCCAAAAATTAAAAAAATGGTGGGAGGGGAGTTCCTCACATCTCAAATCTGAATAAATTTCACTATCTTGAACAGTGTTTCATTTTGGAAACCAGTTTTAAGTCACACTGATTTAAATAATGCATAAATTTAATGCACAGAAACAATGGGTTTTTTTCTGGCATAGTCAAGGATTTGACCTTCTTTCCTAAATCTGACCACTTATTGACAAGTTTACTTGCTCTCATCCCATTGTATAACCTCATAACTGCTGGTGCCAAAGTTTTTCCAGTTTTGGAGTATGTCATTATTACATTTCCTACCCTCATCCATCTTCATTCACCTTTTCTGCTTTCTGCCCTGTGATAGTATTTGAGATGTTTTCATATTTTTCACATCTTGGTCTCTCCAGCATCATTCAGCCCGTGAGGCACACATAGGGTCCCTATCATATAAACTTATTTATCTGAGAAGGCAATAATTAATAGATCCTGGAATATTTGAATCATAACGCAAACTAAATGCTAAATGTCCTGAAGCAGTATGAAACTGAATGCTGCTGGGTCCTGAGGAAGGCCAGAGGGACAAGGATGGAGGATTCAAGGAAAGCCTCGGGGGCAGGAGGAAGAGGAAGCTGACCTAGGCGAGCTTGGTGAGATGGGGATGGTGGGGCTCTGGGTACCTTGCAGGGTCGTGTGAGCAGAGGGCTCCGGGAGCCTGGAGGAGGGAGTGGAGAGGGACAAGAGGGTTTGACAGAGGCCAGCTTTCACTGTTCTTCTCAGGTCTGCAGTGTCTGCTCCAACATGGCGCACATTAGCCCTTTAAGTGGGCATTAAGTTTGGAATTCTTCCTGGCCTCCTTATAGGGAGCCTGCTGCCCCTGGAGTCTTGTTCTGAGAATGTTTTACGCTTGGTATTTGCCTCTGTAAAAATAGGTGATATTTGCATTTTGAAGATTACTGACCTGAGCAGAGTTGCTTCTGATTTATATTTTCTGTTTCTTGTTTCCTTTATTGCACATGGTGGGGATTTTAGGCAGCAATAAAGACAAAGAGATGGGGTGAGAGTGAGTAGGGAAAGAGACATGACAACCATTTACCTGTAAAGACTCTGTAGGCAAAGGGACCAAGCTAAGGACTGGGGACTCCAGGACCCTACCACATATGTGCTTTCTAAGGGGCAAAGGTTTTTTGTTTGTTGTTTTTTAATAAATTTAGTTATTTTATTTATTTTTAGCTTTGGCCGTGTCGGGTCTTTGTTGCTGTGCGCAGGCTTTCTCTAGTTGCAGCAAGCTGGGGCTACTCTTGGTTGCGGTGCATGGGCTCCTTATTGTGGTGGCTTCTCTTGTTGCGGAGCATGGGCTTTAGGTGTGCAGGCTTCAATAGATGTGGCACGTGGGCTCAGTAGTTGTGGCTTGCGGGCTCTAGAGCACAGGCTCAGTAGTTGTGGCACACGGGCTTAGCTGCTCCGTGGCATGTGGGATCTTCCTGGGCCAGGACTCGAACCCGTGTCCCCTGCCTTGGCAGGCGGATTCTTAACCACTGCGCCACCAGGGAAGCCCTAAAGGGCAAAGTTACTTCACCATTCTCATTTCCTAATTGATGATAATTCTCATTAGTCACCCAGGGATGTGGCAAGGAACTCCTAATCAAAATGACCATAAATCTAAAGCCATAATGTAATGGGTTAAGCACTCAATCTGGCCTCGCACAGCCGAGCTGGCAGTGAAGCACAGGACGCAGACAGCCCCTGCTGGAAGTCACACAGGGAGATGGATGTATCTCTGCTGGGGAAGGGGGAATGGTGTGGATGGCAGTGGTCGGGGAGCAGAGCCGGGGTGGGGAAGGAATTTGCATCTCATGGCTTAATCAGATCTGAAAGCTAATATCCTGTTTTTCTGAGGGTTGGGCACATCAGTAGCTGAAAGCCTCCTCTGACCACGACCAGGCTCAGGAATTGAGTGTCCACAGCCTTGCAGATGGGAACCCAACTCCTAGTGACCATGCCTGCAAAGGCGTTCCACCCCATTCTGGCCAGGCCCCCTGCAGTCCTCTACTCCAAGTCTAGAACTCCAGACCTCACCCCTCCTCCCCAGAGACTTATCAACAGGAAGTTAAGTCAGCTGGAACACTCCGTTCCCTTGACATTTTTGTTTTAATTCTGCAGCTGTGTTTAAGGCTTCATGAATTCTCTGTCTGGTTCTGTGTCTTGGGACTGTCTGTCTGTCTGCCTGGTGCTTTTTCTCTCACAGCCATGCACCAAGTCGTGGTTACCATAAGCCTGGTGGACCAGAATGAGAAGTAGGGTTGGTAAGAAGGAATTGGGGAGGGGGGCAGAAGAAAGCGCTTTAGGGACCGTAATACTAGCTGTTGATGAGCTAAGGAAGGTGACCAATTGCTCAGGAATCATCACTGAGGGGAAGCTGTAAATGCTGAGGAGGAATTCCTAAATCATGAACAATGTGCACTTCCGGAGCCACCCCTCCTCATTGCTTCAGGGTGCTTATCTGTACCTCATATCAGAGTGATGTGTGGGCATGTCTTCTCAATATTCTACAGTGCCTACTCAGCAGATGGCTTATTCACACTTACTTTCTCTTAGGAAGCAGTTGGGAAATAAACAAATGAAGCTTCTCTCCTTCCTTTTATCCCAAGTCAGCCTAGCACTTAAAAAGCCAAGACAGTTCCCAAATGCAACTTGGTCTATTCAAGATAATATCTCGGAATCTCTTGTAGCTGCAAGTTCCTTACTTGCTGAAAGTCTATTTTTTATTAGTAACACATTGTTCCAAGACTCATGAGGGCATTATTTTGTTCTGTCCTGGTTGCTTTTTTCCTACTGCCTCTCATTCAAGTTTAGAGGGGAAGGACCTCTAAACTTAGAGACCATGAATCTCTAAAGCCACTAAGTGGCTAGAAGGAAAGTGGTGATTATTCTCTCTCCAAGTTCTTCTTCAACAGACCCAAGAAGAGAGTATCCCTCATTCATTATAGTAGCTGGTCCATTGAACTTACATGTGTAAACTGCCAAGGTTGGTTTTTAAAGGATCACACAAGGCAAATGACTTATAGTCACACAGGTTGGATATGCTTTGTCAATCCCTGTCCTTGAAACTTAAGTCCGAGAAAACATAGCTCACAAAACAGGTATGGTACCATATGTCTCCATAAAACCACATCTAGAAAATCCATATACAGATCTTCTTTTGCTAGTTGGTAATCCTGAGCTATCATTTCAAACGCCTGCTAGTGTTTGTCCAAATTTTATATTTCAGAATTTGTCCAGGAATTCTATATTTTAAAAAGTAAACTAGGGCTTCCCTGGTGGCGCAGTGGTTGAGAGTCCGCCTGCCGATGCAGGGGACACGGGTTTGTGCCCCGGTCCGGGAAGATCCCACGTGCCGCGGAGCAGCTGGGCCCGTGAGCCATGGCTGCTGAGCCTACGTGTCCGGAGCCTGTGCTCCGCAACGGGAGAGGCCACAGCGGTGAGAGGCCCGCATACCGCAAAAAAAAAAAAAAAGGTAAACTATAAGTCTGCAATTAACATGATACTCAACAATGAAAAACATAAAACTTTCCCTCTAAGATCAGGAACCAGGCAAGTTTGCCCACTCTTGCCACTTGTATTCAACATAGTACTAGAAGTTCTAGCCAGAGCCATTAGGCAAGAAAAAGAAATAAAAGGCATCCAAGTTGGAAAGGAAGAAGTAAAATTATCTTTGTTGCAGATAACATGATCTTATATGTAGAGAACCCTAAAGATCCACCGCCTCCCAAAAAACCTGTTATAACTAATAAACATATTCAGCAAAGTTGCAGGATACAAAATTGACACACAAAAATCAGTTGCATTTCTATACCTAACAATGAACAATCCAAAAAGGAAATTAAGACAACAGTTCCATTTACAATAGCATCAAATAGAGTGAAATATTTTGGAGTAAGCTTAACCAAGGAGGTGAAAGACCAATACACTAAAAACTACAAAACATTGCTGAAAGAAACTAAAGAAGACACAGATAAATGGAAGGGCATTATGTGCCCATGCACTGAAAGACAATATTGCTAAAATGTTCATACTAACAGAGCTATCTACAGATTCGATGCAATCCCTTTCAAAATCCCAAAGACATTTTTTTTCAGAAATAGGAAAAAAATCCTAAAATTCATATGGAATTTCAAGGGACCCCAAATTGCCAAAATATCTTGAAAAAGAACAAAGTTGGGGGCCTCACATTTCATGGATTCAAAACATATTACAAAACTACAGTGAGGTACAGGCATAAATACAGACACAAAGACCAGTGGAAGAGAAAAGAGAACCCAGAAATAAACCTTTGTGTTTATGGTCAAATGCTCTTAAACAGGATGCCAAGACTACACAATGGGGAAAGGAGAGTCACTTTAACAAACCGTGTTTGGATATTCACATGGAAAGAATGACGTTAGACCCTTACTTTATACTATATACAAAAATTAACTCAAAATGGATTAAAAACCTAAACTTAAGACTTAAAACTATAAAACTGCTAGAAGAAAACATAGGAGAAACACTTCATGGTATTGAATTTGGCAATAATTTCTTGGCTATGAAATCAAAAGCACAGGCAACAAAAGCAAAAATAGACTAATGGGACTACATCAAACTTTAAAACTTCTGCACTTTAAAGGAAACAATCAACAGAGTGAAAAGGCGATCTATGGAACGGGGGGAAAAATAGCAAATCATATATCTGATAAGGAGTTAACATACAGAATACATAAAGAACTCCTACAACTCAACAACAAAAAACCAAGTATCTCAATTTAAAAATAGGCGAAGAACATGACTAGACATTTCTCAAAGAAGATATGCAAATGGCCGACAAGCATATGAAAAGATGCTTAACATCACTAATCATTAGAGAAATGCAAGTTAAAACCACAAGGAGACATCACCTCACATCTATTAGGATGGCCACTATAAAAAAAACAAAACAAAAACAGAAAATAACAAGTGTTGGCAAGGATATGGAGAAATTGGAACCCTTATGCACTGCTGGTAGGAATGTAAAATGGTGAGGCCACTATGCAAAACAGTATGGAGTTTCCTCAAAAAACTAAAAATAGAATTACCATATTATCCAGCAATCCCACTTCTGAGTATACATCCAAAAGAATTTAAAGCAAGATCTCAAAGAGTTATTTTCACACCCATGTTCATTGTAGCATTATTCACAATAGCCAAGAGGTAGAAGCAACCCAGATGTCCATTGACAAATGAATGGGTAAAGAAAATGTGATACACACAGAGACACACACACAGACACACACACACACACACACACACACACACACACACACACACACAATGGAATAATATTCAGGCTTAAAAAGGAAGGAAGTCTTGTCACATGCTACAAAATGTATGAACCTTAAGGACATTTTGCTGAGTGAAATAAACCAGTCACAAAAGGACAAGCAATGTGTGATTCCACTTTTATGAGGTATGTAGAGTGGTCAGATTCATGGAAACAGAAAGTAGAACTGTGGTTGCCATGGGTTGCGGGAAGGGGAACAGGGGAGTTGTTATTCGATGGGTATAGAGCTTCCATTTTGCAAGATGAAAAATTTCTAGAGATCTGTTACACAACGTGAGTATAGTTAATACTACTGAACTGTACACTTAAAAATGGTTAAAAGAAAAATAACAAAAAAACAAAACCAAAAATAGTTAAGAGGAGGAATTTTATAGTGTATGTGTGTGTGCTTTACCACAATTAAAACTAAAAAAGAGAAAACAAGAAGTAAAAGTATAAACTTTTTAATGTGCCTAAGCATAAATCGCCTCCATTGGTGCCACTCCTCTGGGTTTACTTCAAAGGCCAGGCCTGTGACTGAGTAAAAATTTCTTAAAAAGCAGATTTGTCATCAACAAAGAGGCATCAACCTCTATAACAACTAGCCTTCCAGCTGTGGTCTCTCTGAAGGAGTGTGCTCTCCAGTAGCAGAGATCACAAGCCAATCTCAGGCAATCACTTAGGGGGATGTTATAAAGCATCCAGGTTCCGATAGGTTCAAACTGCTTGATTTTCTTAGTTCCCAACTAAGAAAGTGGAGATTCTTGGATTATAAACCACAAAATTGGGCTGAGAAGTGGCAATAGGAGAGGCAAAAGGCCCTTCGGCTTTGCACACTATCGCATTCTCTCTGATTAGGCCATAAGATTAACTGCTGCAGCCACAGACTGAAGCCCCATTTGAGTGGATAGGTGTAAGAGAGCTATTTCAAGGTGTGTCTGGTGGGTTGGGGAGGGGGCAGTATTCAGGCACTGAGGAAGGGGCAAGGAATAGATCAGGAAGCCAGCAAAGCCTTGGGAGGAGTGAGAGGGGAAGGAATGCTTAAAAGTGGACAGCACTATCAATCTTAGCATTTGTCAAAGTGGGAAACAAGACATTATGTTCCTCCTGATATGATGCAATAAGGAGTACATGGGGCCACCTATGATGTGATATTTGCAAAAGTAAAAAACCTAAATACTAAACTACAGTCCAATCATGCCTCTAGTTCTAACTCCCAGTTTATAGGAAATATGGCATATGGCCCATGTATGACCCATGAGGATTTAATCAACAAAGCCTGGATGGGGGATTTCTGTAGATCAAATGAACTGGTCTCTTCAATGACTAAATGACACTTAAAAGGTAAAGACAGAGAAAGAAGGAACTTTTATAAATTTAAAGACTTAAGAGAAGAATCAACAAAATGCAATGTGCAGAACCTCATTGGATCCTGATTCAAACACACTAATGTTTTTGAGACAAATGGGAAAATTTGAACACAGATGATGTTAAGAAATCCATGTTATCTTTTTTAGATATGAGAGTGTTGTTAAATACAAAAGTTCTTATGTGTTGGATATACACACTGAAGTATTCACGCTAAAATTATGTGAGGTCCAGGATTTGCTTTAAAATAGTCTAGAAAAAAAAGTGGTTAGGGGAATAGATGAGGTAGGACTGACTGGGAATGTATTGATCATTGTTGAAACTGGATGTGGGCATGTGGGAATTCGCAGCACTATTCTCTCTGGGTTTCTGTATCTTTATACATTTCCATAGTCATGGGAAAACAGTGAACAGACGCAGGTTGATTGCGTACCCAGGACAGGTCTTGGTGTAGGAGAGGGAAGGGGCACTAAAAACTTCAAGATCAACAAACACATCTTTATCTACATTACAGCTTTGCTTAAAGGCAGTCTCCTTCATATGGTTGTTGGAGGAGTTACCTTATTCATTCCCTTAAAACTTTGAGAGTCAGCTCCATAACCCAGCAACCCCATACCTAGTCAATAAATAGTGGATCATTCACACAATAAAATGTTACTTAGTGATTAAAGGAAACAAACTATGGACACACATGACATAGGTGAATTTCAGAAACATAGTGCAGGGAATCCCCTGGTGGTGGAGAGATGAGGACTCCACACTCTCACTGCTAGGGCCCCGGCTTCAATCCCTGGTGGGGGAACTAAGATCCGCATGCCATACGGTGTGGCCAAAACAACAACAAACAAACAAAAAACATGGTGCAGAGCAGAAGCCAGACACAGAAGAATACATATTGTGATGTTCAAGAAGAGGTACAACTAATTGAGGGTGATGGGCGCCAGAAGAGCTATTCCTGGGCAGTGGTATTGGCCAGGAAGAGCATTGAGGAACCCTTTTGAGGTGATGGAAATGTCTTACATCTTGATCTGAGCGCTGGTGTGTACATATGCAAGGACCCATTGACCTGGACATTTAACAGTGTGCTTTGTGTAGTCTACGCTATAGTATATGTCATAACTCAATTTTTAAAAGGAGGAAAAGAAAAAATCCCTAGAAGTGCTTTGAATTATCAAGAGAGACCTAAGTGATGGTGAAATTTAAGACAATACTTTTGGGTCTAAAAAACTATTCTGATCTTGTGACTCAGAAAGCAAAAATCTCTTCCTAGGGAAGTGCTGCCTGGAATGTTCTATAGCCCAGGGGTCAGAGAAATGGTTCCTGTTCTACCCCAGACTTCCATCCTGCTTTTCTCTTTTGCAAAATGCATCAGCCCCCCCCCTGTTTAGCCAGCTGCTTTCCCCAGGAGCCATTAAAGAGTCCATTCTTTTTTCCTATTTATTTTTTTTCTGAAAACATTCATGGCAAAATCCTAATCATTGCCAAGTCAATATATGAAGCCAAATGAAGCTGTCATGTACAGAAAATGAACATACAGCCTGCGAAGAAGAAGTGGTTTGTTTTCCAGGAACTCATTCTGGGATAGTAGAGGCGTCAAGGGGGAGGGGACATGGGGCAGGGGGACACAGAGTCCCATAAACAGTGCTGAACATAGAGTAAGAAGACTTGGGCTCTGAGTCTAGCTATTGTTCTGACGAGTTATGCCTTTGGGGCCAAATCATGCAACTTCTGTTATCGTCAATCCCCCGTTTGAGAATTGGGCACGATGTCTGCAGGGCTGACATGAGGATTAATGAGATTGTCTGCACAGAGCGGCTAGTGAGCTCCTGTCGCTCAATAAATGGTGATTAAAATAGAAGAGGAGGAGGAAGCGCCCACATGTCCAAGTTTCTTCTTTACATCCTTCTGCTCACCCCTTTTCTTCTGCTCCTAACCTCCTAGTGCCTCAAGGGTCCCCAGACTCCTCCTGCTGTGGTCAGGACCCCACTCAGTCACCTCCTCTCAGGTGCTCCACTGCAGACCTGGGGTGGGGAGTCACAGATGTGACCAGTGGCCTCCCAACGCCTTCTGCCAGGTGCAGGGAGAGCTAGGCCCTGGGGAGGCTTCACCGAGGAGTCCACACTGGCATTACGGAGGAAGACCAAAAGCAGATTTTTCCAGGCTGTGAGGTCAGCAGAAGCAAATCAGAGGATACATGAAAGGGTACACAGTAGGGAGGGAAACGCAGAGTCCAGTGTGGCTGGGATGGTGGAGAAACACGGGGACTGGATGTGGATATGCTAAGGAGTTTGGACTTTAGAAGAAAAGGGGGCAACATGGCACAGGCTGTTTTACAGGGGCCAGAATTGCATTTTAGGAAGATGACTCCGGCAGCAGAAGGAATCAGAGGCAATATGTTTGCAGACGTCAGCTGAGACACAATGAAGACCTAAACTGGAGAGGAGGAAAGGGGTTGAAAGATATTACAAGGTTGATTTGCCAGGACTGGCATACAGGATACGTAGGAGGTGCTGAGAATTACTTAAACTCTCAGGGTAGGCTTGCCAGTTTTATCAAACAGAAATACAGGACTGGCATCCACTTAAATTTGAGTTTCAGACCATCAGTGAATAATTTTTAGTATAAGTATGTCCCATGCAACGACTAATCTAACATTCAAACTGAATTGGGTGTCCTGTATCTTATCTGGCAACTCTGTTTCAGAATCACCTCCCTAAAATGCAAATCTGATCTGCTTAAACCATTGCTATATATATATTTTTTTTAATTTTTATTGGAGTATACTTGTTTTCCATTGTTGTGCAGTTTCTACTATGTAGCAAAGTGAATCAGCTATATATCATCCCACCCCCTCACCCCTTCCCTCTTGGTATCCATACGTTTGTCCTCGGCATCTGTGTCTCTATTTCTGCTTTGCAAATAAGACCATCTATATCAGTTTTTAGATTCCACATATATGCTTTAATATATGATATTTGTTTTTCTCTTTCTGACTTACTTCACTCCCAGGTAAATAACCCTCCTGGAAAGAGATTGCACTTGTTAGTGGGAAAGAGTATTTGTGTCAACTGAGCAATCATATTTCCCACTTTCAACTGGACAATCAGCCTAGTGAAGAGCATCATTTTTATTTTAGCATAATTTTTTAAGCTTCTTAGGCATTCTTTATTTTTTTAATTAAAAAAATTTTTTAAATTATTTATTTATTTATTTTTGGCCACATTGGGTCTTTGTTGCTGCGCGCGGGCTTTCTCTAGTGTGGTGAGCAGGGGCTACTCTTCATTGCAGGGTGTGGGCTTCTCATTGCGGTGGCTTCTCTTGTTGCAGAGCACAGGCTCTAGGCATGTGGACTCCTGTAGTTGTGGCACATGGGCTCACTAGTTGTGGCTCGCAGGCTCTAGAGCACAGGCTCAGTAGTTGTGGCGCACAGGCTTAGTTGCTCTGCGGCATGTGGGATCCTCCCAGACCAGGGCTCGAAGCCGTGTCCCCTGCATTGGCAGGCAGATTCTTAACCACTGTGCCACCAGGGAAGCCCTGTAGCATCATTTATTCAATATGGTTTTTAGATCTATACTAAATTTACTCAATTTTAAATTTAGCATTGTCCTAAGTAATAATATCCATGAAATCACCAGTTTAGTGGGCTAGTTATTTTTTTCTATACCAGTTAAAATAAATGTATGACTGTGAAGTAAATTTTTTATTCCCTTACAAACTAAGATTTGCATACATACTTTGGGAAATTCCAGTAAAGTCCGGAGGGCCATGCCTGGGCTGGTCTGACTCGTACCCAACCAGTCTTGAGCCCTGATCCCTGTCCAGATGAGGAGGCGGATGGCCTTGTGTGCTTATAAACCTGCACTTGACTCTACTAGATTAGGAGGAGATGGACAGGCCCCTGATAAGGATTGGGCCAGTGGGGACTGGAGCTCAGCCTCTAGGAGTCCGGCAGGTCCCAGGGGGGCAGAGGCACATATGTGGTGGAGCCCCACTGCCTGAGAAGAACTGCATGAGGACCAGTCAGGGCTGAGAACTTAGCTGGAGGTTGGGTTGAGGAGTTACATCCCCAGAGGAACAACCTCTCTCCCCAGGGGCTGTAAGCTGATATCCAAGAATGCTTGTTTTGGGATTTGGATACAGACTGTTGATCTACCTGCTCGCACAATGTCCAATTGTTCTGGATTTGTTAAGAAAGCTTCTCCTGATACTTGGTAGCAGTTCAGGTTGATGTCAGTCCCTGGGCTGTCCAACAGAGAGGTTTTCCCAGGTTTCTTGGTGGAGACTGGAGCCACCAGATTGGGGCACCCTGAACTCAAACCAACCAGCCTCTGACCCCAAGGGTCATGTTGAGAGCCCAGTGGCTCTGATCATGATTTCAGCACTTCAGCCACATAATGGCCCCCACTGTCATGTTTCCCAAATGCCACAATGCTCTCTTCCCTCCAGGTTTCGCTGATCCACTCTGCTTGTAAAAAGACTCCTGGACTATGCCAGCATTACTCTGGGACTTTCTCTGTGTTCATCAAAGTTCAGGCTCCTTGGTAAGGGCTGATGCATCCCTGTGTGCTTGTCCACAGTGGGCTGGTGAGACACGAGACAGTAGGGGTAGGGCTACCACTCTGTCCAACACTCCTGTGTCACAAGGCTGTTCTGTGGGGGGCAAGGCAGAGGGGCTGGGCAGGAGACAGTAGTGATGTCTGTTATGCTAAGCCAAACTTCACAGTGATCCAGGAGGCAGGTACTCTCATCTTCATTTTACAGATAAGGAAACTCAGAGAGATTAAATAACTCGTATAAGGCAGAAAAAGCAGAGCTAGAATTAGATCTCAGACTTTCTGACCTTAAGTTTGGCGCTCTTTGAATTATGCCACTTGAAATCATTTTGAGAAGACAGGTAATCACTGGCTCAATTTCAATACATTAAGAATTTGGAGGCACCGTCTGTGTGCCTAAGGGTGAGTGGCTGTAATTCAGGTGATTTGCATCAGGCAAAACCTACTGGTATCAAATCCTTCAGAATGTTCTGCTTTAACTCCCATCCTTTTTTTTTTTTTTTTTAAATCATCCCACAGACTACTTTCCTCATTACTACTGTTATTAGATAGACATACCCACATTAGTTAAGAGTCAGTTAGGCTGTGTAACAAAGAGACCCAAAATACATCACTTAAACTTAAGTTTATTTCTCTCTTATATAAAATTCCAAATGAGTAGTCCAGAGGTGAAATACCCCAAAATGGCTGTCTCAGCTCCTACCATCACATTCTGCATCCCTGCCATCAGGAAAGAGGAGAACACATACCTTCATTTTAAGGGGATGGCCTGGAAGAGTGCACATATCACTTCTACTTATATCTCACATTGATCTAAACATAGTTACATGGATGATTATGGCTACAAGGGAAGTTGGGAAATGTAGTTTTCAGCTGAGTTGTCACCTGTGCAGTAAAAACTTCTATTGCTATGAAAAAGAGAATAGATATTGGAGAGATCAGATAGCCACCACCACAATAATTTTGGGAAACTCTTGTATGAATTGATAAGTCATTATGTTTTCTGTAAGAAGTCTGGATTTAGAGTCAGATCACTTAGCTTAGAGCCACAATTTTGCCACTTAGGTGTGATCTTGGTAAGTTGTGTAACTTCTCTGAATATCAGTTTTCCTCTATGTACAATTAGGTAACGATAGTCGGCTTAACTCACTGGTGTGCTGGGAGGTCCAAACAAACTCACGCCTTTGAGAGCCTAGGCTGTGAGGTCATATGAAAAGTGAGATGCTACTGTATTAGGACACCCAAATGTGGTTTTCCATTTTTTTTTTTTTTAATTATGAGCACTTGGTGCTGGCTCCCCAGCTTGGTTTAGGATGAAAACCACATATCTGAAATGTCTATTTTGTATTTCCACTCAAAGGGGAATACTTTGGTGTGTCCTATCTGCTTCTCCTGGTTAGCCTGCCCCGCTGTGACCAAGTACCTCTCCCCAGGCGCCTGGGCTCTCATCCTTCTCTGGGGTGAGAGTCACTGGTAACCTGCCCCACCGGCTCTTTCTGTGCTCTAATCGTGTGTGGCTGATGAAAGCCCTGAAACTTACTCCTCACAAAGTGGATTTGGGTGGAGACGCTGGAACAGAACTGGCAGGAAGGAAACCAGCCAACAGTCCCCAGTGATGCCAATCTGAACGGTTTCTCCCCACCCTGTGTGCAACAAACCACAGAATGCAGTCTTGGCATAATTTGCATCCCTAGTTGAGCTTGTGTGTCAGTCTACAGTGTGTGTCAGTTATAGCAGAACCTGTTCTTATCTATTAGCCTCTAAACTCCTTAAGGAAGGAAGGAAGGAAACCTTTCCTCAGCTTCTATTATGTTGCAGGCACATAGACAACTTGCCTGTATTTATTTCTCACCCAGCCTCACTGCCAGCAGATATTATGATTTCCTTACTGATAGATGAGGAGTTGGAGGTTGAAAATCTACCACCTTGCTCAGTACTGCACAGCCATCAAGCAGAAGAGGTAGGATTTGAACCCAAGACCTTTGACACCAAGTCTGGCTCTCATTCTACCATAGCACGATTGTCTTCATTATAGTCGAGTGTGAAAGGGTAGAAGCCACACGTTCAGTCACTGGATCCTCCCCTGAGTATGAGCGTGATTTCATGCCCATAGTAGGGACTCAAAACAGTTGGAATGAATGGCCTTTTCACCATTCTATCTCTGGCAGTACACAGCCAAGTAGCTGACATGTGAAATGGGTCATTACAGTATTTTGGGGTATACTTAAGTCATTGGATTGATATTTTTTAAAGAATCATAACTGAGTTGAAGTTTAAAAACACCTTGCAAAGCCCCCATGGGACTAGGGTCTTTACACAGATAAAACAAGCAAGTGAAGTCAAGGAAAGAGGTTTCCTGGACACAACTGTTCATCCCCAGCTTCCTAGCAGAACCTGAGCAGTAGTTAACCAAGGGTCTACTGGGGCTGGTATCTGAGTCACACTCATAGCCTTGAATCTGCGGCAAAAGCAGATGGCACTTCCAGTAGGCATCTCCCAGAGGAGAGAATTTCCCATGAGGTATGTGCATGGCAACTATCCATCCTGGGTTTCCTGGCATGCTCCAAGTTCTTTTGTCCGAAAGTCCTTAGAATGGCACGTGTCCTGGCTGGGTAATGAATCCTGCTTTTGAATATGGAAAATATGGTTACAGCAGGCACGTGGAAAGTGCCTTTTATTGCTTCCTGCTGGCAGATCAAAAGCAGAGGGGTTGGACTACCCCAGGAGAGCCTGTTTTACCCAGGGAAAGGGAGGGGCCTCAGGGCTCAAGAGTCTTTTGTTATTCTGTGCAGGTCAGGGAGCCAGGGGGAGGCTACTGATAGAGAAAGCCAACCAGGGCTGGAGCAGGGCTGTGTCCTGAGAATTGGGTCCCAGAAAAGGCAAAGAATGTGGTAACAGGAAAGAAAAGAAGCAGAGGCAGAAACTTCTTTTTTGTTGCACAAAGGAAGGAGGTGACCCAAGGCTCCTTGTGACACAGGAAGAAGCATATTTGGGGAAGTGAGAGTCTCTCTCTGTAGATCCCTTCAGATCAGAGGCCAATTATGGGTGGCCCAGGGCAAGCAAGAGGCTCTTTTGTGGTTCTAGTTCTTTCCACACCCGGATGGGGTCACTTGTGTAAAGGTGCCCCTCATAAGCATGTTGAAACCAAGCCCAAAGCCTATTTGTTTTCCAGGATCAGTCTATTAAGGCCCGCCTTCCCACTGCCAGGTCCTCCCACCCTTCAGCTCCCAGCTGGACGGGGAGGTCCCTAAGGGTTAATTAAGCCTTGGGCTAGTACTCAGGAGACCTGGAGTGAGTCTTATCCTGCTTCCATAATCAGCTCTGAAACCCGGGGAACAACACTTTTCCCCTCTGACCTCTGCTCTCTCCAATGGGGAGCAGAGAAGACTGACAGAATTATAGTGCTTACTACAGACAGACTGGTTACTTTGCCCTGAAGGTGATTCAACTAACTGACTCCACATTTAAAAAGGTTGAAAGTATTCGTATTCCTCAGTGTTGTAAAATCTTTGTGATTCTACACATTTCATTCATTCATTCATTCACTTAAACATGTATTAAGCACCATTATATGTCAGCCATGCTAAGCAACAAATAGCGATAACTTCTGCTTACTGAGTCCCTACTATGTGCCACATACCATTAGATGCTTTAGATTGATCATCCCATTTAATCCTCCCCACAGCTCTATGAGCTACTACTTTCATTATTAGAGTAAGAAGAGTTTAAGCAACTTGCTCCAGTTCATACATCTTTGATTGTAGGTCAGACTCCAAAGCTGGTGTTTTGATACACTAATTCTGTCACTGCATAGATAAATGAGATGCAGTGGGTCCTGATCTCAAGGAGGTTCCAACCAGCAGCACTGTGGCCAGAAGGCCAGCTTGCAGGCTCTGAAACCCTTGACATTGTTCACTTGGTACATTAGAAGATGTTCCATCCATTTCAGAAAACCTGGTGAACCTGGACCACACAGCAAACCCTTTTCCTCTTCACGCCTCCAGCCATGAGTTCCACAGACCTAGCTTTCTACAGGAATTTCTGTACCATGAATATTATAAACTGAAGAAATAGCGCCCTCATGTGTCAGGAGTACAACACTCTCCTGCACTCAGGAGAAAGGTACATTTAAAAAAATCTTAATCTATGAAACACTTGTTTTTGTTTTTGTGTTTTTATTTTTGCTTTCTATGACTTTGAAACATGCTGGGGAGAAACACGGGCCTCTCACTGTTGTGATCTCTCCCATTGCGGAGCACAGGCTCCGGACACACAGGCTCAGCGGCCATGGCTCACGGACCCAGGCGCTCCGCGGCATGTGGGAATCTTTCCGGACCGGGGCACGAAGCCATGTCCCCTGCATCGGCAGGCGGACTCTCAACCACTGCTCCACCAGGGAAGCCCCTGATCCTAGCTTCTTGACATGTTTCTTTTCTTCCTTTCTGTTTCCCCCTGCCCCCATTTCTTTTCTCTTTTTCTTACTTTAATACCTTCATTTGCTTCTCCCCACACAACTCTCCCTACCTGTTCTTAGAAATAGTTATATTTGCTTATAAACAATACCATCTTTATTTCTCTTTTTTATGGGATTTAAAAAATTTACCTCTTCTTTTCTGAGTGTGTACTGGGGGTAGGGGAGGGTATGCAAAGAGGGAAGCACCGATATAACCGAGCATTTAGAAGATCTGGATTTGTCTCCATCCATCCATCCCTTCCTGCTCTTTCCATAAAGGATTAGCAGTCACTTATTAAAACACATACAGTAAAAATGACACAATGTAGAGTTTGAGGGGATATGATGAAGGAAAACGTGTGCAGTAATAAAAGGTCAGGAGGAAGACCTGCACAAAGTAACGTGCACCATAGAGTCCTGTACGTTTGCTGAAAGTAGGTCACAAGGTATTTCATTGTGGAATCTCTCAGAAACCAGGGAAAAGAGGAAAAAATAATTAGTGATTGTATGTATCATATTCATTAGATGAAAACGATGAATTGTTCTTTGGAAGTATTGTGCTATCTGGTAGTGAGGCCTGACGAATTCTCCCATGGGTACTCACGAGGAAGGGACTGTGTTACAGTGGGAAACACTCCCAGCAGTAGCCCTACAAGAGCTACAGTAACACATTTCCTACAGGTGTTTCTTATAACAACGTTCAAAGGAAGGCTGATAGTGTAACTCCAGGGTACAGTTCAGTACAAACAAATCCAAACCAGGGAGGAAAACAATATAACCCAAGCAGGCAATTCTCTGCTACTCTGATACACTTCAAGGGAAAAATTTAGAAGAGCTAATAAAAAGGAGTGGACTGCATGTTCTTAGGAAATCCATCGCAGATACGACTCCTCCTGACTGGGCTTTTGATAAAACCGAGCAGAGTGTCAGATTAGAGTGTCTGGTTGTAACTTCCCGAAAGAATCTGTGTTGTTGATAAAAGGAAGGTCTTGTGATTTTAATAACTGAAAGGGAGAAGAATAAAGTCCTTTAAAGAGCATTTAGGAGTCTATCCAGACATGTGACTGACTGGTGTCCACTTCATCTCAGCAGAGGGTGAATTTAGGGAGTACCTAGAAGCTGAAGCCAAAATCTCTTTAGTAAACAGTTTGGGATCTACTCCAGCTTTTGAAAGAAACAGAGAAGCATAAAAAAAATTCACAAATTTTAGTGCGCCTAGCACATACTAAGATATTTGTTTAGAAAGCAGAGTCCTGGGGCCCAGCTCCAAAGATTTTGATTCCGTTGTTCTAGAGTGGGCCACTGAATCTACATTTTAAACTCAAGAAACAATTGGGACAGAGATACCACCTTAAAGTGGGGCTATGATAATTCTAATTGGGGAAAAAGAAAAAACAACAACTCAAAACAGATGCTAGTGATTGCTCACTTGGACAAAAATCTCTCGGTAAAACACCTTGACTTACACTAATTTAAAACTATAGCTTCCTGGTAAAATCTGTAGTACAAATCAGTTTATAATTGTGCCCCCTCCCCCTCCCCCACCAAGTAACTAAATGCTCTAACCTGCTGTACAGAATGGCTGCTGCAGGCCAATTTTATGCGGGAAGATGTCTGCCAAAATTGATTTCATTTTAGAGTAAACTCAAGTTATCAGATCAGTTAGGATTAGGTTTGGCTGCATGGAATGGAAAAATCACAGTGGCTTGAACAACATGGAAGCTTACATCTGTCTCTCAGAAATGAGTTTCAGAGGTTGGCAGTGCTGAGCAAGTATCCTGCTCTACAATGTCAGGGACCCAGTTTCCTTCCATTGCTCTGATCTTCAGCACGTGGCCTCTACTTCATGCCCAAGATGGTTGCTGCAGCTCCCACCATGGTTCTACACAACAGATATCAGGAAAGAAGAAGGGCTAAGATGGATGTGCTCCCTCCCTTTAAGGATTTTCCACGTTTATACTGAGCACATCTGCTTACATTTCATTGATCAGAACTTGGTCTCACAGCCATATCTAGCTGCAAGGAGTTGGGGCTCTGGGAAATGTAATCTTCATTTTGCGTGGCCACGTGCCCAGGTAAATTTAGGGGCTGATTAAAAAAGGAAGAAAAATAATTGGGTATTGGGGGACATCTACCAGTCTCTGCCATAGCCATTTGTGGACATAGATTAGGTGACAAGGTCAGTTGCCAGTTGAAGAAATTCCTAACCAGTAACACCAAAGCCGTGTCACCTCCCTCAGAAAAGAGCCTTTCTGGGTCTTCCCTGGTGGTGTAGTGGTGAAGAATCCGCCTGCCAATGCAGAGGACACGGGTTTGAGCCCTGGTCCGGGAAGATCCCACATGCCGCAGAGCAACTAAGCCCGTGTGCCACAACTACTGAGGCTGTGTGCTGCAACTACTGAAGCCCAGGCACCTAGAGCCTGTGCTCTGCAACAAAGAGAAGCCACCGCAGTGAGAAGCCTGTGCACTGCAACAAAGAGTAGCCCCTGCTCGCCACAACTAGAGAAAGCCCGTGCGCAACAACGGAGACCCAATGCAGCCAAAAATAAAATTAAAAAAAAAAAAAAAAAAAAGAAAAAGCCCCAGAAGTTAAAAAAAAAAAAAAAGAGCCTTTCTGATCTCAACACAGATGCTCACGCTTCCTGAAAGCGTGAGCAATTCATAAGATACACACTGAAAAGAGGATGAGTCAGAATCTCTTTGCTTTTTTCCAACCTTCCTCTTTTGAAAGTTGTACACATGTAACATGTGCTCGTGACAAACCCAAGCAGCATGGAAGAGTAAAAAGCGCAAGTTCCCTCCTGCCGCAGCCCCTACCCCCTAATCCTACCTCAAGGGTAGTCTTGGTTATCATTTTGGGGTATTTCTTTCTGAATAAGATTTGTATCTCCCCCTCAAAATTGTTAGCTGATTGATCAGGACCCCATGCTTATCCTGACTTTGTATCTAGCTTTGTTTTGTATCATTGTAGAGTTTACCGCTATCCATTGCAGTAATGCAGTGGGGGGTCAAACATGACAAATGTTATAAGTTAAAGGGGATGGAGAAATCATAGTGTAATTCTCACAAGTTATTCCTTGGTTTATGTTGAAATGTAAAATGGGGTTAGGCTTGCTATTTTTTTTTCCCACTTGACTTATGGAATTTAATTTATTTTTTTAAAATGCTTGATTCATGTGAAAGTAAATATGTAACTTCTCTTGGGGTCTTCAGTAATATAAACCAGAATATTTTCTTTTTTTGCTCTAGTCAGTTTGAGTGTGATTTTTGCTGACAGTTAACCAGACAGTGTCCTCGTAGGTAACATCTAAGAGAACATGAAACAAATACAGGGAAAGTGAACCATCCTCCTTTTCTTTCCCTCTTTTAAATTATTTATTTATTTATTTTTTGGCCACGCTGTGTGGCTTGCAGGATCTTAGTTCCCCGACCAGGGATTGAACCCAGGCCCCCAGGAGTGCAAGCTCAGAATCTTAACCACTGGGCCCACAGGGAATTCCCCATCCTCCTTTTCTATCACAGCCTTGAAGGGCTCCAGTGGCACAGAAGATGGCAGAAGCCCTCAGCCAGGAATCATGGGGTCTGCCACGGTGGCCCCCTGCGGATACATCTGAAGGGGTCAGCGGAAGCAGTGATACCCCTCCCAAGGACAGTGGTGTCTCGGGGAGATTCCCCAGCGGAGAGGGCTCTAGCAGGAAGTGGGGAGGACAATGGCCAATGTGGTATAGTATAGTAATTGTCCCAGGCTTAGTTGATGTGCCTCTACCCTTTTTTTCTCTGCTCCACCTGCATCTCCCCCAGCCAATTCTCTAGCCCCCTCCACACCTCAGGACCTTGGCTATGTGCTCAACGGAGATCCTCCACCGCTACCACTGTCCTAACAGTGCGAACTGCCTCAGCCTCCCCCAGGAGAGGGCTTGGCTTCGGCATGGCTTCCATCATGTTTGTTAGAGCAGTACCAGAGCCCCGATTCTTCCCAAATGCACCCCCAGTGCTATGGCTCCTCTCACACTTCTGGGTCCAGGAGAAGGTCACACTGGAAGGCAGGGGATCTGACTTTCTCAACAACTTCCCAGAAGGTCTGTGTAACTCAGCCCAGAAGTGCAGGGGAATTAATGCTCCAGGCGGTGAACTGCAACAATGACAGAGGAGATGAAAGACCTCTTTGACATATCCCTCTCCTTTCCTCCCCAGAGGCACAGTTCTGAGGCACGGTGTTTCCACCTCGCTTGTCTGAATGACAGTCTGCATGACCGAGCAACCAGCTGTCTTTTCTCGTGCAGCTGAGGGCAGCTAATCAATGTGCCACCTTGTATTTGCTTTCACTCCTTCCCTGCTTTTGCCTCCTGCCCTGGGATTTGCAATAAAGCTGCAGCATGTGAGGTTTGCTTCTGGCTTTTTTTCTAGGGAACATGGGCTAGGAGAGTAACTGATGATATTTGTCATGAGCATATGTGAACTGTTCCCTGGAGGGAGGGTTATGAGATTTGGCAAATAGAAATACAGCACTGAATTCAGAAATACTGAATTCCAGGTAAACAGCGAAATATTTTTTTAGTGTGTGTCCCAAAGATTGCCTAAGACTTAGTTATGCTAAAATAATTATTTGCTGTTTATCTGAAATTCAAATTTAAATCTGCATCCTATATTTTATCTGGGAACCCTATCTGAATACACTGAGAAATTCCAGGGGAAGAGGCTTTGCAGGGTTTGAGGTAAGGGAACAGTGTAGGCAAAACTCTACAAAGCTGTACAAAGAATGAAACAACATAGCAAGAATGTAAAATGTAAAGAAGGGGTGCAATGGGAGATAGAGCTGTGTCACAATGAAGAAACTTAGGTTTTTACATTGTTAGAGGAGAGGTGTGGTCACTTAAAAAAATAGATCATTCTGACGAAAACTCTGAATGATGAAATTCTGAAGAAAAATTGGTTGAGGGGCAAAATGGAATGAAGGCAAGATGGCCAGTTGAGAGGCTGTTCAGTCATTGACACTGGAGAGAACAAGGGCTTGGACCCAACCTGTGGTGGCTGGGATGGAAGGAAGTTGATGGTTTTGAGAACCTCTGGGGAGATTAAATTTAAAAGTCATGGTGAATAACTAGATGGCATGGGGAGTGGTAAGGAAGAGGAAGGAATCTGCCGTGCATTCCAGCAAAGCATTTCTGCTTAGATAACCAGCATCATCAACGCCAATGAGAAGAACAGATTTGGGGGAAGAAAACCACGAGTTCAGTTTCGTACCCATTGAGTTTGAGAGGGTCTGCAGGCATTGCAGCAGAGAGATCCAAGGAACGGGTGGACATCTGGATTTGGGCTGGGATGGACAGGCCCACTGTACAACTCCAGAGGGCACCATTCACACTGTATACAGTGAGACTGGTGCCCCTGGGTACCGTGCTGCACCATACTGATCCTGTGGGTAAGGATGGGAGTGGGTGTGGGGAGATAATTCTCCACGGGTATCTCCCTGCACATCTTGTGGGCAGAGGTATTGGCTGCCTTTGTTCTAGACGATATTTTTAAGGAAGTTTGTTTAGCAAACAGCCTTGAAAGATAGAGAGGGCATCTCCCTCCAAAGTGCAGGGCTGCTTCCTGTCCAGTTATCAAGGATAATGTGTCCCTTAGGCAGATTTACTGCCCATTAGAAAACATTTGGCTCCCTAAACTCAGGGTTCCTTTCCTGTATGCAACCCATTGCGTATGCAGGTGACCTGGCCCTCTTCACATTATCTGGTGGGAATTGAGGCTTGGAGAGCCATCCAGATGCTGCTACTCTGCCCACTGCTATTGCTCTGAGGAATAAAATCCTTTGCCTCTGATTTAAGAATCTTGTGGATGCTCTGTCAGCATCCATGAAACTATGGCAGGCTCAACTGCTGGTTTCCAGGGAGAGTAAAATGCCAGGTCCTTCACTGTTCTTGACAGTGGGGAGAGAGGAATGGTCAGGGCTGCACACATAAATTAGAAAGTCATCCACCTACACGTAAACATTCAGTGTGTGTCCTCTTATCTTTTTCTTCCTATTTTGTTCACTCTTCTCTATTTGTTTCTTCCTCTAAGTTCTAAGCCCCACTGGGGTGAATTTAGGAAGAAAGATGAGTCAGGCATTACAGGTCAGTTCACTCAGTCTTTCAAATTCCCTTCTCCCATGTGTTTCTCTTGTTGCAGAGGCTGGGAATCTAAATATTAATTTTCTAGTCTTCCTGGTGTCTAGAGGTGGCAACTCACTCAGTGCTAGCCAATGAGATTTCAGCAAAAGTCTTCTGGAGGGGCTTGGAGGTGATAGTTCTAGGAAAGCGTTTGTTTTCCAAGTTTAAAGAGAGGAAAATTGACACAGGTGTAGTCATTTTTGTCCTTTGTTCTTCCCCTTCTTCTGGCCTAGAATGCAAATGTGATGCTTGGAGGTAGAGCATCCAACCTGTGACCATGAAGTAAAAATCATAAAAATAAAAACCGATATTCTTTTTTGGCCATGTTGGGTCTTTGTTGCGGTGCGCGGGCTTCTCACTGCGGTGGCTTCTCTTGTTGTGGAGCACGGGCTCTAGGCACGCAGGCTCAGTAGTTGTGGCGCACGGGCTTAGTTGCTCCGCAGCATGTGGGATCTTCCCAGACCAGGGCTTGAACCCGTGTTCCCTGCATTGGCAGGCGGAGTCCTAACCACTGTGCCACCAGGCAAGTCCCATGACAAGGTTTTTAAAACAATCCTGAATGTTTGTTAGGCAAATGACATATGGCCCATGCACTCAAGGTACCAGTTCTGCTTTCAGTCTGCACTTGGATCCTGCTCTAGCTCTCCTCTCCTTCGACCCTCCTGTAGTGGGTGCTGTGGTGTGTCACCCACATACCCACCCCTCACCCCCTTTCAGGACTGAGACACTCATTTCTTCAATTGCTCAGAGTGTTGGCAACTCACAGCTGGCAGCTGAGTCCCTCCCTGGAGATTGCCCTCAGCTGTGAGCACAGCTGGTCAAGGCAGGGGTATAAACGTCTAGCCCCTCTGCCCCAATCTGGGACAACTTCAGCTCAAAAGTTGGTGGAGCTGGGCCACCCCAGCTCCAAAGGACCTGTGGCATCAGTTGAGGCCTCTGATGTGACTGAATCACAGCTCAACTTCTCTTGCTACCCTATCCTGCTCCCTTCAGGGTTGACTCTAAGAGCACTCCCCAGGAAACTTCTTGTGCTAAGTCTCTATCTCAGAGTCTGATGTCCAGGGAACCTGACCTTTGGCAATTAGTGACAAGACTGGTCCAAGAAAGAAGACTGTTTATAAATTGGGTGCAATTATGGTGATGAACAACAAGGTTGAAGTGGTGGCCATGGGGGCCTGACCTGAGAGAGCTATTGAAACAGTGACTAGAATGTGATGTCCCTAGGGGTACGATGAACAGGCAGTCAGCAAGGGTTTTGCTCAATCTATACAACCAAAAGAAATCAAGAGTGGACGAGAGACTTCTGTTTCCTGGTTCCGCATGTGATGAGCTTAGAAGTTGCCACTCTGTCTTGACAACAAGTAAAACAGACTGAAAAATTAACTCTTCTTGGATCTGTACAAGAGGGGAGAACAGGGAAGACAGCTGCCCCCAAGACTGGAGAGGCAGGCAGGTGAATACAGGGAGTCGCAGCTTCCCAGAGCAGAGACTCAGGAGCTGAAACAGCCTCTGGAACCAGGGTCCGGGTAGGAAAACCTGAACCGTGAGTGATAAGTGCTGGAGACTCAGTGAGGAGAACTCTGAGAGTTAAAAACTCCAAGGGGACCCAGTCATAGGGGCTCCCACAGTACTGTGAGACTCCACTGGCTTCCCACAGTAAATATCAGAGAAAAATCCCCTCTGGCTCCCTGCAGGGGGAGGGAAAAAGGAATCATTTTGAAATATGCCAGAGCATTCTCTTCTTAAAAAGGTCTGCCTTCAGGGGAAACTAGTTAACCAGAGCCTAACCTGCTGGGGTATTATCAGAGCCTAACTCTAGTCCACTCTAGCCATTCTGTCCCACCTAAGAGGGGAGGGAAAAACTAAGAAACTCTTGTATAGTTCATAATCCAGAGACATAGGCTTATTAAAAGCCCGAGAACTGATCATAGGACTATAGGGTGCTTCCCCTCCCCCCATACCTCATAACCATATTACTAAAGGCCTATTTACAGCAGTTCCTTTTACCCAGTAATCATGTCCAGCTGACAAGAAAAATTACAAGGAATACTAAAAGGAAAAAAAAAACAACCCACCATAATCTGAAGAGACAGAACAAGCATCAGAACCAGACGTGACAGGGATGTTGGAATTATCAGACTGGAAATGTAAAACAAATATGATTAATAGGCTAAGGACTGTAATGGATAAAGCAGAGAGCATGCAAGAACAGATGGGCAAATACTAGAGAAGAAATACTAGAGATAAAAAAAGAAAAGAATCTCTGAGCCAGAGGATATATCAATACATCCGCAAAAACTGAAAACCAAAGAGAATAAAGACTGGAAAAAATACAGAATAGAATATCCAAGGATTGTGGGACAAGTACAAAGGCATAATATATATACAGTGGGAAAAGAAAGAGAGAAAGGAACAGAAGAAATATCTGGAACAATAATGACTGAGAATTTCCCCCAAATTAATGTCAGACACCAAACCACAGATCCAGGAAGCTCAGAGAACACCAAGCAGGATAAACTCCAAAAAACCCTATACCTAGGTATATCATTTTTAAACTACAGAAAATCAAAGATAAGGAAAAATCCTGAAAGAAGCCAGACAATAAAGGAACTTACTATATAGGAGCAAAAATAAGAATTACATCTGACTTCTCTTCAGAAACCAGGCAAGCAAGAAAAGAGTAGAGTGAAATAGTTAAAGTATTGAGAGAAAAAACCCCACCAACCTAGAATTCTGTAAATTCTATGAAAATATCTTTCAAAAGTGAAGGAGAAATAAAGACTTTCTCAAACAAACAAAAATTGAGGGAATTTGTTGCCAGTAGAGCTGTCTTGCAAGAAATGTTAACGAAGTTCTTTATAGAGAAGGAAAGTAATATAGGTCAGAATCTTGGATTTACATAAAGTAAGCCAGAACACTGAACAAAGGAATAAGTGAAGGTAAAATAGAAACTTATTTTTCTTATTCTTAATTGATCTAACAGATAAGTTCAAAATAATAATAACAATGCATTCGATTATGCATACTAATATATATTATATATATGCTTATGTATACTTATATATAAGTGAAATGAATGACAGCAATGCTACAAGGGATGGGAGGGAGGAACGAGAATTGTTTACATAGTCTTATCATTCAACCCATAATCACACTCCTTGGTATTTCCCCCAAAAGATGAAAACTTTTATCCATACAAAAACCTGCACACAGATATTTATAGCAGCTATATTGACAACTGCCAAAACTTGGAACCAACCAAGATTTTCTTCAGTAGGTAAATGGATAAACAAATTATGGCACATCCAGACAGTAGAATATTATTCAGGGCTAGGAAAGAAATGAGCTATCTATAGAATAGATGGACAACAAGCTCCTACCGTAAAGCACCTCAAGGAGACGGTGGGCCAGAGGCTGATGAGAGCACGGTGGCATCTGCAAACAGAAAAACAGAAAGGTGGAGAACAAGGTCAATACCTGTACAGCAGAAATTAACACAACATTGTAAATCAACTATACTTCAATTTAAAAAAAAAAGAAATGAGCTATCAAGCCACAAAAAGACATGGAGGAACCTTAAATGCATACTACTAAGTGAAAGAAGCCAATCCAAAAAGGCTACATACTGTATGATTCAAACTATATGAAATTCTGGGAAAGGCAAAACTATTGAGACAGTAAAAAGATCAGTGGTTGCCAGGGGTTGGGGGGCAGGGGGGAGGGGGGCATGAACGGGTGGAGCCCAGGATTTTGAGGGCAGTGAAAGAACTCTGTAGGATACCGTAATGACTGTTACATGTTATTATATATTTGTCCAAACCCAAATAATGTGCAACACCAACAGACATAAGAAGACTCTGGTCTTTGGGTGATTATGACGTGCCAGTGTAGGTTCATCGACTGTAACGAAGGTCCCACTCTTGTGAGGGATGTTGATGATACGGGAGGCTATGCATGTGTGGTGGTGACAAGTATAGGGGAATCTCTGTACCTTCCACTCAGTCTTGCTGTGAACCTAAAGCTCCTCTAAAAAGATAAAGTTTTAATAACAATAAAAAAGGGTTTACCCCCTTATAGAGTTGACAGATAATTTTATTTTTTTGGCTGCGTTGGGTCTTCGTTGCTGCGCACTGGCTTTTCTCTGGTTGTGGCAAGTGGGGGCTACTCTTCGTTGCAGTGTGTGGGTTTCTCATTGTGGTGGCTTCTCTTGTTGTGGAGCATGGGCTCTAGGAGCGTGGGCTTCAGTAGTTGTGGCACGAGGGCTCAGTAGTTGGGGCTCACGGGCCCTAGAGCACAGGTTCAGTAGTTGTGGCGCACGGGCTTAGTTGCTCCATGGCATGTGGGATTTTTCCTGGACCAGGGCTCGAACCCGTGTCTCCTGCATTGGCAGGTGGATTCTTAACCACTGTGCCACCAGGGAAGCCCCCTATAATTTTTTTTAAGTGGATCATTAGGAGACTGAGAGCAGCCACCACAATAAAAAGTTAGAAATCTCTTTTTCAGTTTTCAGACCTGAGCCAGTTTTCAGATCTAGAAACCATTAATTGAGGAGAGGTTGAATCCCTAGGGGGAAGGCCTAATAACCATGGCAAGTTACAAGGTTAAATGGGAATGATCCCTGTAGTCTTTCCCCGGACAAAAATAAGAGCTACTTACTTAGGCAACTATGGACTGAGAAAAGGGTAGTATCCAAATATTCTGAGGACACGGGGTCCAAGTTGATATTTTTTTTTTTTTTTTTTTTCCAAGTTGATATTGATACCTGGAAACCTAAAGCATTATTGTGGCCTTCCGTTAGAGTAGGGGTGAGTGAGGACTGGGTAATCAGTGGTCCTGGCCTCAGTCCAGCTCACAGCTGGTCTCCTGAGGTCCACAGACTGTCCCAGTGGTCATTTCCCCATCCTCAGTAATATAATTTGAAATGGACACTGAGGGTTGGCAGAAACCCCACATCGGCCTGTTCATGGAGAGGTGTCATAGTGGAGGTGGCCCAAATCAAACCCCTGAAACTGTTCCCCCACCCCATCCAAACAGTAAATCAAAAACAATATCACATCCTGGAGGAAGATCTCAGTGATTCACGCCATCTTTAAAAACCTAAAGGATGTGGGTTGGCGGTCACTAACACATGTCTGTTTAATTTATCACTCTGGCTTGAGATAGACCTTGGAGGATAACAGTGGAGTGAGGCGTCCTTTACCAAGTCATACCCTCAACTGTAGCTGCTGTGCCATATGAGCTATCTTTGCTAGAGTGAATTAACACTAATTTGTAGATGGTATGTGGCCATTGGATGTGGATTCCTTTCTAGCCCTATCAGAATGGAGAATCTGAAACAGTTCTCATTCATGTGGAATAGTCAACAGCATATACTCTTGCTGCTATAAAACTTTCCCTCCTTCTGTTATAATATAGTACAGAAGGACCTAGACTTTCTGGCCATGCTGCATGGTCATCACATTGGTCTACCTTATTAATGACATAGTGCTATTCAGACTATGAGAAAGAAATAGCGAATACATTGGAAGAATTCTTAACACACATGAGCCCTACTTTCTGACACTAGCCTGATGAGTGTGAGGTGCGGAGTTGTTATGGCCTGGTAAGGGTGCAAAGGCGCTCCACTTGCTTTTGCTGGCATGGGTAGAGCCTTAGTTTTTCTGTGGTATTTGGCTGAGGTAGAGTGATCCTTATCTAAATGTTTTCTGTCTTGCTAGAATGTTCCTTTCATGGTCTTTAACTAAAGAATACAGATATTTGTTGGGGCTGTTTTGGGTCAATGCCCATTTGTGATTCCAGGTTACCAGTTTCTTGAGTTCCAAGTCTGAGATATATGAAGCAGAAAAGAAAACTTGGGAAAATAATAATTAAAAAAAGAAAACTCAGGGAACCCACCACTGTGTTGTTCCTCAGGTCCCATGGTCTCCAACTAGTCATACACTTTTACTCCACCTATCAGAGTCTTCTTATGTCTGAGTTTTTAGTTGTACATAGTGGCAGGAATAGGGAAAATTAATATTTCGTCTTCTGGAAAGTGGAAGTCCACATTTCATCCACAGAAATGAGATCTCCTATAACATGGCATTGGACCATGAGGGTCACTTTACAGCACAGGAGATGCAGAAGTGAGCCCATGACCAAAGGATTCACTGATCCTTCACATACAAGAACACTCAGAAAATGCCATCCTGATAGAACAAAGGAATGCCCTCCTGAAGGCACAGGTGAGGTGCTATGCTGGAGTTGGTACCATGTGAAGATGGGGTGCTATCCTCCTGGATGGAGTATATACTCCCAACCACCAATCATTACCCACTGCAGCGTCCCCAGGAGGTAGACTACTTGGGTCTGGAGATCATGGAGTAAGAATAAGAGAGGTCTCACTTACCATTATCCCAAGTGGTCCACTTTGGAAACTTGTGCTCCCTGCTCCACAGTTCTGGACTCTGCAGATTTAGAGGTTCTGGCTCTCCCAGAGGGTGAGTGTTTCCGCCCACCTTCTTGAATTTTTTCATGCTGAGAAACCAGCAGGAAAAGACCCTGATCTTTAGGAGAAGATGAGTCTGCTGTTATGCAATGATGGCAGAAAAGATCGTGGACGGCATGCCAGTGATCCTCTTAGACGTCATTTGGTTCTCCCTTGCCCAATTTTGCTGATAAATGGGCAAATGCAGCAGGCATGGCCTAAGAAGGACATTATAATCAGGGACTCAGACCCCTCAGGGATAAGGGTCTAGGTTACTCCACCATGTATGCCACCTGGACCAGCAAAGATGCTCACGAAGGGTCAGAGGAATCTAGAAGAGACAGTACAAGAAGGAAATTATAAGTAGCAGTTGAGACCAGTTGTAGCAGTAAGTTCTATCATTTGTTCCCACTAATCATCCTCTTCTAAGTTTTCCCCAGGTAAAAAGGCTCACTAGAAAAATCCTCAGAGAGGGACTTCCTGGTGGCACAGTGGTTAAGAATCCACCTGCCAATGCAGGGGACACGGGTTTGAGCCCTGGTTTGGGAAGATCTCACATGCCGCGGAGCAACTAAGCCTGTGCACCACAACTACTGAGCCTGATCTCTAGAGCCCGCAAGCCACAACTACTGAGCCCGCAAGCCACAACTTCTGAGCCCACAAGCCACAACTACTGAGCCCATGTGCCACAACTACTGAAGCCCACGCGCCTAGAGCCCCTGCTCCGCAACAAGAGAAGCCACCGCAATGAGAAGCCCACACACCGCAACAAAGAGTAGCCCCTGCTCACAGCAACTAGAGAAAGCCCGCACGCAGCAACAAAGACCCAACGCAGCCAAAAAAAAAACAATCCTCAAAGAACTGCTTCCAAAGTTTATACAAAGTAGGTAGATTCAAGTGGCAAAGGGGTGGACTTTGGTGGATGCACTGTGTGTTGCCCAGATCCCTCCTCCCCCACCCCGGATGAAGCCCTCATTTCCCCAGCTGCTGAGAGGGTTGACAGCTGACAGCCTGTGTCTGAGTACTGCTTCCAAGATTGCCTTCAGCAGAGAACTGCATCATCCACCGTCCTGTTCCCACATCTAATGACAAGTTGATATGGGTGGCTGTAAAGGCCTGGACAGTCAGGACAATCTGGGAGGCCATCCCAGGTCCAGAGCTCTCCATGGGATCGCCTGAGTGTTTCGTTGTGACTGTATCACACCCAACTTCTCCTTCTGCCCAACCCTGCTTTCTTTACTCCCCATACGTGTTGATTCCCGCGTCGCTCCCAATAACCTTATTGCATGCAAATGTTTGTTTCGGAATCTGCTTCCTGGGAAACCGGACCTGAGACACCCCCACAACACACACAAACAGAGGCTGCCCTGCCTGTGAACTGGCTTGCCCACAGGCTGTTCTCTGGACCTGGGGAGTACCGCCAGTCACAAGACGATATCTGGAGGCTCAGAGGTTACACGGAAACACTGCCGAGGAAGGAGTCACTGAAGTTTTTGTGAGGAAGGACCTAGGAGGAAGGAAGTACACAAGAAAAGGGAGATGGATATAAATTCAAAGTTTCCATCAAGTTTGGGGCCTGAATCAGCTGCCTGAGAGAGAGGGGTTGCAAGGAATAAAAAGAGGCAAGCCGGGTTTCCCTGGTGGCGCAGTGGTTGAGAGTCTGCCTGCCGATACAGGGGACGCGGGTTCGTGCCCTGGTCCGGGAAGATCCCACGTGCCGCAGAGCGGCTGGGCCCGTGAGCCATGGCCGCTGAGCCTGCGCGTCCGGAGCCTATGCTCCGCAACGGGAGAGGCCACAACAGTGAGAGGCCTGCGTACCGCAAAAAAAAAAAAAAAAAAAAAAAGAGGCAAGCCAACTTCATCAACTCCCAAAGTCAAGGCATGGGAGGTGCGAGGGCCGCTAAACGGGCTATTGGCTCCTGTGTAGAGAATATCCTAGCGGCTTTGTGCCACTGCTGCCTCTCAGGCCGTGCAGGGTGGGGGACCGTGAGGCAGCCAGCCTTGAAGCCCTGAGCCACCACTCCTGTCCCTCACCTTCTCTGTTCTCTTCTTATTGACCTGACAATCAGGGTTTTGTGTCCAGCCCCAGAGTGACAGCTTAACTTCATACCCTCCACCTTGTTCCTCTTTTTACGACAGAGTCAAGCCTTGATGACTTTCTCCTCCTCCACCCGTCAAACTTAGATGGAATCTAAGTTGAGAAGATTCTTAGCTACAGAACTGGCATGATCTGACTGGGAGGCTGTCGAGCCTATTCTGAACCTTCAGAATACTGAAAAACATATTTTTGCTCTGGTTGTGCCCAGATATAGAAGAATTAATACTATTTCCAAGGGTTCACAGATCAAGCAGGAACCCAAGGACTCAGGGGAAGAAAACTACCAGTGAGACATTCTTATCTATTCCAGTATGACCTTATTAACTAATTGCATCTGCAATGACCCTATTTCCAAATCAAGTCACATTGTGAAGTACTGGGGGTTAGAACTCCAAGATACGAATTTTTTTTTTTGCACGGGGAGGGACACAATATTCAGTGAGGACTGTCCTTTTCCTGAAACCCTGGTAAAAAGAATAGAAGTATGCTTGGGATGAAATTAGGGGTCAGGATGGCAGGAAATCTAAAGCTGTTTCAGACACATCTGGATGATAGCTCTTTGGGAGTAAGTAAAAAAGAAGAGCTCAAATACAAATTAAGCAGCAGACGTGTTGGATGATCACAAAACCTGATAAAAAGTCATATCTTCAGAAGACATTATCCTCTAAGTAAGTACTGGCAGCTAGCACCATACCTAAGCTTATGGAAGTAAAATATTTGTTTGATCAAGTCCAGAGGGCTATAACCTACACAGTAAGGGAATGCGCTCATTAGAATTTTTGTCTATGCTCTGCCTCTGGTATACACTTATGTCACAGAAATGTCCTCACACCACATCGGCCTAGAGAGTAAATGTAGTATAATAACAACTAATGTTTATCAAGTGTTGATTTTGCACCAGGCACTTTTCTAAGAAATTTATCTGTGTATTTCATTCTCACAACAACTCTATTATTGCCGTTTTATAGATGAAGAAATTGAAGGTAGAGAGAGGTTATGCAGCTAGGAAGTGGCAGCTTGAACAACAAAAGAAAAAATAGATAAATTGGACTTCCTCAAAACTAAAAACTTTTGTATATCAAAGGACATTATCAAGAAGGCAAAAAGACAATATATAGAATGGGAGAAAATATTTGCAAATCATATACCTGATAAGGGTCTAGTATCCAGAATATATAAAGAACTCTTACATCCCAACAACAAAAAGAAAAACAACATAATTTTTTAAGTTAAATAGGAAAGGAGGAACAGGCAGAGGCCACTAAGATGTGCCCAAAATAGTGGAAAGCCAAGGAGAGCAAAATTGGGGGGTCAAAGGGAGAGACTGTTTTGAGAAGAATGAAGTGGTCAGGTGTATTGAATACTTCTGAGAAATGACGTGTCCATTGGATAGTAGCATGGGAATAGTTGTCAACCTTCCCACTGAAGGGTGGGGATGAAATCAGAGTCACTAATTTGGAGAGTGGGAATTTGATTTCTTCACCCCCTTGACTTCCACTTCACTGCAGGGTTGTCCTAGATTCTGTTCTCCTGACTTATCTTGGTACCCAGTGCCATCAGTGCTGCCCAGCGCAGCCCCTATGCAACACCACTGCTGAAGATTTTGCCAGTGACAACAAAATATATACTTCCTTTCCGCCACCTCAGCTCCTGATGTTGCTTCTTGCTTCCCCTTATGCTCAAGTTCTCACGTCTGGAGAAAGCAGATTTGGGGAAAGTAGGATTGAATTGCTAGGAAGATTTTCCACTATTCATTCCTCATTTCTTCCCTGGATGACTTAATGTCCCTCCCTCTTCTTAAAAGATAACAGACACTATTCCCAGATTGGACATGGAAGCTATGGACAATTTTGTCTGTGGTCCAAGGGTTTGGTTGACCAGGGAACACATTCAACTTTATTTTCCACTCCCTGGTGATAGGGCAAAGGCCACCACTCATACAAAGTCCCCGTCAGTGGAGAGATGATTTACAATCAGCTCTCCAGGGGGAAAAAAGTATCCCTGATTTATAGCATATGCCAATTTCCATGGTGTAAATACTTCCAACACGGGCAATTTCAAGCTGCTGCAAGGTCATGGAACTCAGAGACAAGAGATGTGTAGAATCAGCTCTTACAGGTTGGTATAAAACTGACTCAAACACCAATGCACCCCTTCCTAACTTTAAACTTCTTCCTGGAAACTGGTCATCTTCTTTCTCCTAATTTATTCCTTCCAGAATTTATCAACAGATTTTGTTTAAGAAGTGTGCTTGGCACATAGGAGCTGCTCAATAAGTATTTGTGGAATGAATGAAAGAATAAATGGAATCATTGTTGGTTGCTTCACTGACCTCAGGTCTACAGTGAAGGAAAAGTAGTTGGTTTGAAAGGCACCCTGAATTAGGAAGGGCACTACACTTGAAGTCAGAAAATCTAGGTTCAAGACCTGGCTCTGTCCTGTAATATCTGTCTCCCTTAGGGCAAGTCCTTTAATGGCTCTGGGCTTCATTTGGATCATCTGTAAAATGAGGCTAAGAAGAACCTGCTGCATAGAGTTGTTGTAAGGATCAAATACAATAATATATAGTAAAAATTCTAGGGGCTTCCCCGGTGGCGCAGTGGTTGAGAGTCTGCCTGCCGATGCAGGGGACACGGGTTCGTGCCCCGGTCTGGGAAGATCCCACGTGCTGTGGAGCGGCTGGGCCCGTGAGCCGTGGCCGCTGAGCCTGCGCGTCCGGAGCCTGTGCTCCGCAACGGGAGAGGCCACAACAGTGAGAGGCCCGAGTACCACAAAAAAAAAAAAAAAAAAAAAAAAATTCTATGGTGCTATTTTATTGGCATCACTGCACAGCAGAATCTGAAATTTATAAAAGCTATGAATCAGTTCGTAAGGACACTCATCAGAAAGTAAAGTTTAATAAACAGAACTATAAATACAGGGTAGTGAGCACAGGCATTGGGTCAGACAGATGTGGGTTTGAAAACAGATTCTACCACTTATTTGCTCTGTGACCTGAGGAAATCACATCAATAAAATGGAGATAATTAATACCTACTCCACAGGGTTTTGGCAAGAATTATAATTAGACAGTATATGAGTCAACATAGACTAAGTTATGCTATGAATTCAACCAATAAAAGGTCATTGTTATGTTGCAATCATAATACATGTTCACTGTGTTCACTGCAGATGACCTTGGGGTCGTGTGGATATGCTCTACAATGCTTCAGGGTCCAGGTGGACAGAGCAGCCACAATCTGGAACATTATCAACTGCCTAGGTAGAGGGAAAGTGGGTCTTGCACCAGTATGGAGATGATACACATCATTTCCACATGTATCTCCTTGGCCAGAACTAGTCACATACCCCCACTAACCCCAATTCGGTCAGGAACTACAGTCCTCCCTGAAATACTGCAGACAGCCTGAAATATTGAGTGGACAGCAAAATGTATACCACAGATGGAATAGATGATAACCCTTGGCCCACTTAAATGTTCCTTCCCACCCTCCTCCTTTCTAGGTATGAAGGAATAAAATGATTTCAACCAAAAAGCTTGAAATTTATTCGATCAGCATACATTGTGTAACTACTTAAGAGTTTCCCTTTGCAGTTTTATGAATGTGAAGGAGGGAGAAAAAAAAAAAACAACCCTGCTAGTTTAAAAATAGGCCCCAGAATTTCTTTAGAAAAAGAAGTGTATTTTATTTAACACAATGCTTAGAAAGCCATTTTATTGGGGGAAAATAGCCTCACAGCAGGGTGGCTGGGCTAGGAAAAGACCTCAAGCTAAATTACTGTCCATATTAAAAAAAAAGAATTTAAAGTTTCTTGAAGCAGCCTGGGAAACTTTCTAGAAAAGAGATTCGAATATTCAATTTAAAATAATCTGCTGTGGTACATAGCAAAGTAAATCCACCCCCAAATCCTCAACAAAAACCTGCTACACTTTGGGTAGTGTTTGTTATGAGGTGGAGGATTAAGAGAAAGTGTTTGTTGGGTTAATTTAGGACAAAAAGAAGAGAAAGCTTCAAGCTACATCAATAATTTATCGGACAACTATTACAAGAAACACAACCCCCTGAGGGTTCTCAATTATTCTGTGAGGAAATGCTGAGTTTCCCAGCCCAGTAAATAGATATTTTAATTTAAATATTAAAGGGGAAAGTAGTCTCACTAAGATGAAGGAGATGGGGCTCTCCAGGCTGCTGCTATCAGATTAAAAAAAAAAAAATAGTATAGGGACTTCCCTGATGGCTCAGTGGTTGAGAATCCTCCTGCCAATGCAGGGGACACGGGTTCGAGCCCTGGTCCAGGAAGATCCCACATGTCGTGGAGCAACTAAGCCCGCAAGCCACAACTACTGAGCTCGCGTGCCACAACTACTGAAGCCCACGCGCCTAGAGCCCATGCTCCGCAACAAGAGAAGCAACCGCAGTGAAAAGCCCGCACACCGCAATGAAGAGTAGGCCCCGCTCACCCCCACTAGAGAAAGCCCACACACAGCAACGAAGACTCACAGCCAAAAATAAATAAATTAATTGATTAAAAAAATTTGCATTATAAATTCCATTATGGGTATGAGAAAAATCATAGACCGGAACACGCTATACAAAACAATTCCCATGCTCCTTAAATAATTATAAATCAGAGCATATTCTTTCTTTCCTCACACCCTCCATGGCTACTCACTGCACTTAATGTACACACTGCTTCGCATGGCCTGCTGGTCCCACCTGAGCGGTTCCCTGCCTGCCTCTCAAACCACAGCTCCTGCCCTTATTCACCCTGCTCCAGCCACAGGTCTCCTTGCCATTCCCCAAACATCTCAAGTCTTTTCCACCTCAGGGGCTTTACACTTGCTCCTCTTTCCTCCAAGAACTTACTTCTGTGAGCTCTTCATGAGTCAGCTTCTTCTCAGCCTTCACAACTAGTAAAGATGACTTCACAGAGATTCTTCCTGACCACCCCATCCAACATAACAATTTCCAACCATCACTATGGCATTTATTAAGTGCCATGTGCCCATCACTACCATTTCTAGCACCATCACTCTGCTTTACTGTCTTCCTAGCACTTGCAACAATAAATAATCACCTTAGTCCATTCCCTTTGCTGGAATGGAAACTCCCAAGAGAGGAGGACTACCTTGGTCCATTTGGCTGTTATAACAAAATACCAGTTTTTAAGACTGGGTGGCTTAAAAACAATAGAAATTTATTGCTCACATTTCTGGAGGCTGGAAGTCCAAGATCAGGGTACCAGCATGGTCAGGTAAGAGCCCTCTTCTGGGTCAGACTTCTGTGTCCTCACATAGTAGAAGGGGCAAAGAGCTCGCTCTGTGAGATCTCTTTTACAAGAGCACTAATCCTATCCACGAAGGCGCCACCCTCATGATCTAATCACCTCCCAAAGAACCATCACCCCCCAACCCCCCGCCACCTTCTAACACAGGGTGTTAGGATTCCAGCATATAAATTTGGGGAGGATGTAACCATAGCCAGGACCTTGTCTGTCTGGTTCAGCCCTGAATCCCCAGGGCACAGAACAGTGCCTGGTCCACAGCAAGCACTAAAGCACTCACTGTTAAATGAATCAGTAAATGGGTGATTAAATCATGGGAAATACTTTAAATATTTTTGGCTGAGTTTACTTCTATCATGTATTTAACTTGGAGGACAGTTAAAGATCACACTACTCTACATTCCCATGCCTCTATCGAAAGAATTTATTCCTTCCATCTTTGTGCCTTCCCACCCTCAACAGGAAGCCCAAGAATTCTGGGCCACTCTTCAAGCTATGGAGCCGATTCTGTTCCTATTGTCTTATGCAAAAGCAAATAATTTAACAAATGAGAAACCAAAGCCCTCTACAGACAGACTGCATTCAGAGCCTTCATACTGAACTGTTGAGGACACATTGCAAACAGGCAGCCTGGTGCTGGAGTGTAGTTTCTCAGAGTACAGATTTGAGAGGATGCCCTCTCCCATGGTGTTGCCCTAAGCTGTGATCACTCTGTGCACCTGTGAAACTGAGCTCCCAAAGTAACAGTTCCTTAGTTACAGAACCCTCTCGGTGTAATCAACATGGCAAATATTTATTAAGTGCCACGTGCCCAACACTATTCTAAGCACTTTTATATGTATTACAGGCCCTCAATCTCTTATCTTCATTTTGAAAATCCAAAACCTCTGAAAACAGGAAGACTTTCTAAGTCACTTGACAGCAGACCTTACCTCTGGGAGGTTCTTCATGGTTTTTATCCACCTTCCTTACTGCAAGTGTCCCTGTGTGTCACATAGAATTCCAGATGTTGTGGAAGGAAGACTTTGTGGTTCCAAAACCTTCCTGAGTGATAGGAGCATCTTTTGTTAGAATATTTGATTTTGTCCCTGTCCCTGACTTTTCTACCTTGACCTCCAGGAGGGGAGAGAGACTGGAGACTGAGCTAATCACCGATGGCCAATGGTTTAATCAATCATGCCTATGGAGTGAAATCTCCATAAGAATCCTAAACAACAAGGTTCATTCAGAGTTCCCAAACTCCACAGGGACAGAAGCTCCTATGCTCCAACCCTAGTCCGTGCCTATGTACCTCTTCACCTGGTTGTTCATCTCTATCCTTTATTATATTACTTATAATAAACTAGTAAACATAAGTGTTCTCCTGAGGCCTGTGAGCTGCTGTAGCAAATTATCAAACTTGAGGAGGAGGTCATGGAAACCCCCAATTTGTAGCCAAGTTGGAAAGAAGTGTGGGTAACCTGGGGACCTACTACTTGTGATTAGCATCTAAACTTCTAAAGGAGGGCTGTAGTCTTATGGGACTGAGTGCCTAACCTCTAGGGTCTGAGCAAGCTCTGGGTAGTTGGTGTCAGAATTGAATTGTAGGACACCCATTTGGTGCCAGAGAGTTGAGGTGGTTGATGTGGGAAACCTGTACAGACACATTTGATGTCAAAAGTGTTGTGAATAGAAGAAAGGTTTTTTTTTTCAGCCATTGACAATAATTTAAGGACTTTTTTTTTGAGGATTATTTAGAATAAATAAAAAGCTGGAATGACTTTTTATTGAAAGTAAAAAGAGAAGTGCTTACAGCAAAGGAAACCATAAACAAAACAAAAAGACAACCCTCAGAAAGGGAGAAAATATTTGCAAATGAAGCAACGGACAAGGGATTAATATCCAAAATATATACAAACAGCTTATGCAGCTCAATATCAAAACAGCAAACAACCCAATCAAAAAATGGGTGGAAGAGCTAAAGAGACATTTCTTTGAAGAAGACATACAGATGGCCAAAAAGCACGTGAAAAGATGCTCAACATCACTAATTATTAGAGAAATGCAAATCAAAACTACAATGAGGTATCACCTCACACCAGTCAGAATGGCCAACATCAAAAAATCTACTAACAATAAATGCTGGAGAGGGTGTGGAAAAAGGGAACCCTCCTACACCATTGGTGGGAATGTAAATTGGTACAGCCACTATGAAGAACAGTATGGAGTTTCCTTAAAAAAACTAAAAATAGAATTACCATATGACCCAGCAATCCCACTCCTGGGCATATACCTGGAGAAAACCATAATTTGAAAAGATACATGCACCCCAATGTTCATTGCAGCACTATTTACAATAGCCAGGACATGGAAGCAACCTAAACGTCCATCAACAGAGGAATGGATAAAGAAGATGTGGTACATATATACAATGGAATATTACTCAGCCATTAAAAAGAACAAAATAATGCCATTTGCAGTGACATAGATGGACCTAGAGATTGTCATACTGAGTGAAGTAAGTCAGACACAGAAAGACAAATATCATGTGATATCAATTATATGTGGAATCTTAAAAAAAAGGGTACAAATGAACTTACTTATAAAACAGAAGTAGAGTCACAGATATAGAAAACAAACTTATGGTTACCAGGGGATAAGGTGGGGGAGGGGTAAATTGGGAGTTTGGGATTGACATATATATACTACTATATATAAAATCAATAACTAAAAAGAACCTGCTCTATAGCAGAGGGAACTCTACTCAGTATTCTGTAATGGCCTATATGGGAAAAGAATCTAAATAAAAGAGTGGATATATATATATAAAACTGATTCACTTTGCTGTACACCTGAAACTAACACAACATTGTAAATCAAGTATACTCCAATAAACATTAAAAAAAAAAAGAGAGAGAGAAGTGCTTAAGGAGGCTAAAGGCTCTGGCCAAGTCCTCAAGGTCTGACAGGGAGGCCAAGGCAGCCTTTTCCCACTGCAGGGCTCCCCTGGCTACACATCTATGGGGAAGGGCTCCCACTAACAAACCTGCTTTAACTCTCAGCAAATCCTCTCAGGACTTCATGGGTAAACATGGGTAAATATTTTTAAAAGCTGGAATGTCACAAAAAATTTAAGTGGATCCCTTCTCAAAAGGGAAAAAAAAACCTCAGGAAGAGTTCCATAAATCTTTATTTTACTGCACCCTCTTCACAGAACCCAGTTCTGTTCTACTTCAACAAAAACAAAAAATAACGCAGGAGGCTACAAATAAGAGTTTATTTGGAGTCTTAAGAATTGTAATTTGGGAGGCATAGATTCAGATAACTCTGAAAGAGTGTTCTGAGGAAGAGAAAGCATCAGGGACTTACAAAGAAGAAAAGCCACCAGGCCGTTTAGAGTTGCCTGGAGAGAACTGTGATTGACTCTGACTGCAGTCAGGAAATATTTGTCCTTAAGGAATAACAAGTTGTTTTAGTGTAGGGGGTCCCATAAGTAGATAGACTATCACAAATTATTTTAGGGTAAGGGTCCAATAAGTATCTTGAGTTTCTGGCAGGTGTTCTGGATGATATCATCAGGTCAAAAGGTCAGATTCCGTCCAGGCTGAGACATGCATAAGTCACACTTTCTTGCTCCATTTTAGAGAGCTCTCTTAGCAACACCGACTCCATTTTGATTTTTCTTTCATACTACAGACAATCTAGTCCTCTCACATTCATCACACCTAAGCTTATTATGACCCTACATTCCACTTGGATTTCAGGAAATGTAATTTTGTTTGACAGGAGGCAGATACATGGCATGTGGAGGTAAATTAACCCCCTTTCATGGTGCTGGCTCCAATGCCCTGGAGGGGCTGTGGGTTATGGAAATAACTGCTAGGAAAGCAAAGGGATTCTCGGGAACAAAGAACACATGCAGAGCTGGCTCCCAGCCTCAGCCCAAGAGAAACATGCCTGACTTCCTAAAACATAATAGACAGAACTGCAGGGAACTCATTTCAATGCTTCATGTGCCAGATCCTTCTTAATAAGATGCTGACATTTCTTGAAGAAATCAACTTCAATTATGATTTTAAAAATATTAACCAATGGCATCCTCAAAGAAACTCATCAATGCTGGAGGTATATGCTATTTTGTTTTTATAAATTTATTTATTTATTTTTGGCTGCGTCGGGTCTTCATTGCTGCACACAGGCTTTCTCTAGTTGCGGTGAGTGGGGGCTACTCTTCTTTGTGGTGTGTGAGCTTCTCCTTGCGGTGGCTTCTCTTGTTGCGGAGCACGGGCTCTAGGCGTGCGGGCTCCAGTAGCTGTGGCATGCAGGCTCAGTAGTTGTGGCGCACGGGCTTAGTTGCTCCGCGGCATGTGGGATCTTCCTGGACCAGGGCTTGAAGCCATGTCCCCTGCACTGGCTGGCGGATTCTTAACCACTGCACCACCAGGGAAGCCCCCATAAGGCAAAATTTTAAAGGAATTTTAATTAATTCTAGTTACTGTATCTGGTATTCTAGCAGTCACCCAGGTGACTAACACTGCCTTCAGTCACAATTTAACCTCCAAAACTAAATCATCCCCCATGTTATGAAAGCCTGTGATTGTTGGAAATAAGGCACACAATCTAGTAAATGTGGCTTTTCTACTCTGCAAAATATCCTCACATTAAACATATAAATATTCATCAAACACTGGTTTAAGTAATGGTGTGTATGGAGTGAGATCTAAATGACATAAAGCTCTATATGCAAGCCACGTAATATCTTGACAATTCACCTCTATCTGTCACAACTTAGCTTTCATTTCCCTTCTTGCTTTTAGGAAAAACTATTAACAAAAAGCTAGTCCAGGGACTTCCCTGGTGGTCCAGTGGGTAAGACTCTGAGCTCCCAATGTAGGGGGCCCGTGTTCGATCCTGGTGGAGGAACTAGATCTGGCATGCAGGTTGAAACTAAGAATTCCACATGCTGCAATTAAAAAAAAAAAAAAAGATCCCACATGCCGCAACGAAGATCTGGCGTGCTGCAGCTAAGAACTGGCACAGCCAAAATAAACAAATAAATAAATAGATATTAAAAAAAACAAAAAGCCAAGCCATCCCTATCACCCCACACCTTGCCATGTCACTCCTGCACTTTTTTTTGGGCGCACGGCATGTGGGATCCTAGGTATGTGGGATCTAGTTCCCCAACCAGGGATCGAACCCGTGCCTTCTGCAGTAGAAGCACCGAGTCTTAACCACTGGACTGCCAGGGAAGTCCCAACTCCTGCACTTTTGTGATAAGTGAAGATTTTGACTCCGAGCCTAAGCCTGTCAGAGGTTGTGGAGAAGAAACAAGAGGAACCTAGGAATAGCTGTTCTGAATTCAGTGCATTGCCTGCCACTTTAAGACCTCTGACCACAGTCAACTTCTCATTCACCGCAAACTAGCTAGCCAATGATTTTTCCTTCCTTCCAGTGAAAGCTTTACCTACATAGGTAGCTTCTGTTTGCCTGGGAGATAAAACAGGTCACGTTAACATTGAACTCTAGCTCTATGGCCCTCATCTCTACTCAACACAGTGGGACCTCTATTGCTCTCCAAGCTTGTCCTATCACTGAGATGTCTCTCACAGGCTCAAAACAAATGAGCTCAACCTCCAGTGCCTGCTGAAGCCAGCTCTGCCTGCACTGCTGCATAAGGGCCCTTCTTCTGTTGTCAGAACCATTAGTCCAGCCACTTTCAGGGGGCACCACTGTGTTAAGCACTGAAGATCTGCACCAGCCCACAGCTGCTCCACTGTTGCCAAACATTATTGCCACCATATGCACTTCATGTGGTTTTGTTTTTTTTTAGTCACTTCTTCCCCTTTCCATCGTGTTCCATTTTTAGACTAAGGCATGAGACCAGGGGAAAGCACAGAGCTGGTCTGGAGAACAAATATAAGTTGTAGATGCTTTTCTGAATTCATAACTGAACACTAATGTTATGTAACTGCACCAATCCCAAATATCCGTCTTTCTCACCTCTTAGTATTTGTGTTCTATGTTAATCACCTCTCTTTGAGTGATGGGATGCCACTCCAAGATTACTAAAAAAAAAAGGTATAAAAAGACTCTGGCTTCTATCTTGCTGGCCTTCTTTCTCCCTCATTTAGTTGCTTCAAGAGAAGCCAATTGCCATGGTGTGAGCTGCCCTACGGAGGGGCCCACGTGGCAAGGAATGGAGGGAGGCTTCCAGCCAGCAGCCAGCAAGAAACTGAGGCCCTCAATCCAACAATACACAAAGGACTGAATCCTACCAACAACCATGTGAGAGAGCTTAGAAGTGGATCCGTTCCCAGTAGATCCCTGGGTTGACTACAGCCCTTGGTGTGATCCATTTCCCCTACACAGCTGAACATGCCTGTCTCCCACCAATGGTTCTTCACACTCCCTTCAACCACAGCCTTCCCAACACATCATGTCTCCGTGCCCATGTACATTCTAGGTCCTCTGTGTAAAACTCTTCCCTTCCTTCTCTCTCTCCCACCTTCACATTGTCTGCCAATCTTCTACCTATCCTTCAATTTTCAACTCAAGAACTGTCTCTGATATGAAGCATTTCCTTGAGGGTAGGCCTAGGTTCCTTCTGTGTTTCCTTTGCCCCTTGTATAGTCCTCCATATAGCACTAATGACATTGAATTATAATTTTTCTATTTGCTTACCTGCTAATTAACTAGGAAGAAATTTTCCTTAAGGGCAGGGACAATGTCTATTAATATTTGGTTTCTCAGCACCTATCACTGTACCCCCAGGGCTTGGCTAGCACTCAATGTATACTTGTGAAATGCATAAATTTAATACACAAATGCAAACATAGTGAAAATTTTGGCATCTGGCAGGCAAAGTGGACATATATCTTGTTATAGGTACTCTTTTATTTGTACTCCTTAAATTATTATGATAATGATGTGAAAGTCTGGCTTTTAGTGTAAATTCTAATTTAATAATTTTCTTCAGACTCACCGATAACTTCCTTTTCCTATTAATATTAGTAAATCATTGAAATACTAGGAAGATTACTCTTCTAAAGCTTAGTTGATGTGTTTTTGATTTAAAACACTTAATTCAAAAGATATTAGATAATATGTCTTTTTATGTACCAAGCACTATCCAGGCAGGTGGAAAACATGTCCTGTAGACTGACAGGAGTCAAGAATTATTTCCAAAACATCTGGAAAACCATTGTTATTCAAATGTAAGTATGCATGAAAGAGTGAAATACAAAACTTAAGGTAGTCAACAAAAGGGTTGCTTTGTATTACTATTTTTTTAAAGGTATTTTAAAAAAAAATTATTTATTTTATTTATTTATTTTTGGCTACATTGGGTCTTTGTTGCTGTGCGCGGGCTTCCTCTAGTTACGGTGAGCGGGGGCTACTCTTGGTTGTGGTGTGCGGGCTTCTCATTATGGTGGCTTCTCTTGTTGCAGAGCACGGGTTCTAGGTGCCCGGGCTTCAGGAGTTGTGGCTCGTGGGCTTAGCTGCTCCGCGGCATGTGGGATCTTCCCAGGATAGGGCTCGAACCCGTGTCCCCTGCATTGGCAGGCAGATTCTTAACCACTGCACCACCAGGGAAGCCCTGTATTACTATGTTTTAAAGTCTGGGAACATTTGATTAAAGTAAGGGTGGATGATAAGAAGTGTGAAGGAAAGGACATCTGATTAATGAAAAATAATATGCATGGGCATTTTCTCCCTGAAAGTAGGTGTAGGCTATGAAACTTCTCAGTAGCTGCTTGAGGAATTCCCAGACATTTTGTAAAGTTATCTTTTCAGAAGGCATGTTTTTTTAAACAGAGGCCACAGTGGAAAGCATTCAATTTCAAAAAGAGATTAAATGAAGCAATCTACAGATTTGCAGCATAGAAAGTAGGAACAGAAAGAGTGGAACAAAAGCTAACAATCACTAAGATAACAACTAGAGATTACTGAGCATTTACTATGTCCCAGGCGCTATGTTGGGTATTTTACATTATTATCTCATTTAATTGCCACAAAATCCAATGAGGTAGGAGGTATTATTTTCTCCTTTTTAATGAGGAGGAACTCATCCTATCACAGTCATGCTTAAGTGGCTGACTCCAAAGCTAGCTCTCTTCACCATGTCACTAAACAACCTACTATTTGAAACACGTATACTGCAAAGCAGAAAGTTCCTCAGCTATTGCAGACAGCCTGAGAACATTCTATGGTTGGTAAAACTGTTCTGATACAATTCATTTTGTCAATAGCACGTAATGGATGCCTGCTGGATGCCTGGCATTGCACTCAGTGCTGGGATATGGAGATAACGTAGCCACAGCTCCTGAACTAGATGAAACTTGGGCTGGTAGCGACCCAGACAAATAAACAAGGGTAACACCATGTAAAAGGGTGCGTTCCTCACCAGGATCGAACCCAGATGTAAGGAGAAGAATACTATTTCCCGATGGGTCTGTGGGAGATGGGGATCAGTTCAGGCTGTTCAAATATGGACAGAAAGTCCAGATGAGAAGCAGTGGGATTTGGATGGTTGATCCAGCCACTCCTGGCTAAGGGCTTTTCCCAATTCTCCAACGTGGAGGGTTTGCTAAGAGCCGAAGCACCTGTTGCTATTCTTGAATGTCTCCATTCAGTTGTCCTCATTGACTAAATGTTGATTTTATAAGGCTCTATGTGCAAAGAATTCTGTCAGATATTACTCATTAACTCAGTCATTCGATAAATATTTATTGAGTGCCTACTCTGCACTGCGGATATGGAAGTGGACAAGACAGACGACATTCCTCCTTTCCTGGAGCTTACGTTCTGGCAAGGGAGACAATGAACAAATACCTAACTAAATAAATATGGTTGTTGCAGAGCCTGATGATTGCTGGTTGTTGGGAGGGGAAAATTTCCCCCTTCCTCTCTTGGTTTTTTTAGCTGGTCAAATAACTAAAATGACATAAGACAGATTAACCAGAGAAAAACAAATTTAATTAAGGACTGTGGGGAAGCCACATACCATGAAAGATTCCAAAGACAGTCAGGCTAAATGAGATCTATATGTCATTCCAGACTAAAGAGAAAGGGGTAGAAGTCTGGGACTTCAAAGGGAAAGAAAGCAATTCAGAGGAAGATGAAAAACAGCAAACGTTTGGTAAACAAATGTTTTCTGCACCATACAGAAACAATAGGTTGCAGAGAAGAATTTTAACAAACAGACTTTGCTGGGTTCTGTGAAAGGAAAATAAAAATGGAGTAGGTATTGCTAAGAGAGGTCTCTAAAATGGAGCCAGGAGGCTACTAAAGAAGTATGACTTATGCACATCTCAGCTGGGATGGAATCTGACCTTTTGACGTGATGAAGTCATCCAGACATCCATAACACCTGCCAAATACTCAAAATATTAATTGGATCCTTACCCTAAAATAACTTGTGACAGTCTGTCTATTTGTTGGACCCCTACCCTAAAACAACTTGTGATTCCTTATGGACAAATATTTTCTGACTGCAGTCAAAGTCATCACAATTCTCGCCCAGCTACTTTTAACAACCTCGTGGCTATCTGGGGTTTTCTGGCTTTAACAATCCCTGATTCTTTCTTTTTCTCAGAACACTCTTTCAGGGTTACCCAAATCTGTGTCTCCTGAATTGCAATTCTTAAGACCCCAAATAAACTCTTTCCTTCTTTGCAGCCTCCTGCATTACTTTGTGGTTGACAGCTCTTCCCTGTCTAAAACAACTAGTTCATGTTATACTATAGTTATCTATGGGGATATCTCCCTTCCTGGAACAGGTCCTCTACTACTTTTAGGCAGTTAGGGGGAAGGTCAAAGGTTCTTCTCAAGTCTTTGGGCCTTGGTTGTTTTCAGCTCCAAATAATCCGCATGCTTATAGCACTTGAAATCCTGCGCACTGAATTTCAATACAGCTGTCATCACTGCAGTGAATAAAGAAATAGGACAGAAACAGGATGTCCTACAGAATATTCAGAGGGCTCTTAAACTTAGCCAATTTTCTCTCAAAAAAGGATGATAGCTTCATCTTCTCAGCAAAGGTTCTAAATAGTAATGAATCAAATGAATGAATCTTGGCATTGTAACTCCTTTGAATTATCTCATGTTGTTCTATAGTTATGCAGTTAAAAGGCATTTAAAAAATCTTAGATTGGATGATGCAATCATACCAGAGCCTCTTGAAGGGACCAAAGAAGCACCAACATTGTTTACTAGGAAGAAAATGCCTCATGAATAAACAGAAATCTCCAAAAAAAAAAAAAAAAAATTCACACGCCGAAGTGGTACATCTTGGGGCAACTTATTCTGAACTACTGCACTATGAAAGAAATAAACAGGGTTGTCCAATGGAGAATAACCAAGGAAGACCTCTTAGAAAGAGTGGTCAGGGAGGCACCTTTAAGAAGTGACATCTGAGTGGAGATCTGGATGTGAATGAGGTAGCCATGCCCTCAGCTGAGGGAGGAGCATTTTGTGCAGACTTAACAGCCAGTGCAAAGACATACACTGAGGGGAGGTGCTTAAAACTGGAGGTTTGTAGACCTTATTCTCATGCTCAGATGCAAAAGACCAAGTTCTAGGCACCTGTGTTGTAATGGGGCTATAACAGGGCTTACTGTTATTTCATAGACTAGCGATAGTGGTATAGCAATAAACAAAAAAGATTTTGTAGTCCTCTTGCAAAAAAAGTATTCATGTTCTAAAACTTACAAAAGGCCCCTGTTTTGCATGTTAACAGAAAAACAGAAGAGAACCAAAAGAGGTATCAGATATCATCTAATCCAACTCATTTTAGAATCGAAAACAGTGGTCCAAAGAGGTGAGATGGAAGTCCCACATTCACATGACTTGATAGTGGCAGAGCTGAGATTAGAACTCCAAATTTGAAACTCCATATGCTTTTTTCCTTAACAGGTTAGGGATGAAATATTTGTAATTGGCAGGCACTCAAATGATTTGTATTAAATATTTTTTTTGAAAATGATAAACCTGATTTTCCTCCTCTCAGATTTCTCCCACTTAGTTTTCCATCTAGCTCGAAGCTCTCCCAAATTCAGTTATTAAAAAGGAAACCAACTTTGACTCAGGTGCTCACCCCCTTACCTAATGTGCAAGCAGTGTGTATAACACCCTTTGGCCACCAGAGGGAACTGAAGGCTGCTACTCAGAGTAAAAGTTCTCGTTTCTGTACCCAAGTTCTGATGGGGGTAGCCTGAGAATCTTCCTGAGAATATGGGGAGGCGGAGTTGGAGGCAGGAAATGGAGGCGGGGCTTCGGCTCACACACCTGTGGCCCCCACCTGCTCATGGCCCAGGGCAGCTGAGGGAAGTTACCTCACCTTTGTTGAACATCTCAGCCTCAGAGAGGCAGGTCCGCCAGAGCCAGAGCTGACAAACCCCTGCATCAGCACCAGCACCACCACGCGGCATTTATAACAACGATGAAAATGGGGGTTTGAGGCCAAGCCAAAAAGATGCGGACTCACCCTGAGGAGATGTGACTGAAGCTTATAATTATAAATACGGCAGATTAGGTGATATGAGCTTACTTACCAATTCCCAGAGTATCAGAAAGAGGAAGCACCCCTGAAGAGAGCTTTGTAGGAGGAACAAAGGGAAATGCCACTTACATGGAGTGAGGGGTCAGCAAGGGCAAGACATTTGTGAAACCACTGCCTCCAAGCCTGATGACTTAGGCTTCCATGAGTTCAAATTCGTGCATGGTGCTAACACATATATGCTGAATCTAAAAAAAAAAAAAAAGGTTCTGAAGAACCTAGGGGCAGGACAGGAATAAAGACGCAGACGTAGAGAATGGACTTGAGGACACGGGGAGGGGGAAGGGTAAGCTGGGACGAAGTGAGACAGTGGCATGGACATATATACACTACCAAATGTAAAATAGATAGCTAGTGGGAAGCAGCCGCATAGCACAGGGAGATCAGCTCGGTGCTTTGTGACAGCCTAGAGGGGTGGGATGGGGAGGGTGGGAGGGAGGGAGACGCAAGAGGGAGGGGATATGGGGATATATGTATACCTATAGCTGATTCACTTTGTTATACAGCAGAAACGAATACGACATTGTAAAGCAATTATACTCCAATAAAGATGTTAAAAAACAAACAAATTCGTGCATGGAATCCTGATAATCCCTGAGTGTCTCTGTCTGAGAGACTCCTGGGCCAGAAGTAGTTTATAAGGTGTTAAATTTGGGGGCTTCTATCTGTCCCACTGGGACCCTTCCTGCTCTTCGGTGCGGATATTGAAGTAAACGCATACGTGGAAAACGCAGCATTTCCTCTCAGATGCCAGGTAGTCATATCCAAAGGTATTGAAGGAAGGCGTACGGGTGAAGAGACTGGTCCTTTCCTAGTAGTATGACTTAGACAACTGCTCAATTTCTCTAAGCCTCCGTTTTTCCATCCGTCAAACAAAACAAATCCCATTTAGGACGATTTCCCAATCCTGACAGCGGCAGGGCGGAACGATAAGAAGGTGAATCAACAGTTGGGTCCCAGCAGGCTGAGGAGCAGGCCTAGGGACACGCCCCCCCGCCCACCACTCCCGTACTCCGATTGGTTCTCTTCGGAGGGGCGGGACTGGCTTGCCCGCGGTGGGCGGGGCCGGTAGTGCTGGTCGAGGCCCGTAACGCTGGGCTAGCCTTGGGCCTCCTAGGTCATAGGGCTCCGGACTCTTTAAGGGGTCACCGCCATGGCCGGGTGTGCCCGCGGGTCCGCGCGTGCAGTTCTCGCCTTCCTGCTGGCGCCTGCACTGGTGGCCCTACTGGTGGCGCCGGCGCGGGGCCGGGGTGGCCGGGGCCACGGGGACTGGGGCGCCGCCGAGCTGCTGCCGCCCCGCGAGAACGCGGCGCTGGTGGCTCGCTTCGTGACGAACGTCTGCGACTGGGGCGCGCTGGCCACCATCTCCACTCAGGAGGGGGTGCGCGGCCGCCCCTTCGCCGACGTCTTATCGCTCAGCGACGGGCCCCCGGCCAAGGGCAGCGGCGTGCCCTACTTCTACCTGAGCCCGATGCAGCAGTCGGTGGGCAACCTGAAGGTGAGCGTGCGGGGCCGTGTGGCTCCGCGGGCCGGAGCGCGAGCCTTTTGACTATAGCTTGAATTCTGCTTGCGAAGGAGAGCCAGCCTCGTAGAGTTAAGAATTTGAACCCAGCCCAAACCCCTGTCTCTTCTCTCCCGCGCTGGCCGGGCTGACATTGCAGCTTTCCAGTTGTTGGGCAACTAAATACCAGGAATTTCACACACGCCCTCGCCACCGCGCCATTCACTTGGGGCGAATTCTTTACCAGCACCTGGAGGACTTCTCAGCCCTGAGTCGTCTTGGGGCACGGTGTCTCATTAACTGGGCTCTAATTATTAAAAGTTTTACCGGGTGTAGAGGCTGTTGGGTAGTTTAGCACTTTGTGTAAGTGGCTTCGGGATTTCTCTTTGACACCAATTCTTTTGAGCTAAGGATTTTCCCTTCAGCAGCATGAAGCGAACAGACAACCTCGTGAATGATTATTGCAGTTTTTAGGCCTCGTGTGCACATGAGCTTCCCTAACACAGGTCATAGAGTGGTGGCCCATGAGCTGATCAGGCCCACAGACTGGTTTTCTTTGGCCCACGCAGAGTTCTGTTTTGTTTTTAATAAATCTGAATTAATTATCAACATTCAAAAATGGAGATTGCAACTAAACGTCTAAATTTCTAACTTCTTGAAACATTGGAAGCTCTGTGGCACTGGGGGCCTGCATTCTTTGAGCAGAACCAGAAGCAGCTGCCTCCTTAGCCAAGACACATACACCCGCATTCACCATTTGCTTATTCCCAGCCCACTCCGCTCCACTCCCTTAGACATTTGCTCAGAGCAAGCTCATTCCACTCCCACCAGTGCTGTTCAAACTTGGCTGCAAATACAGTCACCTGGGAAGACTTTTAAAAAGGCAATTCCAAGACCTTTTACTAAAAACACATTTTATAAAAAACAAAACAAAACACCCCAAATCCCTCCCTGATGCTTCTAATATTGGGGGAGGGCAGTGAGAACCACTGCTATACATGAATATATTTAAACTTTTGCTGATACTATCTTCCTCATTTTAGGAAATGTGGAAACTCAAACTCAGAGGTGCAGAGACTCACTTGTGACTAGTCAGCTAATGGCTGTCAGGTGGAACTTGAGCTCAGGTCTTTGACATCTCTAGAAAAAGACAGTGGTGAGGCACTTGCCCAGGATTTCAGATTCGTGATTGCAGTGAAAAGGCATGGCCACATCAGAATTAGTCTGACTCTGATGCCATCAATTAACCAGTCAAAGCTGGTTTCTGCTCTCTACTTTTCCCCTCCTTCTGACCTCTGTCTTCTTCCTGTCTGCTCTTGTGTACCCTACCCACCAGATTTACATGAACAAAATACCACTCAGCATTGCCGTCTGCCCAGAAAGCTCTAACAACATCTGGCTGCCTAGAGCTGCATAGGATTCACCTGGGTGTTTGTTAAAAATGCAGATACCTGGGCTGAGAATGGAGCCCAGAAATCAGCATTTTAACAAGCTCTCCAGGTAAGTGGTTCTTGGAAAGCCCTGACAGATGCCAGCCTATAAAATACAATCTTGGCTCCTTAGCTTGGAGGTGAACCACCCTTACTACCCCCAGCCCCTGACCTCCCTACACCTTGTCCCCGACCCCCTTCCCTCAGAAAACCTTTCTTTCAAGCAAATTGGGTTTTCACTGCTCCCAGTTGTGTCTTACAGTTTCCCAGTTCTGTGTTTTTGCAGTTACCATTCCCTTTACCTTTAATACGTCTTCCCACTTTTGTGCTGATTTGACTATCTTATAAGGCTTTCTAGTGTTTCCATATCACTCCAGGCTGTGCTGACATCTTCTTACTCTGAACTTCAAATACACTTAACTGTACCATTCACTTGGCAATTAGTTATGTGCTGCTTTTTGACCTCTTCTGTGTCTTTGTGCTGCATTTTAAAAATTTTATTTACGTCTGACTTTTCAACCAGATTATAAACTTACAGAGAAGGGAAAGACCTTATCTGAGTCTCCCCCTCCCCTATTTTTGGTCTCCTATAGTGCCTTACCTAATAGTTTGTCGACAGCAAACTATTTGTCGACAGCAAACAGTTTGGCCTAATGATTCCAAAGAGATCTCTTTATGACTCACTGTTTTGATGGGTCACTGTGAGATGGCACAATTCCCCACACAAGACACTTGGGGTTCAAAACACTAAATACAGCATGTGAATTTTACTGTAATCTGTCAACAGTGCCTTTTATGAAGCTGATTTCTGAATAAGAAAGAGTTAGAAATTTTGCTTGCTTCACATTTTTAATCTAAGAATTCTCTTATTGCTAGAACAGGAATGAGCAGGTTCTCCAATTTTGAAATCACATGACAGTTTCTGCTAGCACAAGATAACCAAGAAGCATGATTCAGCTACTTTCTTGCTTAAATTGTACAATTAGCTAGTTGAGCCACTGTGGTATTTTTATGCACTAGTTTCACATTAGTCTAATCCTTTAGTTCTTTCAGTGAAGACTAGAGATCAACCTTGTATTTGGGTGGTACTGTAATTATAATTCCTCTGGTGAATATGGGACAAATTAAGAGTTTAAGAGAAAAAAAGCGGTAAAATAATTCTTACCAAGTCAATTAATTTTAAATATGAAACAACCTCCAACACACCTTTTTTGGAGAGAGGGTGAAGATCAGTCTCTATCCAAGTAGTAATTTTCCCAAGTGGAAGGCGGTATTTTCCAATTCATTTTTTCATGGAAGAATGGTCAAGCTCTGGGGACGGTATGCAACTTGTGAAATTGATTACCTCTCCAGAGACAGTATTTCACATGAGAGGTCTTCATTTTCTCTCTACAGGAGAATCCATATGCTACGCTGACCATGTCTTTGGCAGAGACTAGTTTCTGCAGGAAATATGGATTTGATCCCCAAAGTCCCCTCTGTGCTCACATAATACTATCAGGAACTGTTATCAAGGTAAATCGTTATCCCACAAGAACAGATACTTGTTTTAGAAGAGCATCATATTATTAACAATGAAGGAAGAGATATCTTAGAATAAAATAAAATTGATTTGTGGTTGAGATACAGAATTAGAATATATTCTAGTATGTAATTTCATGAAAGCTAACGGTTTTAATCAGTTGCTTTCACATAGGTGTTCAATAAGATATTTATGAAGAAAATGAACTATCTTTTGAAGCCGAACAGATATAACAGCTATTAAGCGCGTATATGAGGAACACCTGCTCAGCCAAAGTTTATACTCCTGACCATGTTGTACGTTGTACAATATTTCCCACGTTTGGGTTCCTTGTCTCCATATTTTAACAGTGGCTTAGAGCAGAGAGTGGATTTAGTAGGTTAAAAGGGGGAGTACCCATTATTAAATACTAGAAATGAATTTAGACAGTTTGGGGTGAGTGCTAGAGGGAAGAGGTTAAATAAAATCGTGGGAAGGGCAAAGGGCGGGGGGTCATGGGAACTGATCTGATCGCCAAGCAGCAGACCACCTTCTTGACCTTGTCAATCATGAATACCTCATATAAGTTTTATCTGTGGTCTCAAAATTCTATGTGGATGCATCTCTAGAGTTGAGTGTCCTTCACTGGCAAGAGAAAGGGGCAGCAGATACTCTTGAGTTCCATTGCGCTTCTTCTAAAGACTTTTATCCTTTGTGTACACTCATCTACGTGTTTAACATGTGCATGTAATGGGATAAAAGTGCTAATGTTACATAGCATAACCACCAGTAGCATTTTATTATAGCATTTTGTGCCAATTACTCTGATAGCTCAAAATTGCTATTTAGCAGTGAAAATTGGTACTCATGATGGTTTCCCACTTTATTATGGTATGTGTTATCACCAACATTTGAAATCTCCATTGTTCTCTGCATTTCTTCAAATTTCCTTTACTTCCTCTTGATTCCTTAAGATCAGAATTTATAGTAGATTTTAAATGTTCTCAGCATGAGGGAAAAAAAAAGAAAAAGAAAAAAGATGAGAAAAAAATTGTGTCTATGTGTGGTGATGGATGTTAACTAAACTTGTGATTATTTTGCAATGTATGCACAGATCAAACATTATATTGTACACCTAAAACTAATACAATGTTATATGTCAATTATAGATCGTTAATTTTAAAAATAAAAATTAAAAAATTAGGATTTATAACTAAATAAACTCTTTAGGATTTGTGGAATGCTAGAATCACACATTCTTAACAGCCAAGAAAACAAAATTTCACTGCTATGAGTAGGTTTATTTTACGTATGTCTTTTAGGTGAGTGAAGCAGAAATGGATGTTGCAAGGAATTCATTATTCATTCGACACCCTGAGATGAAAACCTGGCCATCCAGCCATAACTGGTTCTTCGCTAAGTTGAATATAACCAATATCTGGGTCCTGGACTACTTTGGTGGACCAAAAATAGTGACGCCTGAAGAATATTATAATGCCACATTTCAGTAAGTATTTACATGTCTTTCATCTTTCTAATACTACAGCCCTTTTAGAAGGTCCTCAACCTTCTAAAGCAAGGGGGTCTTAACCATTTCATGTACCATGGATCCCTTTGGCAAGCTGGTAAGGCCTACAACTCCCCTAGGAATAATATTTTTTAAATGCATGAAGTACACAGGATTACAAAAGAAATCAACTATATTGAAATACCTTTATAAAAATATTTTATAAAATGCGTGGTGTAGTAATATGTTGGCTTTTTAATGAATACGTTAAATAATAAGGTCTAGCGCGTCCATAACTTTCCTGCACTTTCAGAGTAGTGAGAACTGAATATATTAAGACATCTGCAGCAACTCTACCATGATGTGGGAGTATCTGCAATTTCTATATTTCTGTTGCTGGCCGTCACAGATACACTGTCACCACTGTGGTTTATTGCCTACATTCATCATTGAAAAGAATGATACATTTCAGTTAGAGCTTAATGAAAATGAAAACTTTTTCCATCCCAGTTTTTTCCCATCACAAACCCCCTGAACTCTGTCTACAAACTAGGACACTAGGTGGAGATTCTATTATTTTTTCTTCTTTTTGTCTGCACCCTATGGCTTGAAGGATCTTAATTCCCTGACCAGGGATTGAACCTGGGCCGTGGCATTGAACACGTGGAGCCCTAACCACTGGACTGCCAGGGAATTCCTGAGACCCCATTTTAAGGCTATGCTTCTGGGGCCCTGGGTGGAGACCAGTTCTGACCTGTGATGGCATTTTCTCATAAGAATCAGACCTGGGTGCTTCCAGACCATGAAGGATCCACATCGAGTCCGAGCACGTGACCCCTGTCCCCTCAACCCCGAGTCCTGTGAGCACCTGTGGAGGTGTGTGGTGTATCCCTCCAGGAAGTGGATACTTAGAGGGAAGGAGTCATGGGAGAGAATGAACGAGAAGAACATAACCTGAAGATGGGAAAGGGACAGGAAAGAAGGGTCTGATCAGATTCTTTGAAATTAGGTCAGGGTTCAAATGAAGGAATACAGGGACTTCCCTGGTGGTCCAGAGGTTAGAACTTCGCACTTAGTTCCCCATTTGGGGAACTAAGATCCTGCAAGCTGCAAGGCATGACGAAAAACAAACAAGCAAACAAAACAAAACAACCCCCCGCCGCAAAACAAATGAAGCCATACAAGGGACTGATACTTTTCCCAGGCGACACAGGTCACTGTGGCATGTCTGGCAGCCTCAAGGTCTAGCGGATGGTGATGACAATAACAGTAGCAGTAGCGTTTGTTGAGCATTGCTGGCTGGTGCTGTACTGGCAGCTTTACATGTCTGAACTCACTGAACTCTCACTGCAATCCTATGAGTTAGGTAGTGTTTTTCTTCATTTATGAGATAGAGAGCTGATGCACAGAAAAGAAAGAAACTGGCCTAAAGCCTTACAGCCAGTAAGCAATGGTGCTGGGATGCAAACCCCAGCATTCTAGCTCCACAGCCCTCAACTTGCTTCTAACCAAGATGTTTTGCTGCCCCTCTGGTTACCTTACTGGCAGCTGGCCAGGCTTCAATTCCAGTGTAATTTAAACACTTTCTACTTACAACAGACTGAGTGCTGTTTGTGGAGATTAGGGTGACATGCTAAGCTAGACCTGTAGGTTGCAGTTCAGGTTTGGGTTTAAATTCGCAGTATTCGTTTATTCTGTCTTATTCTATTGTACAACAGTTCTGTGGTGACCTATTGACTTTCCACCATGACTGTAAGTCTCTTCACAGCAAAGCTCAGGTTTTAGTTTTGGTTTTTCTGGACCTAGGACAGTACATGGCACAGAGCGGGTGTTTAATAAATACTGGCTACTTGTCAGGCTGATCCTTTGAGACAAAGATTCTCGACTTCCTTGTTTGAATAAAGAATCTAACAGTCATGGTGTTTATTCTGCTGCCGTGCATGCAGGAGAAGAGACCTGGGCCAGTGATTGTCTCCTGGACATGAAAAGCCATCTTACTTTATAGGAAGACAGAGGTAGCAATTACAACATTATGGCAGGGCAACAAATTATCAAGGAGGAAGGCCAGTAAGAGGCCTGCTCTTTGAGGTTAAAGTTCACTTTTACAGGATATAACAATCTCTGAAGTACAGTTATCTTTGTATAAATAATATGCCCGAGGGCAATGCTTGCTTTAATAACAAAATAAAACTGGGTTTTCCCATAAGTCTCCACGCTGAATAAGTGAGTAAAATAGATAAATTTGAGGTTCCCACTTAATTAACACAGACGAGTGGGCCTTTTCTGCAGCTCAGAGTTAAAAGGGAGCACTCTCTCCTGTCCTTCTGAGAGGAGGACAGAAGACTAGCCCAGGGTGTGATCCATCCTGAGACAGGACTCCAGAATCCTAGGAATGGGCAGTGACTTGAAGGTGACCTTCCTGAACAGCTGCCTCTGACTCCATTTCAGAGTCCAGGAGTGGGTGCCCCACCATCCCACCCACCAGGTTTGCCATCAGAACTGTTCAATAGCCCAAGAGAGTATACAGTAGTCCTTGCCTTGCTGGACTCATATTGAATGGAAGGTTGATGTTCACCCAAAGTATTTGCGCTCATGCTTGAGTAAGCAGTTCTCATAAGTACCAGCAATTGCTTCCTCTCTCTGTTAAGTATGAGCAGCAGGTCTCTGGGCTGCCCACGTGTTCCCTGGCAAAGACAGAGGTAATAAGAGGTCACAGCCTACAAGCCTGCCCGCTCTGCCTTACCTGGAGCTGGATTTCCTGATGGCAGTGGTCGGGGCCGCAACAGGAAAATGGGTCAAGGTCACGTCCCCGGCTGGATGCTGGCTGATTGCCGCTCTTTTGCCCTGATGTTCAGAACCCCTTCTGTTCTCGACTGTTTTTGTCTTTTAAACCTTCAGATATTCTTGAATGAGATGATCACAGCAGCCACAGCTGCTGATGAATGTTTCAGCCCAGCAGCGTTTGCTAAGTGTGTCAGCATCATACTTGGAGAGGAGGAATGATGGCCGAGATGAAGATTCCTAGCTAGGCCTGACCCTAAACCAGAACTCAGGAATCTGCATTTTAGCAAACTCAGATGATTCTTTTTTTAAATTTTTTTAATTTGCAAATCATATATTTGATAAGGGGTTAATATCCAAAATATATAAAGAATTCATACAACTCAATAGCAAATAAAACAAACAATCCAATTACAAATGGGCAGAGGATCCGATCAGACGTTTCTCCAAGAAGACATACATGGCCAGGTACACGAAAAGATGCTCAGCGTCACCGATCATCAGGAAGATGCAAGTCAGAACCTTAATGAGATATCACCTCACATGTGTTAGAATGGCTGTTATCAAAAAGACAAGAAATAACAAGTATTGGTGAGGATGTGGAGAACGGGGAACCCCTATGCACTGTTAATGGGAATGCAAATTGGCGCAGCCACCATGGAAAACAGCATGGAGATTCCTCGAAAACTTAAAAACAGAACTAACATGTTTCCAGCAATTCCATTTCTGGATATTTATCTGAAGAAAATGAAAACCCTAATTTGAAAAGCTGTATGCACCCCATGTTCATTGCAGCATCATTCGCAATAGCCAAGACAGGGAAGCAACCTGTGTCCATTGATGGATGGATAGAAAAAGAAAATGTGATTGCTGTATCTCTCTATGTAGATATAGGAATATTATTCAGCCATATAAAAGAAGGAAATCTTGTCATTTGTAACAAAATGGATGTACTTTGAGTGCATTATGCTAAGTGAAAAAGTCAGACAGAGAAAAATACTGTATTATATGTGGAATCTAAACAACAAATAAGCAAACCAACAAAAAACCAAAGCAAAGCAAACTCATAGGTACAGAGAACAGATTGGTGGCTACCAGAGGCGGGGTGGGGTGGGGTGGGTGAAACAGGTTAAGGAGGTCAAAAGGTACAAACGTCCTGTTATAAAATAAACAAGTCATGGGAATATAGTGTACAGCGTGGTGACTATAGTTTATAATACCATACTGCAGATTTGTCGGTTACTGAGTAAATAGATCTTAAAAGTTCTCATCGCAAGAAAAAAAATTTTGTAACTCTGTGCGATGATGGATGTTAACTAGACTCCCGATGATCATTTCTCAGTGTATACAAACGTGGAATCATTATGTTGTACACCTGAAACTAACATGTTATATGTCAATTATACCTCAATTAGAAAAAGAAGTGATTGTATAAGTGTTCAAAAATATAGATGCAGCGTGGCATTTTTTTCTTTTCCTTTTAAATAAATCCTGTATTTAAATCTAAATCTTTTTTTTTTTTTTTTCTTGGCTGTGCTGGGTCTGTTGCTGTGCGGGCTTTCTGTAGTTGCGGTGAGCGGGGCTACTCTTCATTGCAGTGTGTGGGCTTATTGCAGTGGCTTTTCTTATTGCAGAGCACGGGCTCTAGGCATGTGGGCTTCAGTAGTTGTGGCGCTTGGGCTCAGTAGTTGTGGCTTGCAGTTTCAGTAGTTGTGGCTTGCGGGCTCTAGAGCACAGGCTCAGTAGTTGTGAGCTTTGTTGCGGGCTTTGTTGCTCTGTGGCATGTGGAATCTTCCCAGACCAGGGCTCGAACCCCTGTCCCCTGCATTGGCAGGCAGATTCTGGGCTTCAGTAGTTGTGGCGCTTGGGCTCAGTAGTTGTGGCTTGCAGTTTCAGTAGTTGTGGCTTGCGGGCTCTAGAGCACAGGCTCAGTAGTTGTGAGCTTTGTTGCGGGCTTTGTTGCTCTGTGGCATGTGGAATCTTCCCAGACCAGGGCTCGAACCCCTGTCCCCGGCATTGGCAGGCAGATTCTTAACCACTGTGCCACCAAGGAATCCCTAAACTTTTTTTAAAAAAAAAATATTTATTTATTTATTTATTTGGCTGCGCTGCGTCTTAGTTGTGGCATGTGGGATCTTTAGTTGCTATGTGCACGATCTTTGTTGTAGCATGTGGAAACTTTAGTTGTGGCATGTGGGATCTTTAGTTGTGGCATGCTAACTCTTAGTTGCAGCATGTGGGATCTAGTTCCTTGACTAGGGATAGAATCCGGGCCCCCTGCATTGGGAGCACAGAATCTTAGCCACTGGACCACCAGGAAAGTCCCATGGACTTTAATTTAAAGTATTAGATTTTATACTCCAATAAAGATGTTAAAAAAAAAAGCATTAGATTTTAGATTATGGAACATTCATATAATGAACCATAAAGCAGTCATTGGAAGTGATGTAATTAGACATAGACATGTAAAGATGATCACAATATATTAAGTTTAAAAAGCAAGTTACAAAATTGTATGTGTCATAAATGCCATTTAAAAACATATAGTAAAAATAACATACTCTAGTAATAGAATAAAAGCTCTGGCAAGACACATTAAAACCTTACAGTATATAATTCAACAATAAAAATATAGTTAATTCAATTAAAAAACAGGCAAAGGATTTGACATATGTATGAATATTAGTCAGTCATAAAAAAGAAGGGAATCTTGCCATTTGCTACAACATGGCTGGACCTTGAGGGCATTACGTTAAGTGAAAAAAATCAGACGAAGAAAGACAAGTCCTGTATGATCTCACTTATTTGTGGAATCTAAAAATAGGAATAAAAAATTTGAAAAAACCCCAAGCCCTGAACTCATAGATACAGAGAACAGATTGGTGGTTGCCAGAGGTGGGAGGTGGGTGGGGGTGGGTGAAATGGGTGAAGGGGGTCAAAAAGTACAAACTTCCAGTAATAAAATAAGTCATGAGGATATAATGTACAGAATGGTGACTATAGTTAATAATACTGTGTTGTATGTTTGAAAGTTGCTAAGAGAGTAGATCTTAAAAGTTCTCATCACAAGAAAAAAAACATAACTATGTGCAGTGATAGAAATTAAGTAGCCTGGGGTAATCATTTTACTCTACATACATATTTCAAATCTTTATGCTGTGCACCTGAAACTAATGTTACATGTAAAATAAGCATAATACAAAATATACAGTTAGAAGAAGCAGCAAGAAATATGAAAATCTGAAGGAAGGAGAAATCACTTCAGCATAGTGGGATTAGGGAAGGTTTCATTGGAAGAGTTAGCATATGAGTTGGGCCTTTTAAAGATAGCAATTTGATATGTGTGAAAGGAAGAGACAGTATGCTAGGCAAGGGAATGACATAGAAAAAAAAGAGCAAGGAATTGTGAGATGGGGTCAAAGAATGGTGTTTAGTTTCACTTGGAGGATGGTAGAAGGTAATTTCAGAAGGTAGGTTTGGGCCAGTTTGTAGAAGACGTTGAGTATGAGATTAAAATGCATATATTACTTTGGATTAGAACAGAAGGATGTGTATGCTATTTTATGGTATCAGTGAAATAACCTCACCCACAGCGTTAGTCAGGAGGGTCCAAGTTATGTCTCTTACGTTGTTAAGAGATGACGTTTAAATTTCAGTGGCTTAAGAAAACAAAAGTCAAAGGTTTATTTTTATTTATGCAAATTCTGCCATGGATTTGGGCAATTCTCCAGGACAGTTATCCTCTGTGTGTTGGTTGGCTCCGCAGTCTGGTCTCTGTGGACCCTGTGGAACCTCCATGTTAACACAGGCTTCCACAATGGCTGTTGCAAGAAAAAAGTTCTGAAAGCTTACCCATCTGGAACTAAGTTACTTTGTTCTAGAAGCCACACACGCACTGCTTCTGCTTACAGCTCATTGGCCAGACTAGTACCGTGGCCCTTCCTAATGCATGTGGGGCCTGGGAAGTACGGTCTCTGTGTGTCTGGAAATGGAGAGGACATGGATACTGAGGAGGCCTAGTAATGTCCACCACACCCAGACTGGCAGAAAATCACTGTGATTCAGAACAAGATTGTATTTGCAAACAAAATAGAGATACGTAAGATTTCTAATACTCTATTAACAGAAATTTCCCCATCTGTTGCATTTACAACTTTCAAATGAAGGAAATATTGTTTACGGTTTATCCACCCACAACACATAATGAGAGGAAGATAGCTACTTATTTCTGTAGTCTGCCTGTTATTATCTCTAGGGCAGCATAAATTGGTGTATGTTGTATGGGGCATAAGCTCTGCCAACACACAGCTGACACCTCACTTGGCTTCAGCTGCAAGCTGCAGTCTAGCCATTATAGACCACATCTTCCAAAGGATGCCTCCTCATCAGAATGTGATGAGAGAGAAAGCCATGCTTAAGGAAAGAAGAACACTGATGTAATGTGTATACACACAGTCGCCTGTATGTGGTGTGAACATGTTACATGATCTACATAAATGGAAGATATTTTGAGAATGGAATGTAGAGGTAGTATGGCTTAGTCAAAAGTGCCTGAGCTTTGGAGTCAGAGATCAATAAGCTACAGTCCTAACTGTTCTGCCCTGCAAACCGGTTCATCTATACCATTTTCCTAGGTTCCACATACATGCGTTAATATACGATATTTGTTTTTCTCTTTCTGACTTACTTCACTCTGTATGACAGTCTTTAGATCCATCCATGTCTCAACAAATGACTCAATCTCGTTCCTTTTTGTGGCTGAGTAATATTCCATTTTATATATGTACCACATCTTCTTTATCCATTCCTCTGTCAATGGGCATTTAGGTTGCTTCCATGACCTGGCCATTGCAAATAGTGCTGCAATGAACATAGCGTGCATGTGTCCTTTTGAATTATGGTTTTCTCTGGGTATATGCCCAGTAGTGGGATTGCTGGGTCATATGGTAATTCTATTTCTAGTCTTTTAAGGAACATCCACACTGTTCTCCACAGTGGCCGCACCAATCCACATTCCCACCAACAGTGCAAGAGGGCTCCCTTCTCTCCACACCCTCTCCAGCACCCGTTGTTTGTGGATTTGCTGATGATGCCCATTCCAAGTGGTGTGAGGTGATACCTCATTGTAGCCTTGTTCTGCATTTCTGTAATAACCAGTGATGTTAAGCAACCCTTCATGTGCTTCTCGGCCATCTCTATGTCTTCTTTGGAGAAATGTCCACCCAGGTCCCCTGCCCATTTCTGGATTGGGTTGCCTGCTTCTTTCCAAGTGAGCTGCATGAGCTGTTTATATATTTTGGAGATTAATCCTTTGTCCGTTCATTCATTTGCAAATATTTTCTCCCATTCTGAGGGTTGTCTTTTCGTCTTGTTTATGGTTTCCCTTGCTATGCAAAAGCATTGAAGTTTCATTAGGTCCCATTTGTTTATTTTTGTTTTTATTCCCATTACTCTAGGAGGTGGATCAAAAAGGATCTTGCTGTGATTTATGTCAAAGAGTGTTCTTCCAATGTTTTCCTATAAGAGTTTTATACTGTCCGGTCTTAATTTAGGTCTCGAATCCATTTTGAGTTTATTTTTGTGTATGGTGTTAGGGAGTGTTCTGATTTCATTCTTTTCCATGTAGCTGTCCAGTTTTCCCAGCACCACTTATTGAAGAGATGGTCTTTTCTCCATTGTATATCTTTGCCTCCTTTGTCATAAATTAGTTGACCATAAGTGCATGGGTTTATCTCTGGGCTTTCTGTGTTGTTCCATTGATCTATGTTTCTGTTTTTGTGCCAGTACCATATTGTCTTGATCACAGTAGCTTTGTAGTATAGTCTGAAGTCAGGGAGTCTGATTCCTCCAGCTCCATTTTTCTCCCTCAAGACTGCTTTAGCTATTCAGGGTCCTTTTGATCATTATGTAGTGTCCTTCCGTGTCTCTTGTAACAGTCTACTTTATCTGTATCCTTGTCTCAGTCTACTTTATCTGATATGAGTATAGCTTCTCCAGGTTTCTTTTGATTTCCATTTGCATGGAATATCTTTTTCCATCCCCTCACTTTCAGTCTGTATGTGTCCCTAGGTCTGAGGTAGGTCTCTTGTAGACAGCATATATATGGGTCTTGTTTTTGTATCCATTCAGCAAGCATGTGTCTTTTGGTTGGAGCATTTAATCCATTCACATTTAAGGTAATTATCGATATGTATGTTCCTGTGACCATTTTCTTAATTGTTTTTGTAGGTCCTTTTCTTCTCGTGTGTTT